>NC_052535.1:812282-1119673 GCF_016699485.2 Gallus gallus | reverse complement strand
AAGCAGGCCTTTGGCTGTGATTAATTCTATGACATTTCACTGGAAGGAGAGGCAGAAGGGAAGGAAACAGGAGGAGGACTTCAAGTAGTCCAAGCCAAACAGTATCACCATAAAAGAAAGCCAAGTGCGCTGTATGTGTGACACTCACCCAACAGCCCAGCAGCACAGCAGCTGGGGCTGCCATCATTCTCAGTGGCACCATTGCCCACACACTTGCAATGCAATCTGTGCTGGGATGGCTGCAGACCCACAGGCGTTGGCTGCTGACCCCCGAGGGGCACACGGCAGCTCAGCACATCCTTTCATTCCTTTATGAGACACCTATTTCAGTAGGGGAGGTGAACACCCACTCCCACGGGACCGCAGGGTATTGTGGTGCGAGGCAGCAGCTGCCAGTTTAATTCTATCAAATTAACCTGCTAAATAAATCATGCTTTGTTGCCTAATTAATCAGATCCATTGCAATTATTGTCAAAAGAGACTACAGCTGCATGCAAACACGACGCAGTGCTCTGAAAGCGCTCGCTCTGCTATTGGGCACAGCGGTGCCAACAAAGCGAATCTCCCAGCAAGGCCCAGCACAAACTGCACTGCTTTGGAAGCAAAAGGTCTGGTGCTTTTGGCAGCTCCCACACCACAGGGCTGAGGTTTGTGCATCACAGAGAGGAGGGGGAAAGCACTTCCCAGTGGGAAGATGCGGGGAGGATGACCAGTTGGAGGATGGAGGAGCACCCGGCACACGCTCAGCTGGGGTATGGGACTGGGGAAGGGGAACGTCCCTCGAGGCCCTGCTCTTGAAAGCAGAGAGCTCCAAGGTTCTCCTCAGCACACAGCACCTGGGAAACCAATTACCTCATCTCCAGATCAAGGCGATTCTTGCCAAAAATCCAAACGGAGCTGTGTTTGTTTGGTTTCCCCGGCTGCCTGCGCCCTGCTGGAAGGAGTGATGTCCTGCAGCACACCGGACCTCAGCACGAGGGGGAATCCAGCATCCCCTTAGCGTGGCCCTTGGCCAAGCTGAGGCCGTGCTGTTGAGACCTGTTGGTTCTGGAGGGGCTGGGATGCCTGAGGGCACCCAGATGGGCACTGTGCCCTGCATGGAGCCACAGCCCTGTGCACAAACGGGCTGGGAAAAGAGATGTGATCTTGTATGACACTACGGAATCCATGGGAAAAGAGCTGGGAATCCTCTGGGGATTTTAACTCATCCACACCTAATTTTCCATACAATGCACACAATCCATTATGATTCTGTGATGGTGCACAGTTGGTCCCAGGCATCCACAACGTGCAGAGGCTGAGCCCCAGGGCTGCCCTGTGCCTGCTGCGTAAGCCCCACGCGGAGCTGTAAGCAGAAAAACATTCCCCATTCACTCTCCATATGAAGGCCAAGGAGTGCCGTAATCAGAAGAAAAGGGCCTCCCACGGCCCAGCAGCCTGGGCAGCAGCCACCAGAGCACCAGCAAGTGCAATTTGGAGCTAACAGAGGAACTGCCTTCTGCTCTGAGCTAATAAAGCTCACGTACGGGGCTCAATCTCCGGCTGTGTGCGAGAGACGCAGCAAAGCTATACAAGAAAGGAGAGGCGTTGGTTCGTTCTGCTTTCTGCAAGCCAAGCCTTTCTGCTTCCAGCTTTGATGTGCTGAAACAGAGAGAGCACGCCTTCTAAAGAGGCGAGACGAGCAGCAGAAAGATGCTGTGCACAACGCATCGGCGCAGCTTTCACGACACCGGGGCTGCGGGACGTCAGGCCGGCCAGATGTTCCCATCTCGTGCGCCAGCCCAGCTGCGGCACAGCTGCCGGGAGCTGCTCCCAGGTTTGCACTTTGGGATGCAGACACACAGCGCCTTTGTAGGGTCCTGAGAGTTTGTCAAAGCGAATTTAGATATCGGGGTGTGATGCTGAGCTTGCAAAGGGGTTTCTGCCGCTTCGGGAGCTGCTTTCTCCAGCGCAGCAAAGTGAGGCACGGAAAGGTTAAGCGACCTTCTGAAGGTTAAAAATAAAAGAACAAACAAGTCAGGAAGTAGAAATTTCATAAACACCGCCCGTGCCAAATTCCTGAAACAGCAACTAAACAGGCTCACATCAGCTGCAGGCTGGCTCTGAAGGCTTCTGCGATAGCACTGCCACCAGCTGAACCCCAGCACAGCACAGCGCCCCCGGGCTGCTCCTCCAGCACAGCCCGTCACCCCCTGCACCGCTCCCTCCCGGGAAGCCTCAGTGCGCTGCTCTCCTTTTAACAGCACATTTTATCGTTGTCCTTTCTTCCTTTTCCCCCAGCAAACTGCTGGGAAGCAGACGTGGAAGAAGCAAGTGCTGCATTATCGACACGTATTCTGGCAGCTGTGAGGCTTCCTAGATATCTAAGTGTATCTTTGTACCTACCCCCACACACACGGATGCACCTCATATATGTATACATAGGCATGCACCTCGGTGTGGCATGCATGCTAGAGGTCTCATCCAGGCACTCCGCATGCCTTTGCTTAATGAGAAACACTGCTGCAGCAAGGGAAATTAGGAAAAAAAGCCCTCACTCCTGCAGCCAGGGAGCATTTTCCTGCTTTTCTGGGTGAGACCGACAGCTCCATGGCTCCGGGCTGAGTGTAAGAAAAGTTACTGTTTAAAGACAGAATTTTGCAACTGTTCCCAGTGTCATCCCAGGTCACCTCCTGGCCGTGGTGGGGACGTGGAATGGAGCAGAGCCGGGGGCGATGTGCAGCCCCACCTGCAGCGGGGGCAGCCCGCGGCCCCACACCCCCCCAGCACGGCCATGGGTGGGCAACGCGTGCCAAGGGGGTCCCGGAGACCTAAACAGGCTGGAAACTGAAGGAGGATGGAAACTGTTTACTTTTTGCCAGGAAAAAGTATCAAATGTATCCTCACAGGGTTCGCTTTTTTTTTCTTTTTTTTTTTCTTTCAGGCAGCTTTGCTTGGGTTTGTTTGTTTCTGAAGCTGGCTTTCTAAATCATCCTAAACAGACAAAGAAAGGGGGACGGCGCACTGACCAGACACCCAAACAAAGTACCGTTCTGCTGTGCAGGTTTCACTCCACGCTCAGCCCACCAGAGCCTTTATTTCCCTCCACACGCATCAGACAGCACCCAGCACAGGTGGGGCACTCCTTGGCCACAGCCCCATCCCTGCAGCATCAGATGGGCAGCACTCTGTGCAGTCAGCCTGCTCACACACACTGCCCTGTCAGACGATCTCTGTGCCGCGAGGTTTCATTCCCTTGACCCCTGGGAGCGGCCAGACTGGGAAAGGCTCCCAAACGAAAGGGATGTTTTACCAGAACCCAACATAAACGAGCAGCAGAGGAGGCAAGATGCTGCTGGGAACTACAAAAGGCAACTGAAAAGACAGATAAAGCGGAAGGATGTCTCAGACAGCTGTGTTGGAAAATGGGAGAAGAAAACAGGGGACGTGGCCCCACACCCGCTGGGAAGGACCTGATGCAGCCCGAAGTGTGCATTTGTTACTTTCAAGGGAGCAGAGCAGAAAAGGCTCTGCCTCCAGAAAATGAAATCCCAGCTCCAGCAACCCTGGAGACAAAGGAACAGAAGAGTGAAAGCTGCACTCAACCCAGCAATGGGGTTTGCTGCGTGCTGACATTTGGGGGGGGGCGTTCTTCTATGGAGCCAACCCAGGGACATGAGATGTTCAACTCTCAAGCACTACATGCAGACCCTGGGGAACCCCACGATGGACATCCAGGACAGCAGAAACCTGTAGCATTGCAATGGGCAACCAGAACAATTTGGGACATTGTTGGGACACGTATGGCCAAACCCACGTGCTAACATCTTCAGATTCTGGCGGTGAGAAACACTTCTGGCATTATCAGTAACACAGATCTGTCACCAGATATCCAAACAGACACAGCCAGTCTGCATTACACTATAAGGTCCAGTTCTTAGCACAGGTCTCCCCTCAAAATCCCCCCTTCTCACATCATTTTGGGTCCAGAGAGTCACACTGCAACAACCTAAATCCTCAAAAGCAACATCCCCTGCTGGCAGGAGGTTCTCAGGAGCTTCTCCCTGGCAGCAGTGACAGATACGTGTCTCAAATGCTTGGGCTCCAGCAGTCATTCTCTCTGCTCCTCATCCTGCAGCTGCTGTTAGAGCAGGGCTGCTGGGCAACTCCATCTGCTGCAGGTCTGGTGAGACCTCCATGTTGTCAATAGCCCTTGTTCCTGGCCCTCCTCAGCATCTCATGCACATAGAGAGCAGTTTGTGTCTGCTTGAGACTTTTCTTTGTTGTTTCTTTCTGCATTAGCAAACTGAAGAACTGCTGTGTGGAGATGGACACGCAGGCAGTGTGAGAAACGAGTCTCTTGTGCTAGATCTCATTGTCCTCACTCCAAAGAAAGAAAAACCCACAGAGTAGCAAAGAATAGAAATTACCCAGAAAAGAGCCCCATAAAATGGATTGTTTTGGAATGGCACCAGTGTTTATATTGTTGGCAGCTACGGCAGCAATAGCATACACCTCCAGGAGGCTCTCCCTGAACCACCTTCTCCCACAAGTTCACCTGACTGTGCTCCACAAGGAGCTCAGCCTGGAACTACTCATTGCCCTACACATTAATTAAGAGTTCATTGCCTTTTCATGGGATTTGATAACCCAAGCACGTTGAAAGCATGTTTTTCCCCCAGAGGGTGATGACGTGCTGGAACAGGTTGCCCAAGGAGGCTGTGGATGCCCCATCCCTGCAGGCATTCAAGGCCAGGCTGGATGTGGCTCTGGGCAGCCTGGGCTGCTGGTTGGTGACCCTGCACACAGCAGGGGGTTGGAACTGGATGAGCATTGAGGTCCTTTTCAACCCAGGCCATTCTGTGATTGTATGTTCTATGGAAAGCTGTACCTGTTAGCACAGCCCTGGTTTGCTGACTGCTTGGGGTACAAAACAACACACACCAAGAGACAGCCAGACCACACCACGGGTTTGTAAGTGCTTCCCATTACTCAGAATAAGCAAAAGTTGACATTGAACACTGTTACAATTACCGGAGAAGGCAACAAAAGTATCTGAAAACGTAGGAAAATCAGCTTAAAGAAAATAATGCGAAGGAAAAGCAATAACTTCAGCTGCTCAGGGTGGGTTTTGTCCCTGCTCCTCTTGAAGGCAGTAAGGAGGAGGAAGAAGAGGAGGAAGGCAGGGGAGCCCCGTGCTTTGGGGACCTCCTGCAGCTGCAGTGCACTCCCCCGGGCAGCAGCTCCCAGCAGTGGGCTGCTGACAGCTCTGTAAGCACTGAGGCTGTGAGGCAGCACTCAGCCCCTCGTGCTCACCTTCCTCCTCAGAAGCCCACAACATCCATCTTGCAAAGACACTCAGAACAAGTGCTGAAGCACTCAGCAAAGTAAACATTTACCCAGACGGGGGTTAACCTCTGCCAAGTGTAACTGTGCTTCTCCCCATGAGCTCGGCACGTCAACACCTCACTGCCGACCTCAGCCAACACTTAATTTGAATCACATCCCTCAGAAGTAAGCGACCTACAGGTGCCCTCTGCAAGAATGGGGTCACTGAGGAGCTACAAAGGGCAGCTTTAACACATGGGGACACTTCTGGGTGCTCAGGTGTCCGAACACAACCAAACCCAGATGTCAGGAGGCACAAGACAAGAGCTCCATGATGCTGGACACAAACAGCTCACTATTGCTGGTCACCAAGAGGAGCATTCCTGCTGCAGAAGGTACAGTACCATCAGTGCTACATCAGAATGGCACAGTGAGTTCTGGCCTGTGATGGTGCAGAGCCACGAGGCCTCCATGGGAAGGCAAAGCAAGCCGTGGGTCCTGAGTCGTGGCTGTACACCACAGCAGCTGCTGGGAGGGTCCCGCAGTGACCACTGGGGCTGGGATGGTGCAGAGGCACAGAGCCATCAGCAGCACAAACAGCGCTGCACCAGGACTGGCAGGAGAACCTCAAGGATGGGCACCACAGGAACGGAAATGCAGCAAAACGAACAGCCCCACCGCCTCGTTACCAGGTGCAGACATTTACTGCGTGATGGGAGAGCACAAGTCAGACAACGGGGCGCAGTAAGGCCAGCATTTCAAGGCAGAAGAAACAAAATCCCTCTTTCAACTTCTCTAGTTGAGGTGAAAAAAAGGGAATGAAAGAGAAGCAGCAAAAGAACATCAGAAGGGGATGAAGGCCGTGCTGTGTCCCAGCAGCACAAACACACAGCCAAAACAACGCCAGCGAACTGCTGAGGCACCCAGCACAGCCAGAGGCACAGACCAGCCCACACCTCCTGAACTCACTTCGCTTCTGGGATGCTGTCAGTTTTCCATTAACAAACAGGAGGGATTTATAAAACAGCTGTTTCTGTGCAGACTCGATACCCACAGCATGTCCCAACACCTTCCCCTTTGGTCTCAGCTTATCGGTTCATCCACACGCCCTTCAGTGGCTCTCTGTCAAACACCTGAGTGTTGACACATCATGTTCTGCAGAATTATGCAAAATGGGAAGACACAGAGGTTGGGCTGCACATGTTTCTGTGGATTAGCTGCTCTCCTCCTAGCCAGGAGCAGCCCTGTGATTCCCTTACACATGCATTAAGCAGAAAGCCAAATGAAAGGCAGCAACAGTTGAAAGCAGCACAGCAAACAGTTGCTGCTCTGGCCCTGTGACTGAGGGGATGCACGGATCTTCTCAGATTGGAAATGCTGAGCTTGGAGTGAAAGAGCAAGCAACCCCATTTCATTCCTGCATAACAGAACAGGAGAAGGAGCGGAAGGCAACGATGGGAGCTACTCTTCCACTGTGCTCTAATTCACCACTGCCAAGCTGGTCCAGAGCACCTCCCCAGGCCTGCACTGGGACACAGCCTCGCTCTTCCACTTCCCAGCACCCCTTCATACTGCTAACACCCGATGTTCTTTTTAAAGAGAGGTTACTTACTAGCAAGCAGATTCCAAACACATCATTACCTGATAGTGGAGTCTTCCTATTAAGGCAGTGGGGGAAGTGCTGTGCACCAGGGACAGCCCTATGGGTCCGAGGAGGAGGAGGGCTGCAAGGAAAAGCCACCACCTGCAGCTCAGCCATGCATGGGGGACTGCCTGCCCTACTGTGGGCAATGCTGGGGGTTTGGGCACAAGAGGCTGTCATGATCCCCCTCTGCTTCTCAAAAAGCTGTCAGGTTTGAGGACTACCATCGTCATGCATGGTCAGCTTGGGAAGAAAGTGAAGGCCCTGAAGAGCTGTTCTGCTCCCCACCTGCCCAGACACGCAGCAGTGCACACGCTCTGCATGGTGGCTGCAGGAGATGCTATGGGATCCGTGTGTGTCAGAGCAGCTGTGAGGCTGCCTGACGTCCAAAGACTGCAGCCCAACGCCTGAGCCAAAACAACAGCAAAACAAAGCAACACAGAAACTCCCCCCATTGCCCAGCAAACCACCAGCAGGATCTGACCAACCAAACCCCTCCCAGAGCTGAGGCTCCCCAACAGTGGCGCTGCTAAATGAAGTCTGAGCACCTCACTGTACATACAGAGAAACTTTTCTCAAACAAAACATCCAGCACAGGCACAGAAGCAAACCTAAAGTCCTGCATCTCTGATGTGCTCCATCAGCTGGTTGTGCGACCCAAACCTGCAGTTCAGTGTTTTTGAGACTCCCTGAAACCTGATGGTCAAACTGCACTTCCCCCAATTCCACAGCTCTCTTTAGCAACTGATTCAGAGGCTTCAATGTCCAAATCCAGAACAGGGCCCTGAAAAGCAAAATCAAACCCAACCAGTAAAAAAAAACCTCTATTTGCTCTTCACAGTCAGCATCTGGGGCACGACAGATCCATCTTCACACTGAGAGGGGCACCATGCTGCCTGGCAGGATGACAGCCCAGCCCTTCCTTCCTACTTACCCCATTGAAACCATTTGTCCCAAAGCAATCCTTACTTTCTGTAGCTCCACTACCCAGAGTCTCTGCATTTCCCAGGTGAGGCAGGTGTAATGCTATAATGGGATGATAATAGCAGGGTGGTGAAGGCTTTGGCTACAGCAAATGAGAACGAGCCCAAACGCAGCAGCCACAGATGCAAAAATGAAGGAAAAGAGCTGCTTACCCTTGGGAGGCCTCAGGATCTCCAGCAAGAAATGCCCTCACCTCTACTGCCAACCCGTAAATGAGGGCTGGGAAGGGGTGGATCCTGGCTCCATCCCTTCCATCACTCAGCTACATTGCATGCACCTGAGCCCCCTGGATTGGCCCTGCCTTCCCACCAGGTGCTCCATCACTGCTTCAGTCTGTGACTGAGCATTTCCTCTACAGCAGGAGGGCTCTGTCACTCAGATAAAGCACAGACTGGGGAGTGATGCAACCAGTGCTCTGAGCAGCATTACTGCAATGCACACATGGGCTGGAGATGTGCTCAGGCAGCACGGAGTCACACAGGGTGCAAGAGAATTTAATCTGGAGAAAGAGCAGCACATAAACACGGTGCCTACAGAAGCAAAGAGCCGCGGAAAGAAAAAAGAAGACAGGTTGCAGACAGGCTGGCAGGGTTTGAAAGAGCTTTTGTATGAGCTGACAGTCTGCTCAGATGAACACAGATAACACACCAACACTTGGACTTTTAAAGAGCTGCTGCTTGGGAAACAGCAAGAAGCAGTGCAGCAGTGCAAGAGGGCCCTGAAAATGAAAACACTGCATGAGTAGAGAAGTGCTCCCACCTGCAGTGCTCGGCAGGACGTGGGGCCGGGGCTGTGGGTCCAAGGGATGCTGCAAACTCCCAGCAGCATTCAGGGCTCAGTCCGTGCACTGCTGCTGTACAAATACCGTCCCCTAATGCTGTCTGTCAGCCACGCTAGGAGTGTATGAGAAGAACAACATGGGAGCTCTCCTCTCACCCTGCAGCCCACATTAAGATTGCTGCCATCTCACACCTTCCCAGACATGGAATCTGGGATGCATCGTGGATTGATGCAAAAATTGTTAAAAGCTCCTCTCTACAGACGGCTCTTTGCTGTTGGTTTCACCCAACACCCAGGAAAAGAAACAGATATTCAGGAATATCACCATTTTAAAGCTACCAAATTGCCATGGAGGCGGAGCAGCCACAGAGCTTTATCAGTGCCATGATTCCCATCCTAACCACCCACGAGCATAAACCTCACCTTTCCGTCCTTGTAGAGCACCGGGAATAAACCCACTGCCAACCCCATCCCTGCAGCAACACCACGCAGCAGGCTTTGAACACACACTGCCCGCTCACAGCCACAGAGCCACCGAGTCCTTCAGGATGGAGAAGTCACCTCCAACCCCACCCAGCCCACAGTGCCCATCACTGCATCCCTCAGTGCCACATCCCTGCAGCACAGCTGGTGACCCCACTGCTCCCCAGGCAGCTGGCGCTGATGTCTGATCGCTCTTTGGAGCAGGAATTGCTCCTATCACCCAACCTGGCAGTATTTCCCCGTGGCTGCAAATCCTCCTCCCAAAGCAAACCCTCTGTGCAACTCAACCCCTCAAAGGACTCCAAGACAACTCCATGCTCACACGCTTCAATTTTCTATTGAATTTGGACTACCACAAGGACTGCCAGACAGCCCCAAAGCAGCACACACAGCATGACCAAAAGACCACCTTCCTGCGTTATGAGTTTTGCCCACCATGTAAATCAGGGCACAGATGGGTTGGTTGGATGACTCCATTTGCAGACTAACAAGTGGAAGCCCTGGGTCCAAACCCACCTCTGCCACGTGTTTTCTTCATCCCATCCCTCAACCTGAGCACAGAGCGCTCCGTAAATCTAATTGGAGCTCATCACTTTCTTGCCAAAGGAGAGAAGCGAACCAAGGGTTTATATCCTATTGCTTGCAATGCCTGTAAATTTAATTTCTATCTGTACTTTTGTTTAAACATTTTACAGCGTTAATTACAACAAGCGATGCAAATTAGTTTTCCAGCGTAATAAAAAACCTGTTGTGACGGGCAATAAATAGCTCTGAGCCATCAGCTCTTTGGGATGCTCAGAAGTGCGTGCTCTGACTCACAGGTTCAGATCAGAATCCTCGCCCCGGGGGCAGAGCTCACAATTCCATCTGTGAGTGCTCTGACGCAGAGCTCCGCATTCTTTCCAAAGGAAGATCCTGGAGCAAAGCAAGGTCTGAAGTGGCAGAAATGAGAGCTGAGCACCAAAACATCTGAGCGTGGTTGGGCTTCAGCTGAGCTGTCGCAGATGGGTACCTGCGACCACCAAAACGCTGAGCTCAGTGCAAATAAATGATCTATTTGTTCCAGTGATGGGCATCCTCCAAGCCACACAGCCCCCATCTCCTTTCTCAGGGGGTGACAAACAGCACCTAAGGGACAAGCTCAGCATCTCGGTGGCCACATGGCTGCGTGCTGCATCCCACCCTGACTGCCCACCAGGCTCCGGATGCTATGTGGGATGCATGGGATCCTCCCTTGTGATCCAAAAGCAAGAGGAAGCTCAGCTGCCAGCACACTTACATGTAGCCTAACATCCCACTGACACACGTCCAGGGAAGGCTGATGGCTTCCAGCAAGGTGCAGGTGATGGCTGCGCTCATCTGCTGACACGTGTCCTCCTGCCCAAGGCCACCACACCTCACACAAGGGCTCCTCCCGTCCCACTCTGTAGAATGGGATCAGCCCCAGTCCTCCCAGCACAGCCCATGGAATGGGGCAACGCAGCCTCAGCCTGAGGACAGTCCCTTGGTTGTGGGTTGCTCCCCCAGCAGATGAACATGGGGACATTCCATTGGCTTGATTACAAGCCCCTGGCACAGCGTCAGGCACGTGGGGCTTCTCCATACCTACATCAGCTACTGACAGATGGGGGTAGAGCTTCCCCAACCTTAATGCAATCCTCCGGTCCCACAGAGCTACTGCAGAAAGGATGCCCATCCACATCACATCAGGATCCAACACCAAAAGTGAAGCTGAATTTGCAGCTAACAACAAAGAGTCCTGACCAGATTCTTGGGGTATATACAGTAATTAGAACATGCAAGAAAGAGGAACGACCTGACCTGGAGGAGAGACCTCAAGGGAAATCAATGTTCACAAGTGAAGTGGCACAGAGAAGAGCAGAGTTTGGCACTGGGGAGGGCTGAAGAAGGCAGGACACAAACCAAGCGATGCCTCCATCTCATGGTTCTGGAAACATAAGTCTCATTCATTCTTCCTGGAAAAGTATGGGCAATGGGAGAGAGAGCTGGCAGGTTTGTGCTATTAGAAGAGAACGGCACAACACAGTCGAGAAGGAATTTTCCATTCAGAATTAATTTGTTTTCATTAACACCCAATTCCATCGCTCACTATTAGAAGAAAAGCTCTTTTGTTAAAACTTGTAGGGGCTGAAAAGACCAATGAAAACGCTCCTCCCAGTAACAGTGTATTCGCGACTTGAGATTTCCCACAGAAATAAGTAACATCAGGCTTTGTGCTGCTGGTACTTCCATGGTTAGAAAGTAGGAAAGGCACTTGGAAGCACAGCTTGGTCTCTTTCCTCCACAAATAGCTGCGTTCTTTCGGCTTCATGGCCTCATGCATTTCATCTCCTGCTCTGTGCCCCAAGCAAAGTGGTGAAGGCCAACTCTGCAAGGTTGGGCAGGAAGGTCTGAGAAACAAACAGAAGTTCAGCATGGGAATTCCAGACACCTCAGGGAAAGCTGCAGCCGGGCAGGACACGGGTCTACACCAATGGGCTCCTTCTGTAACCGGGGACAGCAACCAGCATGTAAAATGATGAGCATCACCCAGCTGTGGTGTAGGAGGCAAGAAATGAAGCAGAGCAAAACCACCTTGGAAATGAACAGAAAGACTCTGCTTCCCTACAAGGAAGGCTCCAAGAAGCAAAATAAAACAGAAAAGCTGGGATAGCCCAAAAGATAAAGGAGTAAATGCCACTCATCAGGATGAGCCGTTCTGTGTTGCAGTTTATCTTCAGGTTTGATGGAAAACTCCGGGAAACCCAGAATTAATTCCACGTATTTGCTCCTGATGAAGACGTTTCAGGAAGCAGGGCATTTCAGAGGGTACGGTTGTGCAGAACTGAAGAACAGGGCGCTATAGCACCACAGAGAGCCCCAGGCATGGTATGGCCACCAGCTTGGCCACTTCCAGGAGCCGTGAGGTTCACTGCTCTCATAGGAGAAACCAGCAAATGCTATGAACAGAGCTGCCACCGGTCACTCTGTGCCCATCTCAGCCACGGCAATGCAGCAGGACCCCAATGGCTCTGCACAGGGATGAGGTGCTGATCCCCACAGCCATCCCGTGACGCTTTGCCACTGGGACACGACACAGAAGGAGGGCGCTCTCCCCCCCAGCAGTGTTGCTGAGCAAACCCAGCGACATATATGAAATATTTCCTGGAGCTGCCGCACAGACACAAAGCTTTGCTGGAGAATGTTTCCACATCACCCACAGCTACACACACCAGCACAGCCTGCGGTCGCCTGGAGCCCAATGCGAGCAGCCATGGGGCTGAGTACAGCATGGGGAGGGGGCCCAGCCCACCCCCACCTGCCCTGCACAGCCCGAGCTGCTCTTTGTTAGCTTTTATTGCTTACTTCTTTACTATGCTTAAAGTCGTATGCTGTTCCAAAGTTGCCCCGTTTCATGTCATTGTTTGTTGCTGTGTTTGAAAGTTGGCACATATTTGTTCAATTAAAGATTTATTTGCGCTATTTGTTGAATAAAGATTATTCTTGCTAAAAGCTAAATAAAGTTTCATAAAAACTCACACATCCCCATAAACAAAATACAATGTCCCTTCCAAAAAATGGTTGCACAAAACATTTCAAAATCACTCCGTTCATTATACAATAAATCCACACACAAAATAACAAGCCCTTGCCAGAATACATCATAAAACCTCATTACAACACTTTCAGACCCGAGCTTCAAAGCGGGGACACAAAGCCTCCCTGAACCCCTTGGCCTCGGCAGCTGCCAACTTAACAGCTCCGCAGGGCATCCCGGGAGCCCCCGCACCCATGGGTGAGGGCTGGGGGACAGATGGGCACCGCGGGATCCCCACCTCCGCCTCGGGCACCACGCGGCTGCACCACAGGGATGCTCTCCCGGGGATCAAGCATCAAATGAAAGCACTCCCAAACCATGGCAACGACAGAAGGCAAGCAGTGCTTCCAAAAGCATCAGGAGGAGTCAGCACAATTGCCACACGGGCCCCGAAAGCACAGCTCCAGTCCTCATTAAAGCAGCAGCCACCAGATTGCAGCAGCCACGGTGCGCGCAGGGAGCAGCACATGGATAGTCAGGTTGGTGGCGGTTGGAGCTTGGCTGGGTTTTGGTGAACCATTAAGGGAAAAAAACAAGACAAAGTATTTTAAATGTGCGATGGGTTTGAGGGCAAAAAGCTGGGCTGTGATGCATCAAGGAAAGCCCAGCCATGCAGAGGTATTATCTGTGCCCTTCCGGGCCCGCTGGCACCCTGTGGTGCCTCCTGCAGAGCAAAGCGAGGCACCCACCTGGGGCAGCCCACAGCCAGCAGCCCTGCACAGGGCATCCCTACCCACTGCATGCATAGCAACAGGGGTATTTCCCACCCTGATGCCTCATGTGCCCCGATCACACCCAGTTCAACCCAAATCTGAACGGTGTGGAGGGGTTTTCCTGGATTTAGTGCCATAAGGGCACAGTGCTTCCTCAAAAGGCGAGCACCATGCAAGAGCTGTACAGATGCACTTCCCTGCGTGCCTCTGAGCAACAGCTGTCCATGTGCATTCCAGTATTTGCTCAAGAGGAGCAGAGAGAAGCCTTCAGCAAATATCAGGCTGGGATGGAAGGTGGGATGGAGCATGGCAGCCGAGGGCAGTGCTGCTGTGTGCCATGGCTGAACAGGGGAAATGCAACACCACCAGGAAAACCCTGCTGGGAAGCGTGGGGCTGTGGGATGGCCTTCCAAGAAACAGGGAAGCTGAGCTGCCCGTGCTGCCCAAACATCAAAGTGGCAACTAAAGAAAAAGCAAGGATGCAGTGATGCCCTTCTGCCAACACAGGTGCACGCATCCCACACCACCAGCACGAGTCCTTGTGCTGACCAGGGGTTGCTCCCAGTGCTCCCAAGGGACAAACAGGGCCAGGTGACAAAGCACAGAGCCCGGTCACTCACATTCGGGAGCAGAGATTTGCCCTCCAGATGTGCCATTTCATGCACCGAGCACAGCAAGTGGGATGAACTCATCGTGGTTTCCCAACCCCAGCTCTGCAAGCTACTGGCAATGCAAATTATAAGCGGTTATGCAAATAAAACCGGACCCAGGCAAGAGAAACACGCCGACTCCCAGAGCTCCATCTGCATCCCAGCACGGATCTCAATGAACTTTAAAATGCTTATTGTCACCACAATGGGCAATATTATATTCGAGTTTGGATCTGTTCCTTCAGAGCATCAGCTCCCATTTGTAGATATTTTTAGATTTTCCTATCCCACTCCTCATTATGAAACGCTGAGCTGCAGATTGATTTATTTCTTAAAAGCAAGTTGCTGTTTTCCCAATAACAGATTTAACAAATTTGTTCCACCTGTTCGGTTATGCTTCCAATGTCTTTTTTGTGGTTTCATTGAAGTTTTTTTTTAATCCAAACCTCAAAGACTCCAAACCCGGCATTAAAAGACGAGCTCAGCATCAGCACCACCACCACTCGCGACTCAAACGCTGCTCCAAATTACTGCAAGCTTTCATTTGTAAGTCGATACAGACAGCGAGATTATTAAGCTTAATGGCTGCGGGCACCAACACGTGCTCTGCTGAGGACGTTCTCCTACTGTAATGCCCACCTCTGCTGCACTGCTCCGCATCACCCCACCTAACCCCAGCATTCCAGTAGGGGATCCCAATGTATTTAGCCCTTCATGTGATAACCAGACCCCAACTGGACGCTCATTAACTATCATGTTTAATAAACAACCCCCCCAAATAATTAATTTTAATTAAAGTTCTAATGCGGAGTATTCTCTGCTATCAGACATTGCTGCAGGAAAGAGCTTTCGAAAGGCACAAAGTAACAAGAAACGGCACAAAGTAACAAGAAACGGCACAAAATTAGAAGGGGATTTGAGCCCTCAATGGTACAACACTCAGGACCCACTGTGACTGCAGATGGGAAGCAACACATCTGCTGTGCCAGCTGCATGGCCCCGTCCTGTAGAACACTTCCAGAACCAGCACAGGGCTGAGGCTCCTGCAGCACAGAGGGAAGATACTCAGCATCATCAGAGCAGCTTTAATTGCCATCAGCAGCTCTGCTTGGAGGGATGGGTACCATCCAACTGCAAGTCCCTCTCATGGGGCTGTGCTTCCAGGAGTCATCAGCCCATGCAGCTCTGGGCTCTGAAGCCAGGGTGGTGTGGGCCAGCCCAGCAGCGCATGGGATTTGTGCAGGGCACAGCAGCCACCTGGCCTTGGTGTGGGTCAATGCACTCCGAGTTTACACCTCAGGTTCCTCCCAGATGCCCACAGGACGTATTCTTGCTCCCAAACCACCACAGTGGATTGGCTGGTTTGATTCTAAGTTGCTGGTTTGGGCCAATTCAGTCACTGGAGCACTAAAAACAGAGCTCTGTCATTTGATAAGGGCAGAACAGTCCATTAAGCAGTTCATTCCCTTAAAGAATAACCCATCCATGTGTAACACTAATTCATAAAGCACCATTTAAAAATGACCACAGAAGAAACCTAGGCTTAGGTCTTAAGAGGAGGAGGGAGGAAAAAGAAATAATCGACATTCCTGTGTAGTTTAAGCACTGACAAAACCATTTGTAAGACTTCAAAAATCATTTCCAGCAAGTATTCTACACTTGTTCTTTCTTAGCATGGAACTGGGCAACAGCAAATGATCACCGAGGGGATCCTCACAGCATGCAGCACACACAGCAATAGGCTTCCAGCCAGCCAGCAGGAAGGCTTAAAGCAATCAGCTCTACATATCTGACTTACATACAGTAATACCTGAGGCTCCGAATGAGCACAGCAATGCTCCAGAGGCCAAACCCAGGAGCACTGTGCTCCTCCAACACCAACCTCTGCAGCCCAGCACTGCAGCTTCCATTAAGCCCATGGTGGGGTTGGCGCAGCCTGAGGGTAAGCAGCACTGGTGGCTGTGAATCCAAATGGATGCTGTCCCACCAGGGTGTAGGAGAATCCAGGCAGTGTGAGAGGGAGATGCTGCTGCAGACACACAATGTGCACTTCCTTTCATCCCACAGTGGAAGGAAGAGATGCTCGCCCTGCTGGCTGACAGCCATACAGCTCATACATCCTCAGGAGGATGCTGGAAGGTGCACTGCTGCCCATTGTGTCATGTTGAGCCCCTCATCAGCAAAGCCCAGCTGTGCTGGCCTCCTGCAGAGGCAGCAGTCTGCATTAACTGTATGAACAGGCACCTCTCCCTTTGCACAGACAACAGCCCTGCAGGGCACAAGCCCTCGCGTAGCTGAGGAGCACTCAACCCAACCCAACCAGCTGCCTGTTATCTCTGATGCAGTACAATATGATGTACATAGAACTACAAATGAACATCATGACAGAGCATCCATCCATCCTGCAGCTTAGCTTTGGGAGACCTCAGGCAGGCAGGGATCTCCAGCAAGATGCCCTCACCTCCACTGCCAACCCTTAAATGAGGTCTGGAAGAGGTGGATCCTGGCTCCATCCCTTCCATCACTCAGCTACACTGCATGCACCTGAGCTCCCCTGGGCTCCCACCAGGTGCTCCATCACCACTTCAAGCCATGAATCTGCTACACCTCTGCACTCTGCTCTTCCTCACTGTGCCTTCCCTGAAGTACAGCAATAACTCCAACTGAGTCTGGGGAATGCAACGTGTACTTCTGGTGAAGATGTCATATCCAAACACTGAATGCTAACAGCATCATTTGCACCCCAGCTAGAAGAAAGGCACATATGCAACCCTAAGGTAACATCTTCCACTGCAAAGCACTTGTGCCTATAATCACAGCTGGAGAACCACGCTTCTTGGGCTCCTCTTTGTACAATAATCCTCCAAGTCCATTCATAGAAACACGTGGTGCTGCACACAGCAGTGCTACCTCAGCATCCTGGGTGTACTTTGGACCAACTTCAACACCAGCAGAGCTCTCGATCACAAAAGATTATGTTGAAAAGGGGAACAGCTGGGTCAGAATTAGTGCTGCTGCTTCATAGTCTGAAAGATTAACGCTGACTTTGCATGGGATGGTGCCCCCATTTCTCACAAAGGCAGTTCTGCTTCATTCCACAAGCAAGCTTGGCTTTTTTTTCCCCTCCATATGAACCATCTAAGCACACTTGGCCTCATTTTAATTAACAACTAAGTGCCAAGGAGTCAAACAAAGAGCAAAGCAATTTGTTATCTCCAGGCATCTGCTCACAAAACCTGCAACGTTTTCTGCTGCTGCTGTTCTTGGGATTTGGGGTTTTGGAGAAAGCACAGCTAATGATAACAAGATTGCTAGGTAAGTATGTCAACCTCTCCTTTCAGTCGTAGCCCCGGGGCGTGATTTCTGTTCACGGCAAAACAATCTGTGCTGTTTGCCAGGTTTGATGGAGCAGACGGATCCAGCAGGAGATACCCGTTGTTGCTCTTGCAGACCAAGAGCAGGGACGTTTAACCATTGAGCCCCCGGCTCAGAGGAGTCAATGGGAGGCGGTGCAGCCACGCTGGGCTGAGAGCTGAGCGACCACACACCTTCCGTGAGCACCCCCAGCAGCCACCACTATCAAAGCGAGCACCTCAGGCACCACCACACCGCCTTCTGAAGGGCAGACTGGCAGGAAGGAGCTGACAGCTCTTTGCTGTATCCAGCCTAATTCTCCTTGGCAAATCCAGCCTGTTGTGAGAAGTGTGCGCCAGACACTGTGATCAGCAGAGCCCAGCCCGCAGGAGCAACGCTTTGTATTTAACACTTGAAGACCTCAACTTCCGAGATCTCATCCCACCGCTCCATACCGGCAAGCGTGAAGGCAGCACATCTGGATCTGACTAAGGCTCTTGATGCAGTGCCTATAAATTGTCCAAGCTCCGCAGCCGCACATCAGAGTGCTAACAACGGCTGTGCAGTACACATTTGTTTGAAGTTGGAGCCTGCTTTTATTACAGGCGTGCTGCTTTCGGCTTCAGAGCCGCTCACGGGCTGCTGCTCCCTGCTACGTGACTCTGACAGCAGCTGCGGCATTTGGAGATAGCGTGAGGCTGAGGGAGCAGAGCGCGGCACCCTGTGATGGGCACCTGACCCGGGGGCATCTGGCAGCCTGCGCCAGGATGCTGAGCAGCCAGCCTTAGTGCACGAGGCACCCGATCTTGGAGCACCCTGCACAGCTCAGCGTCAGCCTTGGTGCTGGTGCAGATGCTGATGGGTAAGGGACGGGGCAGAGCTGCTCCATACCTCTCAAACCTGGCACCCAGACGTGCCCTGAGCTCACCAGGAGCCCACACAGCACCGCCCAGTAGTGCTGCTGGCAGCAGGAGGGTTGGTGCTTCCCACTGCCTGCTGTCCCACCAGACCTAAAGCCAAGCATGGATGAGCAGGACTGGTGCTGAGTCCCCGAGGCCCTCACTGCCCAACTGCTGAAGGCTTCACAGGGCACCGTCTTTCAATGCCTCCTAAGTGCTTTTATCTGCAAGAGCCATTGTCCATATACCTTAAGCACGCTGTAATCAGACTATCATAAAGCTGGTACCACCGGCAGCGTCACTGCAAAGCCCCCTGGCTACCAGCATGGGGAGTTTGGTTCAGATTTCATTTTGGTTTGGGGGATTTTTTTATATTTTTATATTTTTGTTTGTCTCCGCTTATTTGCCTTTGCTTTTCCTTCTTTTCTCAATTGAGATATCGCAGCAGTCACTACAACATGATGCAATCTGTCTGCAAGAACGGGCTCAGACTTAAGCAGCACCCTTAACAATGACAGACTGCTGCAACACTGCAGAGCTTCCCTGCACGCCCGCGCTGACTCCTAGTGGCTCCAGGAGCACCCAGGGGCCCTGAAATGCAGCGTGTGCCACAACCAGCTCCTGCCCCGCTGCACCCTCCCTTCCAGCTGCAGCTGAGTACAGCTGTCACCCACTTGCAGCATTGGGCAGCACTGTCATGCCATGCAGCACTCGTTTCTATGGCTGGCTTCCCTGCAGTTCCTGTGTTCAGATGTTGCCTTTCCTTACACAGCACCTGAGAGTTAATTCTCCTGCTTTGGTCTGAATGAGCTCCTTTGCACCCAACCAGCCCACCTTTCATTTCATTACTGAACACAGCCATTTTCCCTCATAAAGACTGAGTCAGCACTCAGGGTGTAGGAAACAAATGCTACTGAAAACACAGAGAAATGGCCCCATGGCTGCCTGTGTGCTCTGCTGGGTCACAAGGAAGTCACCATCAGCCACACATGCTGCTGCTGGGACCGGTCCCACTGCAGGGATCTGTGCACAACTTCCAGCAGCAGCAGAGACAGCGCAGCCATGGAAGAACAGAGCTGCAAGCAATGCAGACTCAGAACATAACATCATAGGTTTGTGACCCAAAGATGACCAACCAGCCATGACGGAGTGTAATGCTATAATGTAATGGAAAGTACAGCAGTTATAGCAGGGTGGCACAATCCTAGGCTGCAGCAAATGAGAACAAGCCTAAATGGACACAGAAACGAAGGAAGAAAAAACACTTACCTTTGGAAGGGCTCAGGTAGGCAGGGATCTCCAGCAGATACCCTTACATCCACTGCCAACCCTTAAATGAAGGCTGGGAAGGGGTGGATCCTGGCTCCATCCCTTCCATCACTCAGCTGCATTGCATGCACCTGAGCTCCCCTGGGTTGCCTTGCCTTCCCACCAGGTGCTCCATCACTGCTCCAGGCTGTGACTGAGCATTTCTGCCACACGTGGTACTGATAAGGAGATACAGCACTCACTGACAGATGAGGACAGACACCTCTATGCTTCATCTGTTGCCTGCAGATGAGAAAGGCTCCTCCACACCTCCAGCCCAACTGCCAGGGCAGCGGAGCATGCAGTCCTGATGTCCCCTCCACAGCCATTGCTCAGAGGCAGCACTGGATGAATTGAGTTCATTACCACTAAAAAGGCACTAACAGCTGCACTTAGAAACTATTTTCCCTGTGTGTTTCCACCGTGCTGCCTCCACACACCACACCAATGGCAAACCTGCAATTCACATTCTAGTCTCATTCTTCTGCCTTTGTGGGAAGGAAGGAGAGTTAAGGCTTTCCAGACAGAAACAACCCTTCCTAACTCTGGTAACCCCAGGTTCCCAAATCCTCCTGTCCAGGTGGAAGGAGGCAGTGGGTCAAATGCACTGACAGCCAGAATCCTAAATCAGCAGTAAAAGAAATATCTTTATAAATGTCAACTGTGTATTCATCTCAGTGTCACAGCGAGGTAGAGCAGCATTAGCTCAAGGAATCAGCTGTAAAGGATTTACCCTGTTCTCCTGTCCCACGGGAAACTGAGGAAACCCCAAAGCTGATGCATGAGGTGGAAGTAAACTGCTCCACAACTGTTCCCTGGGTCAGAAGCACAGAACACCCTGAGCTGGGAGGGACCCACCAGCAGCACCCTGTGTTGGGTTAACAGCCCTGAGCTCAGCCCTGGCACTACCAGGGCTTCCTTTATGTGATCCCCCTCCCCAGCACCATAGCCCAAAATCAGGGGCTGAGCAGGCAGGGATGCCCCACTGGGCCTTTCCCCGATCTCTGGAGGTGTGTTTGACTTTGAGCCACGGCTTAAGCAACAATCCCACTGTCTCCATCCCTTGTTATGTGCCTCCGGAGAGATTTAAGGCACAGAGGTGAATGAATGGCAGGGCTGGGATGAATGGACGCTGAACAAAGGCTGCAGCAGGCATGGATGGGGACCAGCACCCATTGCCCGGGGCACATGTGGTATTTAATGCTGTTTGACTGATGGGCTGAGGCTTTGGGAGCTACTGGCACAGTGTGCCTATTGGGAAGGGGGTAGGAACAGCAAAGGGAACTTGCAAGCTGACATTTGCTATCACTTCTGTGGCTCGGTCTATCATCATAATTGCCTGGATTTAACCCAAATCAGGGCCACGTCTTCTGCACCCTTCCCATACCACAGAGCACCTGGTACTGGCCGCTGCTAAGCACCAAAGTGCTGCAAGGCCACACTGCTGCAGAGCCACACACATCACAGCATGCAGTGCCCACCACAGCAAAGCCATGCAAGGCACCGCTGCACCCCACAAAGCCATCAGCACCCTGCAGTGCCCACAATGCCACGCAATGCAATGCCTGTGGTGACATCACACCAAGCAATGCCTGTTGTTGCAAAGCCATGCAACACCACTGCAAAGCCATTGACACCGTGCAACGCACCCTGCTGCAAAGCCATGCAACAGAATGTCACCTCATGGCAATGCCATGCAACGCCATTCAGCACACCCTGCTGCAAAGCCATGCAACGCCAAGGCAAAGCCATGCACCATCAAAGACATGCCACACAATGCAACATACACTGCTGCGAGGGCATGCAACACAACACTGCTCTGCGCAATGCCCACTGCTGCAAAGCTATGCAGCATCATGCCTCCTGCACAGGTGAGCTCCTCACACTGAGCTCTTCTGCCCAAGCAGAAGGCATGAGGGGCACAGAACCTGGCTTTGCACAGAACCCCCTGGTACACAAAGACAGGAGGCACCGCACAGGGCCACATCCCTTGCAGACCCACACATCACTTCCAGGTGCTGCTCCACTCCTCCCATGGCACGAGCCGTTGCTGAGGAAGTGCAGAGCAACCCCAGAAGGAGGAGCTGCAGTCGAGGTGCAGCCTGAGCCGGGGATGCGGGCACTTGCCATTTGGAATGCATTAGAGCACTGGCATTTCATCAATACAATCTTGCATATTTAGTACTTTGCACTTACAACAGAATTTTATTTGGCCTTATGGAAAGAGCTCATTTTAATATGCACACATCTGCTAGTAATTATTTGTTATAGTAGCGCTCGGGCCCAACTGGCATCAGCACCATCAGCACACAAAAACAGTTCGTTTCCCCAAGAGTTTAACAAGAGAGCACTTACAACTGCAGCATGTAAAGTCTAGGCAGGAGATTTATTTTCCTGACCTATAAAGACAGTTAACTATTTTAAAATTGCATCCAAACCCCGCTGCAATTTGTATTTGTGCACAATGAGCTCCGACAGATCCCGGTGCTGAGACGCACTCAGCACTGATGCACTGCACAGAGCCCACTCACTGCTTTGCACTCACACGCAGGTCACCTTCTGCAGCCAGAAACCTCCAGAAATAACATCCTCTTAGAGTGTTGAAAGACATTAAAACACCAAGTCATTAACATATAATAAGGCAGGATTGGGAGCTTTGCATGCTCTGAACTTCTCCGGGTTTGGCTTCGAGTCAAGAAAAATATATGGGATTAGTATGAGAGCAAAATTAGGATGGCGTGCAGCTTAATTAGCACTACAAGATACTACATGCGTATGGAGGAGCAGAAATGATTTATAGTACCATGCAGTAAGAAAAAAAAACACATTAAGAGGTTAAAATCCCATCGGACTGATGGAGCACTTGGCACTGTGACCCCTCCCATGCTCACACGCTTTCTGCACCCCTGGTGCAAGGGCCAATGAGCAACCCACCTAAAGCACAGCCCTCTGCGCAACCCATCAGGAGCAGGGGGAGATCAGGGCACTGCAAAAGCCCTCTCAGATCCCCAGCCCACCCCACCGTGCCCATCCTCACATCCCTCAGTGCCACATCCCCACAGTTCTGGGACACCCCCGGGATGGTGACCCCGCTGCTCCCTGTGCAGCCGTGCTGTTCACCGCTCTTTCTGAGAAGAAATTGTTCCTACCACCCCACTTGAGATGGAACCAAAGCAGCACTGCTGATCCCTACAGATGAATTGGGTTATTCCTGCCCTCCCGCAGCCCTCCCCCAATGCTGTGCACTATCTGCTCTTTAAAGAAATGGAGCGCATGGATCGGCGCCAGACTTTGCACAGAATATCCCTAGGCTTAGGAGCACAAATATGTTTCCTATTTGATATCTCTTTATGAGCCCCCCAGGCACACGGCCCCAAAGACCAACACAGCCTCAGCAATGCTGAGCACTGCACAGCGGAGCCCCTGTTTGGATGACAAAGCACAGCATGAGGGATGGCACCGTGGAGATACCCCCAGCAGGACACGTCCCATGGCCATGGCTCAGCTCTCTGTGCACCCATCACACTGTGGGGACGGGGGGTTGGGGTGCATCAGAGAAGGAGCTTTTTTGCTTTTGGGGGATGCTTCATAGGCAGTTTAATGGCAGTTGGGTCATCAGCTGCAGCCAACCAACTGCTTGAGGAATAAACCCTTCTGTGTACAGGCTCTTACTTTGAGGGCACTCATAGGCCCTGTGGCTCTGCAATCAGTAAGGGGGGGCCCAAATATGCTCGAGTTGTGTGCTGAACTCAACCCTGCGTGCACCCTGTGCTTACAGCAGCACACACTGCTCACGGGCACCATCCTGGCCACACACTGCCCACGCCTCGCCTGGTGTGCTGATCTTCAACCACCAGCAGCAGCACAGCACTGCTTGCCCCAAACTGATGACGTTACTGAGAGCAGCAGATTGCAGGCGGGCAGCGCACAGAGACAGTGCTGCACCCCCTGACTCCCATTCTCAGCCACTGCGAGGTGCTGGGAGGCACAGCACCAACTCAGGGGTGCACTGAGCACTGGAGCAAATATAAAGCCTCAGTCGAGTCCCTAACAAGGAATGGGCTGGGGCCTGCTGCCTGCTAGGAGCAATGCTCACAGTAGGTGTTTCCCTCCATTAAGGTAGCCCTCCCACCTGCTGAGCCCAGATGAGGATGCTCATCTCCATCAGAGGACCTCCAGCCTTCCTGCCCCACCACGCTGCACCCTCCCCATTGCAGCCCACATGTGCCATCCCGCAGTCAGAACATCGTGTTGGATGCTCCGTGCTGGGAGGCCACTGCAATACTCTAACAGCACAGCAGTAACTTTCTGACAACAGAGCACAGTCTGGGTTAGGCACAAACTGCTTCAATCCCCGCTGCCCACCCTGTGCCACAGCGCCAGCACCCAGGGGAGTGCCCAGTGCTAAGGAGAGCACTGCCAGGGCTGCATCCGCCCCACGCGGTGCTCCCCAGCACCACCAACCGCCCAAACGCAGCCAATTAACGCGGCGTTAACAAACTTTTAACCCAGAGGCCAAACTGCTGACGCAACGCCCCGCAGCTTCTGGGACAAAGATGTGAAGCACAATGCCTCAACCTCTGCCATGAAAAATTGCCCTTGTATCCTAAATTAGTTACATATTTGAATACCCTGTAAGATAGGGAAGCAGAGCGCTATCGGGCTGCCAAATCTCGCTCCTGTCATGAGGTCATGGCTGGCACAGAGCCCAGCGCAGCTCCTGCCAAAATCCCAGCGCTGACCATCGTGGCCGCCCTCCTCCTCCGTGGGTCAGCGGGGAGAAAAGACAACAAAGGGGTCAGCGAGGGGAAGGGCTTCCCATAGCCTCTGTCACCACTCTGATACAGCACAGAGACCGAGGGGGGGTCCCAGGCTGCAGCCCTGCAGTGTCACCGCCACAGCCCCGAGCTGTGCCGAGTGCCGAGAGCTGCTGCCTCGGGCCACATCTGCGCGCAGGGAGGCTGCAGGGCCGGGAGCTGCCGGGAGCACATGGAGGAGCTGTACGCTGTCATTAACTCCTTAGGGCAGGCTGTTTGCAAACACCTTGTTTCACTGCGGCCATCCGGAAATGGATGTATTAATGAAACGCTGCAGCATTGAGGGTTGGGTGGGTTTTTTTTTGTTGTTTTTTTTTTTTCAGTGAAGGCAGTGAGAAAGAGCAGCGAAATGCTCCAGATGAGACGAGCTGCATGCTGTCAGAGCGCGGTGCGGTGCCAGCAGCTCCCTGCCCATCGTGCCAAGCCTGCTGCTCATGGGAGCAGGGAACTTTCTCTTGCAACCAACCGCTGCAGGACGGCCAAAAAGCCCCGACCAGACACACGGCAGCCCGAGGACCGACCCCCAGACCCATCTCTGGCACACGGCAGTTATGCAGAGCAGCGTTTAGGTCTCAGCACGAATTCAGAGACAGAGTATCTCAGGCTGCAACTTACGCACGCCTCAGCTGTGCGCCGTGCTATTCCGTGACCCGGCGCTCTGCAGCCCGAGCACATTTCACGTGACAACACACAGACGGAGCTCCGGCCATGTGCAGCCACAGGGCAATCCCAAACTCAACCACAACACCGAGCTGCTCCTTCCCTTCACTCTGACACCGTTTAAACACGCAGGGCAGGGGGATGCCCGGATAATCCGGCTTCCCCCAGTCCAATTTCTGCTTACGCTTCGTGATCAGAAGCCGCAGAACCCAAACAGCGCCGGGAGCAGCATCCAGAGGCCGTGCAGGAGGACGAGACTCCAAACCCACGGGTTTTTCCCAGCTGTTCCCGTGCGGTTCCCCCGCACTGACGGCCCTCGGCACCCGCAGCCCCCCCCCAACCTCTCGCGCATCCCGCAGGCTCAGAAAGGCCCTTCGGGCGCCAGCGGGACAACGGGGCGGGGAGATCCCCCACCGGCAAACCACGCCGGGGGGAAAAGCGAACCCCGCAACCGCCGCGGGCGCAGCAGACGGGCGGTGCGGGGCTCCCCTCGCGTGCGCCGCAGCGCCGATTCCGAGCGCAGAGCGCAGCGCGGAGCGGGCAGCACCCGCGGTGCCTCCGTCCGCAGCGCCGGGCCGCGCCGCCCGCAGCAGGTGTAGCGCAGCGCGGTGCGTCCCCGCCCGCCGCGGGGCCCCGCGGACGGCCTAGCAGAACGCGGGGCGACCGGCGACGAAGCCCGGGGACGGCGCGAGCTCCGGGAGAGGCGCTCCGGGCGAGGCGCTCCGGGCTCCCCCCGCCCCGCGGCGCTGCCCGGCCCGCACCCACCTGCTGCCGCCGTTCGCCGCTCTCCGCGGGGCGCTGCGGGCGGACGGCGGGCGGAGCTCCGGGAGCGGCGGCCGCCGCCGTTCCGTCGCGTCTCGGCGGGGCCGCGGGTTGAGGGCCGCGGTCGCGGCGGAGCTCGGAGCGCAGCTCCAGGTAGCAGCCGAGGGTGAGGACGTGCAGAGCCAGCGAGAGGGCGAAGAAGCCGAGGAACAGGCGCCAGCTCCCGGCGCCGGCACAGGAGCAGCCGCCGCGGGCCGCCTCCCCCCTGTGCTCCGCACCCATGGCCGCGGGACGGAGCGGCGGCGGCTCCGCTACTGCTCCATGCTCAGCCGGGGAGCGACGGGGCGCCGGGGGCAGAGCGGCCGGGGCCGCCCCACCGCCACGCCAGGGGGCGGGGAACGGAGCGGGGCGGGGACTGCGGGCGGCACCGAGCGGGGAGGGGGCGGGGAATGGGCGGGGGGGCGGGGAGGGGGGTGGGAGATGTGGGCCGAGGGGGGAGCGGGGAGGGAAGGGGAAAGGAGAATGGGAAGGGAAATGGGGAAAGGGGAAAATGGAAGGGAAGGGGAAAGGGAAATAGGGAAAGGAAATGGAAAGGGGATAGGGAAATGGGGAAGGGAAAAAGGTAGGGAAGAGAAGGGGAAAAGGGAAATGGGATAGGGAAGGGAAATGGGATAGGGAAAGGGAAAAAAAGGAAAAGAAAAGGGGAAAGGGAAAAGGAAAGGGAGAGGGAAGGGAATGAGAAAGGGAGGAGAAATGGTAAGGGGAAAAAGGAAGGAGATGTAAGGAGATGTGGAAGGGAAATTGGAAAGGGAAAGGGAAGGAAAAGGGAAAGGGAAAATAGTAAGAGAAAAGGGAAGAGAAGGGAAATGGGAAGCGAGAAAGGAAGAGGGAAAGGAAAAAGGGAAGGGAGAAGAGGGAAGAAATGGAAGGGAAGGGAGTAGTGGAATGAAATGGTATAGTGTAGAATGGATTGGAATATTAAATAATGGAACAGAATAGAGTGGGATGGAATAGAACAGAGCAGTTCATTTGGAAGGGTCCTACAAGGATTACCAAGCAGCAATTCAGAGCTAACCAGAAGTGTATAACCGGGGCCATTATGCAAATGCCTCTTGGGCACTGACAGCAAAAGTAGATGAGGCAGAGGTGTGGGGTTTGGGAGGGAAGGCTTTGAGAAAGCAAACCTGAGCAGGGGGCTCGGGGGGAGGGGGAGGGTCGATGTGCCTGGGAACGCAGGGCTGGGGGATCTGCCAGCTGCTCGCAGGGATTAGCACAGGGGCACATCTGCAGAACATCCCAAGGCAGAAGCAAGATAGAAAGAATAGCATGAGATCAGCTCGGTCATCTCGGAGACAATGAGGAACACGCACAGAAAGTATAAATCAGCGCCCTTCCTGATGGAGAAGAATAGCACAGGGGTGTGGGGACACAGCTGCAGGGAGTGGGGCTGTGGCAGCGGGCAGTGGAAGGAGCAGCAGGGAAGGGATGGGGGACAGAGGTGTCACCAACAGCAAAGGGCAAGCGGAGGCTTGGAGGTGCCGCTGAGTGTGACTGGGCAGGGACAGCAGGTGGAGGGGCCCTGTGGGCGAGGAGCTGAAGCAGACAGAAGGTTTGGGGCGATTCTAACAAGAAATGGAATTTTTTGAAAATTGGCGTTTCGGGGAACTGCTAACATCAGCAACAGGTGAGATAAGGAGAAAGGAAGTAAGCACGGCCCTCTGGGCCACATCCCCATGGTTCTGGGACACCTCTGCGGCGGTGACCCCACCTCTCCGTGGGCAGCTGTGCCAATGCACCACTGCTCCTTGGGAGAAGAAATTTCTCCCAATACTCAACCTGAAAAGAGAGCAGAGTTGGGAAATGGCACCGTGAGCACTTCTGCCAATGGCAGTGTTTTGTCCGAGTCCTTGGGGGGTGTCTGGGAATTGGTGGGATGAAGCATTAGCAGTGGTCTTAGCAAATCAGAGAGGGGCCCAAAGCAAAACGGAGTGCCAGCAGAAATCCGCTGTGACACCGAATGGGACAACCCTGAGTCCCTGTGGCACTGGAGGGGGGGGGGGTAGGGGGGAGCTGTGGGACCCCCAGTGCAGCAGCAGCAGGAGGCTGCCCCCCACAGAGCAGGGCAGGGGGACATGAGGCTCTGAGAATGCCTTGCAAGCACTGGGATGGACATGGGGAGCACGGGGGGTCTCCAGCACTCCGTATTTCATAGGCTGGGGCCATAAGGAACACAGTTTGTGCTGCCTGTGGGGAGCAGGATGAACTAGATGACCTCTTTGTACTCCTTCCTAGACTTATTTTTCTGCAATAGGGATTATTATTATTATTATTTTGCCTTTAAGTTCTGTGTCATGGTCATGGAATTATATGAGAGTCTCTGTTTCCATTTAAGAGAGCAATGTTTCCCTAATATTTGTATAGAAAAACTGGAAGCATTAACCAGCACCAACCCTGACAGCTCCAGAGCAAAAAGCAAATAAAAGCCGACGGACCCTCTTAGTACACAGCACTGCAATTATTTTGGGGACATCTGTAATTATTTGCACACCCAGGGCTGGTCCTGTTTTTCAAGATGGAGACCCAAATTATTTACAAACATTGACTTCCTCAGGCTGGCATCGCCTGGCTCTGTTTTCAAGGCTAATTCAAGCTCCTTTTAGGATGAATTTTAGAGGTGAAGTGATTCCCTACACATTTTGTACCCGTGTTCTTAGGGCCTGCTGATGGGTCTCCATCCATCCACGAGCCATCCAGAAGAGCTGAGTTGGCTGTCTCCATTGGGCTCTCCCTGCGACACCAAATCCTCTGAATGAAGCACCAAGGAGCTCTTCCTCCCAAATCCCACCCGTTAATGAGAAATCCCATCCGCCGACGTAGTGAATGTGCCACCCCAGAGCCGAGAGGGGCCCTCACGCATTGACCGCTGCAGGGAGCAGTCCTTAATCAGAAAGCAGCCTTACTGCACAAGGAGGAGGTCCCCCCGCCTGGATTTCGCCTCTCTATCTGCTGGAATCGATCGGGCCCAGCTGCCCCTGCTTTGTTTCCCTTTGAACAACAGGGAGGAATCCGGGGGAAAAGGGGACATCCCAGAAATAAGGGCGCTGTTCCTTGCAGTCCGTGTACCCCAGGGGACGGCGGGGGGCTGAGGAGGGAGGGACACGGAGCCCATCTCTCTCACCCCGCGGGCTTCCCCTCCTGGCTCCCAATGTGCCATTGCTCCCAGCACTGCCATACCAGAGCTGCTGCGTCCCAGCAGAGCTCAGACAACAGCCGGGAGGAGGAACCTGCAGCAGATCATCGCTTCGGGTCTCCTTTCTTTGGCAAAGCCCTCAGCACAACAGGGGCACCAGAGGGGCAGCGCCAGCGCTTTGCATATTTGGGAGATTAAGTGAATCTCTTCGAGGCACGCTGCAAGTAAGTTTTGAGCCCATTTCCCATTTACGTTTTGGCACCAGCTGTTGTATCTGCTGCGGCAGCAGAGTGGATTTTAACATGCGTGACCTAAAAGCTTTGGAATTCATGACTTTCCTTTGAGGAAAACTCCACTAAACTGCAGGAAAGCCATCTCCTCTGCTCACACAGTGATGTGAGCAGCCTTAATAGAACGCAGCCTCCTGGATCCTGAGATCACAGCGTGCAGGGAGGTGTCCTCAGATGTGTCCGTAAGCCCGTAGGACAAAGCATCCTGACTTCCTGAAAGCCTCCATCCGTTGCTGCAGCCACAGCGATTTGTCAGGGCTGATGTTTCTCGTGTTAGCTGCTTTATTTAAGGCTGTACTCCCCGTCACTGCGGGCTCTGATTGTGCTGTGACAGAGGCCGTGCCCATCTGCAGGGTCTGAGCAGCGCATCTGCATGGGGAGAGCGGCCGTGGGGATTCATTCCTTCTTTCCACCGAATTCTGCCATTTACCTCTGCAGCTGCAGAGCTGCCCACTCCTTTCCTCAAGCCTCCAGTCCCCCCCGCCGGGCTGGTGGTCACTGCAGAGCAGTGCAAAGCGGAGCCCTGGGGCTGCCATGGGTGGGATGTGCACGGCAGAGCGGAGCAGAGCGCAGTGATGGTGATGGTGCAGCACCTGCTGCAATTCCAGCCTGAGCCGTCTGCTGTGCCACGTGCTGAGTGTCACTTAAGGGCTCATTTTGCACCGTGAGATGTGGGGAAAGGAAAAGCAAGAACGACTATTCTTTACGCACAGCGTTTCTAAGCTGCACAAGTAATTATCAACATGCAAATATCGACATGCAGATAACAACAACAACAAAAGAGTCAGGTCTGCTTGAGCCAAAAAGCAAACCAGTGCATGGACTGGTGGTGCTTATTTCCACACCCTTCCCCTCACCCTCCTGCCTTCCAAGGTCTCCCAGCAGAGCTCTCCTTCCCTTCCCACACACCTGGCTTTGCATTAGGATGAGAGCCCGGCCGGAGCCGCACTCCCATCTCAAAGCACACGGGGAGGAGGTTTGGCTGCAGGACGCTCCGTTCAGCCTAAACACGGCTCCTTCTGGACAGGGCGACTGGGACGTTGCTCTCGTTTCTGTCGTATGTTTACTTATATGTTATTTGGTGATAATGAAAAGCAAATGTTCGGAATCTATTCAGTTCTTCAACTTTTATAGACTCATTGTCTTTACTTTTTCAACTGTGCAGCCGTCTCTCAGCCTCCCCCTCCCTCGGCCGCACGGAACTGCAGCCGGTGACCAACGTCAGCTGTTCTCTTACTCATCCTGGCTGCAGCAGTGATATTCCACTCTGTGTTATACAACGCCTGCTGCTCACCCCCAGCCCTGGGCTCCCGACCGCGGGATGCTGGTGAGTATCGGCCTCGAGGGCCGGCGTTGGGATCCAGTTTTGGGAATGGAGGCGATAGGATCTTTGCCTGGAGGGGTGTAGGTCTGCGCTGTGTGCAAGGCACGCTTTGAGGAGCCCACAGCCTGCTCTGCTCCTTGCTCAGCCCCCAGCAGCCCATGTGAGGGCAGCTCAGCACGCAGCTCTGTGCCCAGATGAAGGGCTGAGGGATGGATGGGCGCTCCCTCCTCTGCCACTGCCACAGCTCTGTTCTGGTTGCAGGGAAGCCACCTCTCAGCCTCTGGGACGGAGGCCCCCAGGTGCACCTTTACCCCTGCAAAGCAGAGCAGCTCCCTCCAAGCAGGATCTCCCCGCACACGGCAGTCAGGCTGGGCTCACACCGTGCTTTCCTCTGCAAATGGTTTTGGTCATTTGATGTCTGTCTCTGTTAACACACGGCACAGGTTACCTCTTTGGAGGAACGATCCCCATTAAGTTATTCCCCACACAGTGTGGCCTCCAAAGGCACAGAAGGGCTGAAGCACACACGAACACCACAGGGTGAAGGGTTCCCAGGGCGCTTCCAGGACACGTCCTGGTGCACCACCCCACAGCTGAAGGCTGGAAGCAAGGTCACAGCCTGGGGGCCTCTGTGCACCGAGCACGGTGCTGCAGCCTTACTTCTGGATGAGATGAGATGAACCTCAGCAAAGCAGCTGACCTCAGGCACAGCACTGCCCAAGGAGCCGCTGGGAGCTGGGATAACTCCGGCTCTGAGACATCTCAGCGTGATGACCCAAAGCATGGCCTTTGCAGAGGGCCAATCCCAGCTATTGCTGTCCCAGCCATAGGGCGCACACACAGAGCTGCCTTCTGCTCACCCTGTGGTCACACTCCGGGCCCCGGGCTGAGGGACCCCCCGAGGGCAGAGGCTCCTGGCTGAGCCCAGGCACGGCGATTTGCAGCCTCAGGACCCGCAACGTGTGACAGCAATCACCCAGGGACGGAAAGCCGGAACGCTTGTTCTTAGAGGTGTCCCAACAGCCACAGATTTATGCGAGGAGAAAGATCACAGGGCTCAGACGTAATATCCCGTGGTAACACGGCCCTAAAGCAGCAATTTCCTCTTCAGACTCCGCTTTGGATCAGGGTTTGATGAGGGACACTTGGGCGGCTGGTGGGGGATTTGGAAGGAGGCGGCGGCCGTTCGTTACGGCACGCAGCGCTCACAATTAAGCCGCTCATTACCGAGGCACGTTTCGAGCAGCCAACAGATAGCGCTGTAATGAGAGCCATTCGTCTCCGCCTCCGGCCGCAGCTCCCTGTTCCCAGCGTTGGGGAGCGCTGTGCCGGAGCAGCCAACACAAACATGTGTGTTTCATCTCGGAATAAAACCAAACGATTGAAAAAAAGAGCAAACCATGTAATTTTTGTAATGAGTAATTCATTTGTGATTTTAAATGAAATGCTTTTGGACGCAGAGGCCGGCAGCTCGGGATCAGTTGGATGAAGACATCTGCTTCGCTTCAAGGAGATCTGAAGAGGTAAAACTTGACAGCTCTTTGTTTAAGTCTTTGCTATCTCCTCTGTATATCTAAATTACGGTTATTGATATACAATGTTGACGTTTTTGTAATACTTTCAAGTCCCATAACCTTCTGTTTCAAATTCACAGTCTTCTACCACTTAGGCTATTATTACTTTTACCAGTCCCAGGGGGGCACTCCGGCCTCTTTGGTACAAATTAGAAGGGCTTTTATGAAAAAAAAATTTAAAAAAACCCTAGGGTTTCTATAAAGAGGTTCTCGTTGGCTTCCCGGCTGCACCACGGCCAGTGCCAACGCAGTAACAGCTCTGCACGTGGGCTCACCCCAAGCACAGCTCCTGGGTCTGGCGCTGCCACCAGGCTTGTTCCACATAAGGAACAGCAGCCGTTCCCCCCAGGAGGAAAGAAAAGCCGAATGCTGACAGGCTGATGGATGCCAACATGTCAGGGGAGGGGGGTGGCAGCAGAGCGCTCCTCCCTGCTCGTGGCGGGTCTACCTGCAGCCTCCCCATGGAGAGAGGCAGGAGCAGGGAGGATGGAGCACCAATGTGTTTTGCAAGGAGAGATGCCCCTGGGATGGGAGCATCACTTCATACTGATACATGAAGTAGAGCACTGGGGGCAGAGGAGGCGGGGTGTAAGTGGGTGATGTCCCTGGCATGACACAAAGACACCTCTCCCATACGCAGTGTTGGCATACAGCAACTCCTGTTACTCTGTTCAGGCCCTGTTTGGCTGTTCACACTGAAGATGGTTTTGATGCGATTTGACATCCTTTAGATTTAGCAGGTCAGAGAGGCCCCGTGATCCTTGTTAGCACATCACCTTCCCCCCCTCAAAGGGAAGATCACCTCCTGCACACTTCTCCCTGCAGGATGCTGCCCCAGGGCAGTGTGAGGGATGGGTCACCCAGCACCGAGCATTGGGTACCCAGAGGCACGCGTGGCATCCCAGGCATGGCACAGCCACCGTTCCTCCAACACCACCAAGTTCACCTCCAGAACCTCAATCTGAGCTCTCACCTTCACCAGCTGAAGGCTCTCCATCACCCTCACCAGGAGTGAGCTTCTCAGCGTGCCAAAGCCTACATAGCAAGGAACAGCAGCTTGCTGAGGATCACAACAGGAGGCTGACCTTCCCTGGTTGGAGCTGTGCTGCAGAAGGGAAGACTCCTTCAGGCCCAAGAAAACAGAGTTAGTTCAGGTAAAGCTGAATTAAAGGCCTTCAGTGAGAACACCGATGTGATGGAGACATCCCTCAGTTACCGAAATCAAACGGGATGCTGTGTGCCACGTGCAGTGCCTGGGTGATGAGCTAAAGCAAAGGAGAGCCCAGGAAGGAAAAGCAGAGCAAAGCCCCATCTGGATCAGAGCATCTCACACGGATCCACCTACAGCCCGTCCAGGCAGCGCCTGCTCTGCTATGACAAAGGGGCTGCTAATGCAGAATAAATTGTGAGCTCTTACTTCACACAAGTTTTAGACAAAGAAGAGAACAAAGGAGTCCTCCAGGCAATAGTTGTGGGAAATTACAATCATTAATAATTTCTTCAGCTCCAGCTACAAGAGTTCCATTGGTCCTCTGAGGAGGCATCACACCAACTTCCCAGTCACAGAACCCATCGCTCAGCACAAGGTACCTGTTTGATCCCCCACAAAAACCAAGAGGAGATGAAAAGGAACCAAGGAAGGGCTCATCCCAGCAGCAGGGCGTGCTGCTCTGAGCATCGCTGGTACGCAGAGGGCCTGGAACTGCCACGGGCCCCCTACTCGGTGGAGAGCAACAAGGAGTGCAGGGAGCAATGGCTCACAGGCATCACTTCGGGATTCCCCATCTCACGTCCAAGCATCGGTGTTGATGACGGAGCCCGTGGTGACACACAGCCCCATTCTCACTGCCCTGAGTGGCCGTGCGCGCATAGAAGACAAAGCAGCTTCAGAAGGTCGGGAATGGCTCTGGAGTAGAGCTGTGAAGTTGGCATGATGATGCCCGTGCTTGAAGACCGCGCTGCTTTCTGTCGATGCTCCCTTTTGACGACGGGGAAGGCGGAGCCCCGCGCCCAGCCGTGACACGCACCGCGGTGCGCAGCCCGGCCCACGCAGGTGGCACCTACGGGCGGCGCCGTGCTGCCCCCTGGCGGCCAGGCGCGGTACTGCACATCCCGAGAGCGCCCGCGCAGCCCCGCACCGTCCCGGAGCTGCTGCGTAAGGAGATCGCGGCAATCTCGGCCGCTCGGCCCGCAAATCCCATTAACCGCACGTTGGCGCTGCAGGAGCGGCGCTGCAGTGTTACTGCCCGGAGATGGGACTCGAGGGAACGGCGAGCTGAGCTGAGGAGGCAGGGAAAGGCTCTGCCCCAGAGGGCGGTGGGCGCAGCTCAGAGCTCAGGGAGTGCCGGGACACCACTCTCAGCCATGGGGTTTGGGTGGCGTTGCGTGGAGCCAAGGGTTGGACTCTGTGATCCCTGTCCATCCCTTCCTGTTTGGGATGCTCCATGTTCCTATGACTCACATGGTGGCACACGGCCTGAAGGAAGTGCTGACCCTCAGCTCATCTCCCAGGAAGCACAATGCAGCGTCCTCAGCCCTTTCACTGCACCTGAGAGCTGCTCTGGATGTAGATCCTTGTGTGTGCTGTGAGTCTAAGCATGGCCCCCTCTATACAAGAGGTAGGAGAACACCCCGCTGCTGTCAGCCATACTTCTCCACCAGAAGCTCCTGCACTCTCCTCCTCCCGGAGACCATTTCGATTTGGCCTTATTTTTCTATGTCAGGGCACCAGGATGTGGTGCTCCAGGTTACGCTTCCAACCTCCTACAGGAGGGAACTCCAGGGAAAGTGATATAGCCCACCCTTACACAATTTGTGTGTAGAGTTTCTCCCCTTCCTAAACACCTGATTTGTTCCAGGCACCAGACAGCAGCAATTCTGCACCAGGTGGCAAATGACCACTTCCTTACCTGGCCAGGAACGTGGAGAAGGTGGCTCGTTATGGTCCAAGTGTGCTCCCACACAGTCTCTGTGCCAGCAGCACAGCCCAGGGCTCACCCAGGGCTCTGCAGATCCTCCTCAATAAGAAGGGGGGAATAGGGCGGGGGGAGGGAACCCAAGTGCACGTGAAGGTTGTATTTGCACTCATCTTGGAAAAAAACCTGGAAAGCATTTCCAGGTTCTTGGTAAGATCAAAGCAACAAGCCTAGAACAAACCAGAGCAATGGGCTTTAGGACAAAGGACCCACCATGCTGTGCCACACCACCAATGCTCCCATGTGACACCCCACCAAAGCAATGGGGTTACCTGGGAACTCCAAGCAGAGCTCACACACGTGCTGCTCCTGAAGTGCCCTCCCAAGGGGCTGAAGATGGTTTGCTTCCTTCAAACCAAAGGGAGAGGAGGTGCCCCCAGCAGCACATTTATGTGGTAAGGTTCATTGCTGGCAATTGCAGACAGCTGGGGCAGGGAGGCTTAGCACACCTGTGCCCACTGCTGCCACCAGCGCCGTGCAGCGGGTCAGGGGCTCTCCAGCTGCCTGGCATGGGAGCAGTACAGCACCAGCCTCCTTCAGCTGCCCGTGCCCTGCCAGTGCCCCTGTGCCCCCACTTTTCCCCGTCTGCTTCTCCAGCACCCTGCAGTTGCCTTCTGCACAGATAGTCCCCTTATCCTTAACTTCCCCCTTCTTGCTCTCGTCTCCCCACCTTCTTCCCAGTCTGAGAGCTCACAGCTCAGGGTGAGGACGGCCAAAGTAGAACTCAGAGCTCTGTTAGATGGGCACGCAGGGCTCCGTTAGGAGCGGAGAGCCCCGGCTCTGCTGCATGCCGAGATCTGTCGTCCAGATGAATTAATTCCAGATTACATGCGGGTGTGGGCTTCAGCCGGGCAAAGTTTGGATCCCCTGGCTTAGTCACTGCTCCGTGATGAATCTCTTGGTGACAGTCCTTGCCCCTATTGTTCCGAGGTGAGCCCCGTGGCAAGAAATGCGAAGGCGAGAAACAAAAGAATACAAAGGAAGGTTACGAAAGCGGACCCGGCGAGGCAGCGCGCCGTGCCCGGCTCCGCCTGCAGCCACGGCCGGAGCGCAGCGCGGACCTGCGAGGCACAGAGAGCGGGAGGGGATCGTCAACTCTTAACATTTTATTTCCGTACTGGGTTAAACAAGGAGCGGAGCAAACCTCTGCCCCGGATACAACAGAACTGAAAGCATTACAGGTACAGAGACTATTGAACACAGAGAGTAGTAGGATAATATTTTTAATACAACGGAATTATAGCATGGTTTCGTGTTGGTTTTGTCGGTTGGTTTTGTATTTTTTTTTGTCTTTTTTTTTTTGTTGGTTTTTTTTTGTTGTTGTTTGTTTGTTTGTTTTTTGTCAAACCGGTTTGGAAAATAAATGTAATAGGAACTAGTGCAAAAAAGTTCTAAACATGAAGCACAGTGTATAAAATGGCATAAGAAAACTGTCCCGTCGAGGACACAGTCACTTTCTTATGACAGAGGGGAGAAAGAGAAACAGAAGGGGGGTGGGAACAGAGGGGGGGCGGGGGGAGGCAGAGGACGAAAGCTGGAAAGAAAGAGAAAACCGGGCAGGGGGATTAGAAAGAGTACTTTGACTTCAGCAGTATGGTTGGTTCACCTCGCAGCGCTCAGTTGGGCCCTGTGCAGGTCGAGGCCCTGCACCCACCGACAGCTCCAAGCGCGTGAGAAGGGTTCGGTCACCATCAGCCCCCATGGGCCACCCCCACCCCCCGGGCTCTCCCCTTTGCTCCCTCAGATTGCTCCTTGCTGGAATGCGGTGTTTGCTTTGCCCCACGCGCGCCCTGCGGTGTCCCTGCCAGACCCACGGGTCGAATTCCTTCCAAATTTAAACTCCCACGAATATGTGGGAAAATGCTCTGGTTCGAGGGCTTCCCATCAGTGCTGGCGGAGTGCTCTGCAGGCCAGGAGGAGCTGGGATGCAATGGGTTGGGAAAGAACAGAGCGTGGCTGGACGGATGGCTGCGGGCAGCCAAAAGCCACCGGGGACTGCAGTGGTGTCCTCAACAGGAGCATCTCTGCAGCCACAGGTGAGATGCCAGGTCTGCAGCTCTGGGGATGGAGGGAGGAAGGAAGGAAGGAAGCAAGGAAGGAAGGAAGGAAAAAAGGAAGGGAGGAAAGGGGGAGAAAAGGAAGGAAGGAAGAGAGGAAGGGAGGAAGAAGGAAAAGATGAAGGGTGGGAGGAAGGAAGGAAGAGAGGAAGAAAAGGAGAAAAGAAGGAAAAGAGGAAGGGAAGAAAAGAGGAGGAAGGAAGAAAGACTGGAAGAAGGGAGGAAGGAAGGGAGGAAAAAAGGAAGAAAGGGAAGAAGGAAAAAGGGAAGGGAGGAAGAAGGAAAATAGGAAGAAGGAAGAGAGGAAGGGTGGGAGGAAAAAAGGAAGGAAAGGAGGAAAGAAGGAAAGAGAGAGGGAAAGGGAGGAAGAGAGCAGGGAAGGGAGAAAAGAAGGAAGAGAGGAAGGGAAGAAAAGAGGAGGAAGAAGGAAGGAAGGGAGAAAAGAAGGAAGAGAGGAAGGGAAGAAAAGAGGAGGAAGAAGGAAGGAAGGGAGAAAGAAAGGAAGGAAGAAAGACGGGAATAAGGGAGAAAAGAAGGAAGGGAGGGAAGGAGGAAAGAAGGAAAAAAGGAAGGGAGGAAGAAGGAAGGAAAAGAGGAGGAAGGGTTGGAGGAAGGAAGGAAGGACAGCAGGAAGCTCTCCAGTTTGCTTTCACCACGGCGCTGCTCAGCCCGCTGCCCCGAGAAGCGGCTGGGTGCTATTTTGCTATTTTGAGTCGGGCTGGTTGGAATTCCTGACAAATTGCTATTCTCTCCGAACCCAGCGCCACCAGCTCCAACTGCGCGGGCAGAACAAGTGTGATTGATTTTTGTCTTCTTTCTTTCTTTCTTTTTCGGAAAATGAAAGGTTTTGTGGGAAAGGGCAGTTCTGGATACATTTCTGAATGTGAAAAAAAAAAAGTCAGTGCTAATTATCAATACGCCTTGTCCTGATACATTTCAAAATGAAAAGAAAAAGGAACAACCCCAAAAGCCGTCTGGCTCAAAATGGCTTTTTGTTTTGCAATTCAAGCACGGACAGCTCCCACATAAATACATTTAAAAATGGCAAAACCAAACCCAAATTTCATAAGCTGAAGTCAATTTGTAAAGTAAATTAATATATTAAGATTTTTTTTTGGAGGGGGTGGGGGGAGTTTCAGTTTACAGCAAGCAAAGTTAGAGCCGTCCTGCTCTGCTATGAGACGGCCATGAAGTGCTGTTGTTCTGAGTGCTGAGGAGGTGGGAACCACTCAGAATCATTTCCAGCACCCGGAGCTGAGCTGCAGCCCAATCCTATGGACACATCCAGCACTGTGCAAAGAGCTGTGACAAAATCCTTGAGGAATGACCCAGATGGAGCCTGCAGGGCCCGGGCTGCCGGGATCCAGGACACAGGGCAGGAGGTTTTGAACTGGGACAGGAGAGGTTTAGGTTGGATATTAGGAGGAAGTTTTTCACCCAGAGGGTGGTGACGCACTGAACAGGTTGCCCAAGGAGGCTGTGGATGCCCCATCCCTGCAGGCATTCAAGGCCAGGCTGGATGTGGCTCTGGGCAGCCTGGGCTGCTGGTTGGCAGCCCTGCACATAGCAGGGGGTTGGAACCAGATGAGCATTGTGGTCCTTTTCAACCCAGGCCGTTCTGTGATTCTACATATACTTGGAACAATGATTTATGCTCCCATGGATGGATATTCTTAGGGCAGCTCAAAAAAATCTATAAACAAAATTGCTGGGCAGGTTGCATAGATTTTCACAGCCATTTTCTCCGAATATTTTTTTCTGTTTTGAATGTGTCTCTTAATTTCTAGGGCTGTTCCTTCCTGGGGTGGTGGCCACGTATCAGATCATACTCCAATGCAAGCTGACGGTGGGCATCTGAGGATGCTGTGAGGGCAGCGGCTGAACCAGGCAGCTGGGAACAGGGCAGGGCTGCTGTGGTTGGGATGGAGGATGAGGGATACGGGATGTGGGATGCAGGATACGGGATGTAGGATATGGGATGTGAGGTGTAGGATATAGGATGCAGGATAAGGGATGAGGGTGCAGCACAGGCAGCCGTGCAGAGCTCCAGGCCACTCCAACGTGGCAGCACCACCCTGCCCTGGCTCACAGCAGCACACATCGGGGTTTTCAGTCCTTTGCCTTCTTTAACACAGGCAGAGGAGCCGTCTCCCGGCATCGCCCGCAGCCCTGAGTGGCAGTGAATGAACTGCCCTGACATCTCCTATTGAAGCAAAGCAAAATGTGTTGAACAAAAACCATTTCAAGATGTTTTCAGAGTGTTGCCAAGTTACTCAACATGTTCTGCTTTAGTTGTCAGATGCTTTCAAAGCGATTTCCCTAACTCAGAGCACGAATGGTGAGGGCTCTCCCTGGGAATCTTTCGCCTGGGGCTACCATGGATCTGTATGTTCATAAGAAAAAGGCTCAACTAATGATTAATCTTCACCAGAGGAAGCGGGGCCTTTCTTTGGGATTTTTCTTCAGTTATTTTTAATTGATTTGTACAACTGGCAGCGACATTAAAGCGCAAAGCAGAGGGCTGGCGCAGCAGACGGGCCGTGGCCGTGGCCACCTCTCCCTGCAGCACCATCCCGACCCCCAGCACCGGGGGAAGAAATCAGATCAGTGAGTGGAAGGGGAAGGAGGAGCTCCGTGGGCTGAATTCCTGCAGGATGGGCTGCATGGGGCGACGCTCCCCCAGGGATGCCCTGCAAAGGGTATCAGCTGAGCCTGCACTCGGTCTGCTCTCTGCTTCTCTCTTCTAGCAAAGGGAAGGCTGATACGGAGGTTACGGGGTTGCAGTGACAGGGCAGAGGGAAGATTTTTATCTGCTGGCCCTACAGTGATGGGCTGCGCCACGCACTGCTCCCAGCTGCTCCGCCCTGCTCCGCGAACAGCCGCGTCTGGATTTGTTTAACGCCATTGGCAAAGTGTTGAATACAGCATATGGTGCCCGAAAACCACAGAACTTATTGACAGCAGCCCAGACTTGCTAAATAAAAGAACTCCTTCCAACAGCCCCGCTCTGTGAAGACTCAGCACTTTCCTTGCAGTCACACTAGGTAATGCCGCAGCCCCTCGCAGCAGCACCCTGAGCTGCTCCCTGCCTGGGATCCCCATCCCTGCACCCAAATGCAGTGCACCCGAGCTGTTCCTGATGCTGTCACTCCGTGTAGCCGTAGGGCAGAGGCCCAGCACCCCCAGCAAGCTGCGGGCAGACAAAGAGCAGAGCTGAGTCAGGGCCGTGTGCTGACGCACCGCGCGGGGCCACGCTTCCCCCCAGATTGGGCGCAGCCTATCTCGGGGAGAGGCGCCTGGAATCAGCCCCACTCTTGGCAGTACATGAAAAATCTCATTTCCTTAAGGAGGAATGGGATGCGGCTGCGCTCCCTCCTTCGCTCTCGCTGTGTGCGTTTGCTATTCACCGCCGCGGTGCCGCAGCGCAGCAATCGGAGCAGCCCCACTCCTGTTTGCTGAGCTGTTGCACGTCTGAGTTCCCAGCTCGGTGTAAACCAGGCTGCAAATACAGGGATGCTGCTGTGAATATTCAAACAAGAATCGCCCTACCTATCCATCCTGGGTGGCAACAGTAATAGAATCTGCTCGGGAAATGCTCTGCACCTCCCGCGAGCACAAGCTCTCCTACCCAACAGCCAGTGCACAACAAGTCCATGGGCTCTGCATCCTCAGGACTTTGGTAACAGGTAACTGGTAGTGTGTAAACATCTCCCCAGAGCTCTGAGGTTCAAGTCAAAGCAGAAGTCACACATTCAGCTGCTTTTCAGAGCCTCTTTGGTCTGTGAATGGGCTGGAAACACTGGGAGCAGCCTTTCCTGCAAGTTTCCTGGTGCTGCCCTCCTCCAGCTCAGAAGCAGCGCTGCACACTGGGCTTTGCTTCACCTCACCAGACCAGGAGCCAGAAATGCTCACAGCCCTGAACCTCCCCACTGCTCCACAGGGCCCTGAGAGGGGTCTGGGCACAGCAGGACAATCCCCATGCCTTCCACAGGGCCACCCTAACCCTATCCCTGGGCTGATCTGAAGGGGCAGGGATAGAAGCAGCAGGTGCGCACCCACACTGCGACCATGGCACCCTGCAGCTGACTGCAGCCTGCTTCCCCACCTCCTCCATGCTGCCTGCAGAGCCCCGTGGGTGGATGGACAATTTGGGAGCTTTGTGGTAGGGAGGGACCTGGTGGCTGTTTGGGGCCGAATGCCCAGAAATGCTGAACTCAGGTATAAAAAGTCTGCACTGACTGAGGCTGCACCTTGCTGGAGTGAGCACCGCTGCCCTGGGTGGGCTCCTCAGTGTTCTCTGATCTGGGGGCAACTATTGATAAAAAGCATTTGGGAGAACTCCCTTCCCCAGCTGGGCCTTATTAGTGCCTCTGCTCTGTGTGGGAGACCATCCCTACCAGCCAGATTTCTCCAGCCCTTCACCCAGTCCTTCTGCCATCCAGTAGATGATTTATGGCTGCGAAGAATGGAAGGATGCTCTCCGAAGCCTTTCATCCAATTGTTACCAGTCTTGATCCCACTGCAAGCTGAAGACACCCTCAGCTTCACTATGTCTCCCTAATGCCTCCCCGAGAGCAGCCTCTCCCATGGGGAAAGCAAGCAAGAGATGGTAAATGGAACCATCATGTTGCAAAGCGGGGAGCGCTGGGTCGAGTGACACCAACCCCATCAGCACCACAGTGCAGCATCCTCCTGCCCCACCAACCCCACCAGCACCATAGGACAGCATCCTCCAGCCCCGCCAGCACCACCAGCAGCAGAAGGAGCCCGGCCAGGCCATGTAGGGACTGCCTTGCCTTGCAGGGTTTTCCCCAGGGATGAGAAGGGAAGAGAGGGGTTTGCGGAGAAGTTCTGTCTCCATACCCTCAAACCCATTTGGGACCACAGGGTGCTGGGCTTTACGGACAGAGGAGAAAATGGGGTTAGGCTGATTTCCACGCTCCTGGCACGTAGCTGGTGGGTACCCAAGGCACATGTGGTACCCATGGGGCCACCCCCCGAGGGGTCCCGTCCCCTCCACTCCCCATCCCATCCCATCCCATCCCATGCCGCCCCACGCTGAGCCTCCTGGTTGCTGCTGACTGAACCCTTCTCACCGCCGAGTCCCGCAGCCCTGTGCGCATTAGAGACTCTTCATCACGGGGATGCCCCGCGGCGAGCAGCTCTTGGGGGTATGTGTGGGGGTGTGTCTGTGTGCGTCACCCCCAATCCCGTGCCTCCCATTGGAGGAATAGCATGTGCCCCCCTTCGTGGAAAAAGATCTGGCGTTTCTTCTCGGAGGTTGGCTCTGCCCTCCGCATCACTCGTCCCGCGCCACGCTCTCATCCAAGGAGGGCAGGGCCTCCGGGCCGAGCCCCCCGCCGCCGCTGTGCACGCTCGAGAAAGACACCATGGTGTGGAGGAGCATCAGAACCAGCACGCACAGCCGGATCCTGCTGCTGCCCAGGCGAGACCCTGCGGAGACCGGCAGCAAGGACGGGGAGTGGTGGTACTGGTGGTGGTGGTAGAGGTGGTAGTGGTTCTGCCGCTGGTGATGGAGGTGGGGGTCGTGGTGGTGGTAATGGAGCGACTCTGACGCCGTGGATTTGGGGGATGTGTCGGAGCTGCTGTCTGGGGGGTGGTCGCAGGAGTCCCATTGCACCTCGCAGCACTTGGCCTCCTCCTCGGGCAGCTGGCTCTCCAGCAGTCCTGCGGGAAGGAGTGGGGTCAGCGAGGTGGCACGGAGGGAGCCCAGCCCAGGAACCTCCTCCTCCTCCCTCCCAGGGAGACTTCGGGACCATAAAGCTCCATAGACACCCCCATGAGGTGCACTCCCATCGCTCGCAGCCCCACCGTCCTTACCCGTGCAGATGAAGCCAGGCAAGCCTCCATAGATCAGCTCGTCGTTGTCCGGTAACACAAACGGGCACCTGGTCTGCACCTCCAGGCAGTATTGCTTGCATGGGATCCGGTGTCGGCACTGTTGTTGTGTCACATTGAAATACTCGGAGCACAGCCAGGCCTTGTAGACAGCCTAGGGGAAGTCACCAAGAGGGACGTGTCACTCCCCAGCACCTGGCAGCCCTGGAGATGCAGAGAGCTGCAGGGTTAACAGGAAGAGGGCCCCTATCTCACTTGGAAGTGCTTGTCGGTACATCCGGGCTGCTTACTGAGCTAACCACCAACTAAAGGAGAACAGCAGAGGCTGCAGAGCTCATCTAATCAAATAAAAACCACCACAGAAGTGAACCAACCACATGGCACCAGGCCTGGGATGGGCAAGGATACGCTGGGCTGCTGGTGCCCTCCCCGTGGAGCCACCTGTCTTTTGGGCACCTCTGAGCTCTCTGCCTGCTGGAAAAGCCACTCAGAAGCACACAGCCATTCCCGCCTCCCCATCTCAACGCCTGCTGTAGTTGCAGAGATGTGGGGCCAGGCACAGCCCCATGGCCACAGTGCAGAGCTTACCCCCACGCCCCACGTCTCCCAGGCACATGGGGTGAAGTGCCCATCTGCACTGGAGAAGAGCTCTGAGCAATGCGGTTCCTCAGGCTGCACCTCCCCGGCATTTCCAGCTCATCCACAAACGTATTATTTAGCAACAAAATGAAGGTCACATTAATGACCACATCCAACTTCCTTTGAAACCAACTCGAAAGGGCTCCCTGCGATTCAAAGGGAACGAATCTCCCTCCTGAGCATTCTGGGATAAACCCCATGCCCCCCTTCCAGCTGGATTTTTATTTTCTGGAGGCTTTAAAAACATCTCTTCTTTGTTTCCCCATGTTTTCCATAGATCCTTATCATCGTCTGTTTGGACCATGGTAGTGTCTCAGGATTAATGCTGGTTGGGAAATTCTTGGCAAGTTCTTTCTATTGCTTTTCTCCCCCCTCCCCCACCTCCCCCCCCCCCTTTTTTTTCCTGGAAAATGCCAATTCATGAAAACTCGAATTTTCATGGAATCGTGCTTTGCTGAAACTTTCATCAGAACAAATTTACTGGTGGCCAGGACGCAATACACGGAGCAGGCAATAGCCCTGTGGCCAGGGCTTCGGCTGGGAAGTGGAGCTCCAGCTGCAGCCCTGCTTTTTCTCCCTGGCCCTCTGGACGTTAATTATTTAGACAAAGTGGAACGGCTCCAAGGAGGGACTGACTGTAATCAGCCCACGAGGACACGGCCGGGAGGGAGAGCTCAGAGCTCTGCTTCTGGATCTGCATCTGCCTGAGCTCATTCTCCGGGGCTGAGGAGGAGGGGAGGTGGGCAGCGAGCCTGGGGTAATCGCTTCCCCAACCCCACTGCCTCCTCCTTCTCCTGAACCTCCTTCTCCATGGCACAGACATGGACTTAAAGGGCTGCAGATGGGGTTCTATAAGGCTGCAGACGTGGTATGGTAGGACTGCAGGTAAGGATAACCAGCACGTGCCATCCTGAGCAGCCTGCATTCCTCAGGGCCGATGCTGGGCAGCAGGGAGCCAGGAGGACGAGGTCCAGGGAAGCACACAGCACTGGGTGCTCAGCGGTGCTCAGCAGGCACAGTGGGTTCTGCCCAGAGGAAGGAATGCCCGCCATCACTCTCAATGCAACCTCAGTAGGACTCAGCAGAACGTTAAGCATTTCAGCAGGTAATGAGATATTAAAATAGGCAGGAAGGAGAACCAGGAGATACAAACTTTGCTTGAAAGCACTCCCTGGCCAGACAGGATAGGAAGAGACGGATGATCCATAAGTCCAAAGCCATTCAATGACCCTGTGACTCCACGCGTTGGCAAGCCCTCACTTCTGCCCCACAGCCGTCCGTGCACGCCTGCAGGCGGGCACGCAATCCGCATCAGAACCGCAACCCCGGCACTGCGGACGCGGCCGAACCGCCGATGGGCTCAGCGCGGGGCAGCCCCGCCGGGCGGCCGGTGGGGCAGAGCGGCTGCCGGGCGCGTTCCCCTTCTCCCCGTTAGGGGGCACAGGCGGCACGCAGCTGCGCTCCGCGGGCACAGAGCGGGGGAGCCCGGGGGCACCGGGAGGCACCGAGCGGGCAGCGGGGATCGGCCCGACTGTCAGAGCAACGGAAAGAAAGGGCAGAGAGAACAGCAGCCTTATGAAATGCATCCACAAACGGGCTCCGATCAAAACGTTTCGGTCTGTTAGGCGTTCAGGACTTAATCCTTGACCTTCTAACATAAACTCTTTATTGCGATTGCTTTCTGAGTTCGTGGCTTAGGCTGCACGTATCGGCTGGAGGTGCTGCTCCTTCCCTGCTGGCTGCTGAGGATGAGTCACTCAGGGGGACACCGGTGGGCTGGGGAGCAGCTGAGGGATGTGTGAGGCCCGTGTGGGACGCACGTGGGGTCAGCCAGGCGCTCCGTGCCCCACTCCACCTCCAGCCAAGCTGAGTGCTGGGCAGCTCCAGGGCTTGGTGCCCGACAGCCAGCATGGAGCAGATGCTTCATATGGCTGAAGTTGGGTTGGATGTGTTCTCCCCAAAGCCACGGTCTTTCCAGGGTTATAAACAGGACGTGTCAACTGCACCACAAACAAACGAGCTGCATGCAGAAAGCATAGGTAAAGCTCATGAGATGTCTCAGGGCAAAAGAGGGTGGTGACGCACTGAACAGGTTGCCCAAGGAGGCTGTGGATGCCCCATCCCTGCAGGCATTCAAGGCCAGGCTGGATGTGGCTCTGGGCAGCCTGGTCTGCTGGTTGGTGACCTGCACATAGCAGGGGGTTGGAGCTGGATGAGTATTGTGGCCCTTTTCAACCCAGGCCATTCTGTGATTCTATGACTATGAAAAGTGAGCCTGGAAGACAGCAGATAAGGCCTGAGACATCAGCTGCAGAGAGTGGTCTCTCTGAGACGCCAGGATTAAAATCACAGATCCACTGCCAGACAACTCACCGCCTGCTTTTTGTGAGCCATCATTTGGGCTTTTCCCTTGCAGCCAGCCTGCCAACCACACAGCACCAAGGAAGCCACTGAAGCCTCTCCTGCATGAGCTCTTCCACGCTCCATGGTTACAAATAATAAACAGCAAATAGGTGAAGAGCACGGCTCATATACAGCACGCTGTGTTACACTGAGATGCTGCTGCAAACGTTAACTGACCTTGCACACAACAGCAAATCATCACCACTCCCAGACAGGGCAGGAACGGGAAAGGGACCAAACTGCACACACAGTGCATTGCCCATCCATGGCCCACTCTGCTCTGGGAGGACCACATCGCCCTGCTTCCATCCCCAGGGGGACCCCCGTGCTGCCACCCATGCCCCCACAGCCCCACTGCCCCCATGGGACTTCAGCCCCAGTCCCGAGGAGGAGCTGCTCCTGCTGCCAGCAGTTATCTCAATGCCTGCAAGTTCTCCTCGCTACTTGACCTACATTTTCCCATCCAATAGTTCACTCCCTTCAATCATCCCATAAATCATCCCTCTCCCTCCTCTGTGTTTACACATTTCTAATATTTGCAGATGTATCACACTCCCCGTTTAGTCATAACTTAGGCGAGTCTGACTGATTTACTCTCGCATCTCTTCCCTCCCTTTCATCATCCGTGCCTCCTTCCTGCTGCTGTTCAGAAGCAGTGACCACCCCAGCTGTGAGCAGACAGGACCCACTGACCTTGCTTTTCCCCTGACATGCAGCCCTGGCCATGCTAGGAGAGAAGGAAAAGCAGTTCCAAGAGCCACACTCATACGGACAGCACTCCTCCTGCAGAAGGGTTTTCCAGGGATGGCGGAACCAAACCCACGGTCTCCTCCAGACCATCCTCCTGCCTCCACACAGCCGTGAATCACCCAGGGGACACCGGTGGGCTGGGGAGCAGCTGAAGGATGTGTGAGGCCCATGTGGGATGCACGTGGGGTCAGCCAGGCGCTCCGTGCCCCACTCTACCTCCAGCCAGGCTGAGTGTTGCACATTTCCAGGGCTTGGTGCCCGGCAACAGGAAGGCAGTGCACCTTTCCATCAAAGCCACAGCTCCCTGTGCTAAGCACTGCGCTTACAGCTCAGGTTTTCAGCAGCTTTTGATACCTCTGAGCTTATCCCATGCAGCCTGCTTTCTCTTGCTCTCTTAAGGACTTGTGAGAATTTAGGACAGGTGGAGATTTATTCTCTGCTTGACTCACCACGGAGAGCTCACCCACTTCACCCCGTCCTTTACGGTTTCTGTAGGCAGTGAGTTGGGCTACAGTGGGTGCTTCTCCCATTCTGCTTTTGCCTTTGGCCAATCTCCAGCCCATCCCAGTGAACACAAGTGATCTGGTCTCCCAAAAGTTCAGAGCACAGCCTGGATGACCATGAAAGGACATGGAGCTTTGCTGCTGAGGAAAGGGGCAAGCATCTGACACCCCATTTATAGGCAGTGAGGAAGGTGAGCTATCTGCCTGCATTTGAATCCTGGAGGTGCACAAGAACCCCCCCCAGAAACAGCCTTTCCCATGTCCTGAGTATTTCCACACACAACCAGACAATGCTTTGTTTGTTTGTTTGTTTGTTTTGAAGTAATTTGGTTGGTTTTGATGTCAATGTTTTGCCAACAGCAGCGCTGGCTGTTGGACTATCCCAGTTACACTTGGGAGGACCAGTACAGGGATGGAGAAGCATCCCTGGGACTCACCTGGGTGAGTGCCTGCAGCACCTCAGGTGGCTGTAATCAACCCAATGGCTGTAATTAACCCAACAAGCAGCTGCTCTCCCACCAGAGCAGGACACGGTGCTGGGGATGTGCCCTGAGAAATTCTGCCTGTGGTTCAAAAACTGCTTCTCCATACAGGGTTTTACAGACCAAAGGGGAGGGAGACAATGAGGGCAGCGAGAGAAGCAGGAAATCTTTGTCTGCAAATCTATCTTGTCCTGCAAAGACAAGGCAGACCTGCTGCCATCCCTGTGCCTGAGCAGGGCAGTGTGTCCCTGTGCAGGTGAGCAGGGTGCTCACCAGGAGCCCAGGAGGCGGGCATGGAGCGGCTGCAATCAGTGGTTCCATCCAGCTGCAGGCAAATTGGGGGCTTGGAGAAACCACGCCTGAGTTTAGAGCTTGGCAAAGCTGCTCAGAGCAGCACTTAATCACAGTAATATTGGAGAGTGCTGGGAGAAGGCACCGGGGTCAGCTCTGCAGAATGATCCCGGAGTGCTGGTGTGGATCTGCTCTGAGCTCATGCCCTTCCTCCTCCTCATTGCTGGTGCCACCGAGCTCATGGCAGCTGTCCGCCTCGGGCCACACGCACACAGCAGCAGTGCCACTGGGCACCCAGAGCCAGCAGGTCCTGCCCATGGTGCCCCACGTCCCCATCCTGAAGACGGAGCTGCCCGCGTGGAGGAGCCGCTCTCAGGACTCGCCTTTCCAGCACGGCCTGCCATGAGCATCTGGAGTGGCTGCGCCTCATTAATCTCGGACACAGGGAAATGAGTACTGCTAATGAGTCGCTTGGGCACCTCTCCAAGCTCTGGCACATCAGGCTGCAGCAGGGGAAGCAGGGCTCGGCAGGGGGAGAGAAGAGCCCCCTGGATGGCAGAGGATTAAGGGAATGCTCGCTAGCGGCCGGCCAGGAGTCACAAACACAGCCTGCAACGTCCAATTACCGCTGTATTCAATTACCGCTGCCTGCAATTCTGACATTAACGATGTCGAGCTTTTTAAGCCCTGCTGTAGTTTTTTCTCATTAGCCCTGCTATAGGCTGTGCTAACATCATATCGGGAACAGCTGTTTTTTCGGTGACTTTGATATTCCCGGAGCTGTGTCGTGGCCGCGTTAGCCCGGCCCTGCCATGTTCCTGGGCTCTGCTTTGGGGTGGGTGGGAGGGAGGGACTAAAAACATAACTTTGTGCAATTTCTTTTTTTCTTCGTGCTGTTTTTTATGGTGTTTTCCCGTGCCTGGTGCTGACAGTGCTGGAGCCAAGCATCCTCCGTCTCAGCCAGGGCAGCGGCACCACAAAGGAGAGCCATCTGCACCCCAGGAGCAGACCTCAGCCCGGCCTCACCACCCCAGGATGACCCCGCGGCACTGCCAGCCTGCTCCCAGCACTGCTGACCTTCATGACTGCAGGAAGAAACACGCTTTTAGCATCTTCATTTGAACGCCCGGTTCTTGGAATAAAGAAGCTAGCATCAAGCCCTTTCTTTCATAGATTATATGGCCTCCCCAGTAAAAACCCCTCTGAGCTACTCAGAGCAAGCCAGAGACACAAGCAGCCTTTTGAGCTCATCTCTTTCAAAACTCGGAGAACAGCGGTACAGCACGACCTCCACACACCTCAACTGCTCAGACAAACCCTCCCACCACACCGCAGATCAGATGCAGACACATGGATGGGGGAATAACAACGCCCGAACCTCTGCGCATGCATGCATGCATTTAACCATTGTGGGGATGCTGGGAAAAGGGGAAATGTGGGTCTTAGGTGGTCTGGTTCATCCAAACAGAAGCACATGAAAAGGACCTACCTGGAGCCATATGTGGCACTGATGCTATGGGATGCATCCCATGCAGGGCGGCACCACACAGCCTGAAATCCCCTTAGCTCAGCCCCAGCTCAGCACCAGTGATGCTGAGCACAGAGCAGTGCTTCAGCCCACGCTTATCCCAGCAAATGAGGCATCACCCTTACTTTTGGTCTGTATCAGAACAGGAAGCAGCCCCCAGAAATGTGGCTGGGGGTGCACTCTGGGGATGCGGCCCTGGGCACACCAACCTGGTGGTACGGCTCCTTCACATCACTGCTGGATGACGGGAGGGGCAGCAGGTCCTGCTCTGACAGTGGGCAGCCCGGTGCAGGAACCAGCCATGCAGCCACAGTGACTCAGGGCGGTGTGGGACCGCAGACCACTGCTCCCCCACCACAGCCCCCAGTTTGCCCAGTGCAGCCTTGCCACGGTGGCCCCGTTGTCACCAGGGTCTGTCTATGAGCTGTTGCTTTTGATACCACGTTGCTTCTTCAGACCGCTCTATTTGCCACAAAATAACACTGCCATTTAATTACTCAATGCCACCTTGGGGCAGACGTGTCCTTCCTCCCAGCGGGGACTCAATGGGGTGGAAGAGCTCCTGAGAGTGCAGACTCCAGTCTGTGCCATGCCTCCGTGATGCCGGCGGAGCGCTTGGTGCCCGCAGCCAGCTCCGTCCCCTCTGCCCACGCTCGGGCAGCGTCTGGGACAAAGTGGCCCCATTCTTGGTGGGCTGCCTGCAGGCAGTGCTTTAAAACAAATGTATTGAACGCAAACAAAATGCACACTGAGTCTTATAGAAGCAGGCCCCATTGTGCTGCAGGACGCGGGGAGCAGACAGACGCTGTCCTGAGAAACTTCAGATGCACATGAACCCGAGAGCAAAGGCAGAAGGCAACAGCGCTCCCACGCAGCAAGAGGGGCAGCCATAAATCCCAGCAGCTGCTTTCTGTCCCATTTTAGAAGGGGTTTGGCTGGGCTTGAGAGGGGAGAGGGGCAGCGAGGCAGCGCGGCCTGGGGAGCGTGAAGGTATGCGTGGGAAGGGGACAGAGGTGGGCAGCGGGCGGGGACATGCAGCTGGTGGCCAGCGAGGGGGGACTGGGCTGTCTGGAGCCATGGGACTCCGTCGAGGCAACCTCAGGGCTGTAGGGATGGAGGGATAGGAACGCTGGGATGGATGGCACTGTGTGCACCAGGTGTGCCAAATGCAGCAGTGCTCCCCAGCCAAACCACTGCTCCGTGGGTGCATCTCCACCATCAGCCAGAGAGAGGACATCACTGCATCCCCCCTCCTTGGCTGCCCCGCAGCTGATCAGCACCAACACAAAAGGACACACGTGGGAGCCCACTGATCCTCACTGGGATTCCCCACCACTTGGGCACCCAGGCACGGACCCTGGCATCCAGCAGGCACCATCTCTATTGCTAACAACCATCCACAAAGCCTGACTGCAGGTACAGAGCAGCCCAACGTCGCAGCGAGGCCAGACACGCAATGAAGTTACCCCAGCGCACAGCCGCTGCCTCCCTGAGCAGCTCTCCCTGTTGCAGCTGCTGGGGAAGTGCTGGGGAGCTGCAGCCTTGCTGCTGGCTGGCTGATTAGTGACAAAGTGATTAAAGACAGTTATGGAGATGAAGATGATGATGGCAGAGTCGGGACAGATGGAAGAAATCGGGTGCCCGCCGTCTATTAGGAGCGCTTGAGGAATTCACCCCCATTAGATACTGCTGCAGCCGGGATTCAAAAGCAGATTAAACATTTATACAGATAATGAGAACATCCTGTTACATTAGATAGGATATAAAAAAATAAGGGCTAGACACTTCAGTGCCACACACGATAAATGACCCACGGCAGGCTGCAGCCAGGAGAAGTTTCTCTGGCACAGAGGGGTCTCCTTGGCTCACCGGGCTCACCCTGGCCTTGCTCAAGAGCTTGATGGTGCTGAGCACCCTGCATGGCCCAACTGCTGTGCCCCTTGCTGTGATGCAAGACGGGCTTTAAGGCACACACCGCCCACACGCAGAGAACCAGACTGCACAGCGCCATGCGAAGATTCATTACCTCCTGTGATTAACAGCGGTGCCACCCCAGGGAGCACTGGGGAGAGAAGTCCAGCAAGATGCCACCGAGGCCAAGACCACAACCAGCTCCAGCACCTTAATCACTGTGCAGGAGAACTGCCCGTTAATTGCATGCGCTGACACTGCCCAGCAAGGAGTTGCTGCAAACCGGTGGGGGATCCACAAACAAAGCATTGCTGAACGTGGCATCAGTGACACAGCAAGGACCTCCCCAGCAGGAAACATCCCCTGCAGCACCCAGGGCTGGGAGATAAGCTGGGGGCCGTGGCTTGTCCCCCCACTGAAGTCCTCGCAGCATTTTCCCATTCCTAGCTGCCCTGCCCAGCACACATTTACCAGCTGCTCATTTACCAGAGGCTGACGTGCAGAGATGAGATGCCAGCTGTGATGCCAAGCATGTGCCTTCCTCCTCGGGGATGCGTGGGGCGGGCAGCGCTTCCTCCTCCAGCAGCACCACGAGGCTCACCGGGCAGGGATCTGCAACACCCAAACCCTGCCAGGGGATCCACTGCCACACTGGCAAAAGCCCAGGGAAGAGAGAAGGGGAAGGGGAGCAGAGCCTGCGGGCAGGCAGGGTCGGCTCCTTCCCACCAAAGCAGTCTCTGTGTCTCATTCACAGATTTGCTGTCCCTGAGTCATTGCCCTTCAAACGACAGCGGAGCCCTGCTTCCTCTGTGCAGAGCCAGGCATGAGCCGCATCCTAATGGCATCCCGGTGACAGCCCAGGTGCATCCTGCCTGCTGCCAGCAGAGGAAAACCCCGCGGCATCGCTTCCACAGAGCCCCGCTGCCTTTGGGGCTTCACCTCCTGCCGTGAGCTCCCACACCAGGCAACGTTCCTTGGGGTGCCAGAGTGCACTGGAGCTGCACGAGGCAGTGTGACACTGCCAGGTCCCTTTGTCTGCGTGGACAGCACGTCCTGCTGCCTGTCACACAGCCCCAACACGAGGTGGCCCTGCTCCAGCCCAGCAGCTCACCATCACGCAGCCTGCCGGCACTGGGCACGTTCTGCTGAGCTCACTGCCCGCTGCCCGCAGCCCAGCAGCACCGCACACGCTGGATGCTCTCCAAAGCTGTCACCTGCAGCTGCCGGAGGCTCAGAGAGCTGCTCCAGCCTCACCCCACATGTCCTGCTTGGAGGCACAGGGCTGCTCGGCACCATGGCACGCGCCTGCAGCACACAGGAGCAGCGCTGGCACCTGCGTCACTTGTAGCTGCCCGGTGACAGCCGGATGGAGACGGAGCTCTCACCCTCCCATGCACCATTTGCTAACCCGGCTGTTGCTGCACAAAGCCTGGCTGCGGTCAGAAACTCGGATTGGTTTTCTTTCCTTTTCCTTTTGCCCTGTAGGGTCCACCAGCAAAATGCCCCCTTTACATGACACGACAGCCCATTCCCTTTCTGCCTCTCCTGTTCTACTTTCAGAAGACCCTGCCTGACTCTGATCCGAGTTTTCAAAGACCTTGCATGAGGTGCATGAGGTGCCATGGCTGCTGAAACTGCACACCAACTGCACACTCCTTTGGTTCAGATTCCTTCCTTTTAATCACATCGTGGTGCAGGGCTGAAAGAGATTACCTCTGTTTATAGGGGATGGGCGTGCAGTGCTGAACTGCATGCTTGGCTAAGCCTGCACATATGGTCTTTGCTAAAATTGCCAAATTAAGTACTGCACTGATCCACTGTTTATTTGGGATTTTTTTTGTTCACCTCATGAAATGTGAGTAAAGCTTCATGCCGTCACCAGCAAAGAGCAGTTCTGGGGAAGGGGCACCACTGTTCCTTTTGTTTTCAGCCACCCCGGGGCCATGGCTCAGGCAGAGCTGCTGTCAGCGCACCTCTCAGGGCACGGCAGTGCTATGGATGCATCTCAGACCCGTCCTGCTGCAGCTGGGTGCTGCAAGCCCTCTCCCTGCTCCCATCCCTCCGCTCTGACCCCCTGTGCCAGAGCAAGAAAACAGGAGGGCAGGAGGGCAGCTCAGTCAGGACATCCCCACGCCGTGTCCCGGCTGCTGCCACTGCCCATATGGTGACCGCACTCCATCTCTCATTGCACTGCCCGAAAACCTGGGGGGTAAAGCTGTGTCCTGCTCCCAAACAGATAATGGGGAAACCAGCATGGGGACAGAGGCAGAGCTGCAGGGCGATGCAGTGCCAGCCCCGCACCCTGAGAAGCCCCGCTAATCTAATCTGCCTTGAGATGCTACAGGTCCTGCCCAGGCGGCTGCCCGGCAGTGCCCAGCAGCTCCCGCCTGTCAGGCTTTCTCCCTCTGCAGCTTTGTTTCTCGCAGCTTAATGAGTCCTTAATTCACCAGGCTCCATCCCATAGATCTTTATTTGCCCTAACGAGGGTGGGGATGCGTGCTTTTCCGAGTGCTCTCCGGAGCGGCGATTGGCTGCGTTAAGCAGCACAAGCGCAGTGCCACTGCCTTTAAAGCAACAAACATCTCATTTCACAGCAGCTCAGCGAGAGGCAACGCTGCAGTCTGTCTACCCAGAAAGACAGGAAACAAGGGGAAAAATCAGCCTGAAGTATCCCACAGGATGGCAGGTCAAAGCAGCGGGGATTCCCCCTGCACTGCATCCTGCAAAGATGGAGCAGATCACTCGTGTGCGCAAAGGCTCCCACCGCCCCGGGTGTCCCCAGGGAGATGTGGCCACAGCACCCACCGTGTTTGTGGGTATCCAGCTGCCACAGCCCTTCTGAGCACAGCCACTGTGTGCACAGAGCAGCCACAAAGGGTACGAAACGTGCAGGAGGAGGGCAGCAGGACTGACACACTCACCCGAAACACGGGGAGCCTCCAGGCGTCTGAGTGGCGCCCGCACCACTTCAGTTGCTGCGTTAAAGCAGCACAGCCCACATACCCACGCTGGTTCACTGTCTCCCTGCTCCCCAGCGCTGCCCTCTGAGCCGTGCTGCTCCCTGGGGACATCACTGCTGGGGAAGACATGGCCCTGCAGTGGGACAGCAGCTGAGGGGCACACAGGTGAGCAGGATGGAGCTGCTCTCCTTGCTGGCATCCCATCTTCCAGCCGCCGCCGTGGAGCAGGAAGGTATGAATGGAGGCAGGGTCCGACTGCTGGCCACCTCCCTGTTGCATTTTTCTCCTCTCACATTTTGCTGTCATTGACCCATGCATTTTGCCACCACGGAGCAGCAGCTCTCTGCTGTTGCTGCACGCAGGTAGTCTCTCCATCAGCACACAGCCAAAAGCAGCATCAGAAAATGCAGTATTATTCAATCCCTTGGGCAGGGATTGCAAAGCCTGGCTGTTTCAAAGTCCCGCCAGACAGTGCTGCCAGCCCAGCCCTGCTGAGCCACGACGAAACAAGGCCAGAACGCACCGAACCGAGTCTGGTCCCACACATACAGCGAGGGCAGGGCTGAGCTTCCCACTGCTGAAAGCCCCCAGGCACCTCAGTGCATACAGAAGCACCTCAAACAAGCTGCCTGATTCTCACCAGATGCTGAGAAGAGAGGGAGAGCCGAGAGATCGCGTGGGCACCTTGGAAAATTCGGGCATGGGAAATTCCCTGCGTCTTGCACGGGTGAGTGCTTACAGGTTGCACGCGCTGCTCGCACCCTCCTGTTGCTCCCCAGAGCTGTGCTCACAGATGCTGCAAGGAGGAGAGTGTGAGTGTGACAGCGGGTGAGTCGGGAGCTGCCTTCAGCTCTGCATCGCCCAAGCTCGTTTCCTGCTTTCTCATCAAGGATGCTAAGCCCACGGACACCGAAGGAAAACTCATCCGAGCCAGGCTCTGTTTCTAGTGCTTCGGAGTCAATGGGAACACCTCTTTACCACAGACGAGGTCTATTTTCTTTTTCTGATGGCTGCTCTCGAGGTCTCTGTACCAGGGAGTGCTCAGGGGCGATGCTGGGGAGCAGGAGATGTAGGGAGTTCTGCCTAAACCCCACCTCATAAATTGTGTTCAGGCTCCTTCTGCTCTCCTAAAAAGCCACAGCCAACCTCTTCTCACCATCCTTTAATGCCAGTGGGATAACGCTAGGTGAAGGAACTACCCACTGGAACCACTGTTGCCAGCTCGGTTTGTACACAAGCTTGCCCACATCCCGATGCCCATGGGCACCCCCAGGCGCCTTGCAGAGCCTGCCCCATCCCTCCCATCTCCTCCTGCCCTCTGCTGAGCCCACTGGTCACCACTGGCACACACACAGCATGAGGTTTGTCACTTTCTTCGCTGCCAGAAGCAGAGCAGCAGCACCAAACCCTTTGGTGCAAGTGGAGTACTATGGAGATGCAAAACCACAGGGGGAAGTTCAGCAAGCAGATTGCAATTACCTGGCTTGGCACCAGCCCAGCATGCCAGCATCAGCTCCCTCTCAACAATGGCTCCATGCAGGAGGTGCTGAGAGCCCCTGCAGCACCACATGGCCATGCCCTCGGTGAAAGGCACCACCTCCAGCAGGTCCGTGCTTCCCCAGGAGGAAACACTGCTCCAGGAGCTGCTGTGCAGCTCCATGTGTCCCTTGACATGCTCCAGGCAAGGGGCAGCCCTCTGCCACTCCCAGGGATGCTGTGCCTGCAGGCCTCTGGGGTGACGCACACACGCAGTGCCTTGCTATGGCACTCCTGCTGCTCCCAGATGCTGCAGGTTTAATTACCAGGACCGCTGTGCTTCCTGGAGACAGCACTGAAGGGAGGGGGCAGAGGAGGAACCCCCAAGAGGAGCAACGTCTCACCCATGTGATGCTTGGAAAGCAACCCTGTGGCTTTAGAAACACGGGCTGCCCCACAGACCTCTGCTCTGCTGACAGCGTAGCGATGCCTGCGAGACTTGCACTCTGTCATGTTCTTTGGGTGCAGCAGGGCACGGAGATGGGACCGCACGTTGGCGTACAGCCACCCCCCATCAGCCCCACAGGCAGGGCTGGGGATAGCTGCCCCAGAGCGAGCTCCTGGCCCCCGGTACCATGCATCCTGGGCTGGGGCAGCGAGTGATGCGGGGTGACACCAACCAGTCCATCCCCCAGGACCAGGGGGTGAGGTGCTGGGAGATGTCTGCACACCCACTGTGTCCGTGGGGAGGGGGCTCCACTCTGTGGTTCATCTCAGGTCACTGCTGCCTGTACACCTTGGGTCAGCCATGCACGGGGAAGGCCCCGTGCTGCCCCAGCGCTCTGTGCAGGCCAGAGGCAGAGGTGAGAGGCCCCACACCTGATCTGCTCAACCTGCATGCATTGTTGGGGTCTGCAGCACGTATGGGTGGGTGTGAGGGGATGCCCTGCTCAGCACCGTGTCATGTCCCAAGGCTCCAGTCCCATCCTGGGGCTCCAGTCCCATCATAGGGTTTCCAGTCCCGCTCCAAGGCTCCAGTCCCATCCCGGGTCCCCGGTCCCATACCACGGACTTAGGGACCAGCACGGGGACAGGTGGACCCGGAGCTCCAGCACCCCATCCTGCCATGGCTAGGGCCTCTGCCTGGTGCCCCATCCCTCTCCCTTCCTCCTCCCCAGCACCCCTGGGCTCGTTTGGCACAACCGCACCGCGGAGAGCCCTGGCGGCGCGGCGGGGCCCCGCTCCTACCTTGCAGTCTCTGATGCAGGACCTGACCGAGTACTCGTCCGACTGCAGGTACTTCTCCAGCAAGAGGTCGAACTCCTCGTATTTTTCCTGAGCGTGTTGGTCCAGGCGCTGGTAGGCCTGCACACAGCTGCTGCACGCCTCCCCGCCCAGCGCGCCCGCCGCCGCCGCCACCAGATCCACCATCAGGTTCTCCACGCTGCAATCCAAGCTGTCCGGGCCTCCCATTTCCCGCAGCAGGTCCCAGATCGTGTAAGTATCACAAAAGGAGAGGTTGAAGTTCCTAAAGTACGCCTGTAAGAAGTTCCTCTTGGAGGAGGGCGAGGAGAAGAGGGCGGTGGCGGGCGGCGAGCGCAGCGGCACGCCGGCGAAGGAGCCCAGCAGGCGCTGCAGGGAGTGCAGCCGGGCGCACGCCGAGTCCAGGTCCGCGCGGGCGGCGGGGCACGGTGCGGGGCCCGGCGCGCGGCTCAGGTTGCCCAGGAACGCCTCGCAGCTGCCGGCGGGCGGCTCCTGCAGCGCTCGGGGCGTTCGGCCCCGCGGCCTCCCCGCGCCGCTCCGCTCCCGCGCGCGCAGCTTGGCCCCGGCGCAGAGCCACAGATGGTCGGAGAGGAGCACGGTGAAGAAGAGGAGGGAGGCCAACGAGAGGCGCCATTTCTGCGCCCGCTCGGGGTCGGCCACGGGTTTGTCGCTGCGGCGCGGCGCGCAGCACACCGCCCCGCCGCCGGCGCCCCCGCGGGGGTACATCCAGGCGCCGCGGATCATGCCGCGGGGGCGGCGCGGGGGTCCTGCGGCCGCGCTGCCGCCAATGTCACCTGCGGCCGCCGCGCCGCCGCCGCTCCGCCGCCGCCTCCATGCCCGCGCCTACAGGCCGCCGCCGGCCGTGGCATGGTGCGGCGGGAGGAGGAGGAGGAGGAGGAGGAGGAGGAGGAGGAGGCGGCGCCGGCTCGGCCCCGCTCCCGGCCCCGCTCCCGGCCCCGCTCCCGGCCCCGGCCCGCCGCGCGGGGGCATGCCCCGGCCCCGCTCTCACTCGGCTTTCCGCTTCCCCGTGGGCTGCGCCAGCCCGCCGGCCCCTCCGCCGCACCCACCGCCGGGCCCCATTGCCCTCAGTCTGTCGCCATCTTCGGCCGCGCCGCCAACACCTTGAGGAGCCGCGCAGCCCTGCGCCTGCGCGCCCGCGCGGCCCCCCCGCCGCCCATTCACTGCCCGCCGGCCCCGCACGGCCCCGCGCCGCCCCGCAGCGCCCGGAGCGGTGCCGGCCGGCAGGTGCCGTGGTGCTGAAGGACAGCTCCGCGCCGCCGCCGCCCGCCCGCCCTCCCGGAGCGCCCCGCGCCGCCCCGCACGGCCCGGCCCGCTGCGGCGGACACGGCGGTGCCGCGGCCGTGACACGGGCTGAGCGCTGGACACCCCCTGCCTGCCCGGGGAGGAGCCCATCCCCGAGCGCTGAATTTCCGGGGAGCGCTGAAGAAGCCCCGAAGCTAACGGGGGGGGTCGCTCGGTGTGCCCCCCAGCCCTGGCGGCGCGCTGTTTGTGGGCCGCTGGAACGCGAGGCTCGTTCAGCCAGCTATCAGCTCCCCAGGAACGGAAACAAACAGCGCTGCGCCACGAGCCCCGCTGGCAGAGCTGCTCCCAGGCTGCACTGTACACAAACCCATCCTCACCCTCGGGCGCTAACCTGGCTGTGGGAACTGGTTCAAGTGTTCCTATTTATGGGGCTTTCATCAAGCTCTGTCCCCAGATGAACCGACACAGCACGCCCAGCAGCGCCTACAGCCCTTCAGCAGTGGAGGGGCTGGCGCCGTCCCTGTACGTTGCAGGGGAGCTGGACCAGATGACCTTTGAAGGACCCTTCAAACGCAAACGATTCTACGATTCTGCAGATCTCTGCTGGCTGCCTGGGGTCTCCACCTGGCTGGGGCAGGTGGGATTCTGAAGGGATGGATGAGCATAGGGCTGCCTCTCACCTGCCCCAAACCCAGCAGCTCAATCCAGGCAAATTCCCTTCTAAAGCTCTGGGTTTGGGGTTCTCCTGCTTCTGCCCCAGCTGCTCTCTTCTTTCTTTCCAACTCTCTCCTTTCCTCCCCTTGCGGACAACAAGCACTGTGTCGGGAGGGGAACCGAGTAGGAGACTGCTGCCCCACAGGACCTCTTGTCGCCTGGATCCCGGTGTTCACTAGCCATCAGGGCCAGCATGCCCGGGCTGCGTGCACTCCAACAGGTAGCTGTGCTCCAGCTAAGGCACTGAGGTGAGAAAATAGCTGGGGAAGAGCCAAGAGAGGTTTTACAGCCGGAACGAGCAAATGGCAAACATCACCGAGAGTGATGTAGGCAAAGCTGCAGCCCAGGCTGGAGGATGGGCATCTCCCAGCTGTGCCATGAGTGTCTGTGGCACTTGCAGAGCACTACAGAGCCCACGGCACAGCTTCCCTCCAGCTCTACCCCGCCTCCCTTCCTGCTCCTCCAGTTGGGCAGGAGATGCTGGAATAGATGGAATAGCAGAGTCCCTCGAAGGCTTTCATACCCCAAGAGATGCTGCTGGTAGCAAAGTGCTCCGTGGACTTGCTCTGGGCACTGTGGCAGTTGATGGAGCACGGAGGAACGGGACCACATATTCCATCCCAGCACTTCTCTCTGCAGGGCCATGTCAAGGCTGAGTCCTGAACCCCAGCTGACTCCACTCTGTACTCCCAGGCTCTGATAAGGGTCAGCTGGCTGCCAATAAAAGCCCCTCACTTTGGGTGCTCTTCTTTCTGTGTTCAGCTTCTTCCCTGGCCAGAGGACTCTGAGTGCTGCCTGCCTCTTTGGCTGCTCAAGGTGGGTGCATGTGGGCTGAATGCAACTGGAAGGACAAACAGCAGGAAGGGCTCTGGGGAATGAAAACCCTGGCCAAGAAACCCGGCCTTGGTCTCCACATCCCTGCCCAGGCACATCTTGCTCCAGGCTAAGGAGGGAGCTCACTGCACCTCTCCCTGCTGGGAGCAGTTCTGCAGAGCCTGCCACTGCTCAGCATCACTGAGCTGAGATAAGGCTGCACAAACACGGCCCTGTTTGACGAAGGGGCCGTTTCCAGGGTGCAGGGCTATTTCCCCTGGGAGTTTCCCCTTGCTGGGAAAACATTAACTGCTCCTCCCAGCCCCTGCTCTTTTATTGCAAAAATAATGGTTTATATACGGCCCCTGTGGGCAAATGGGTCCGTTTGCTCAGCCTTCCTTGGACTTCTCTGCATTTACTGCTGCTGCTGTTATCCAAGGGCCAATATTGGCTTATCAGCATTTCTCTTACACCAAGCAGGGATGCAAAGGCTGAGTTTTCTTAGCAATCATCTCTTACCATGGCTAGGCACAGCCCGCGTAGCCAATCTGGGCACGTGTAAGGAAATGGGATGAAACTGAATGCTGATTTACTGGTTTCTACTACAGGAGTACCAAAGGTATGTAGGGCCTTGCCTGTAATACAGGGAAGCAATTTCTGATTAAAATCAGCTGGGTAAGAGATGGCTGTTCTGGGCCCTGAACTGCCAGGAGAGTAGTGTAAGCCGGGGCATGCCCTAATTTCTGTGAGAGCCCTGGTTTGGATTGGCCCCAGAGGAGAACTTGGACAGGGGAATCACTGCTGCCCCTTTCCTATGGGGGGGGGGGGGGGGGCTCAGGCTTGTGTCACTTGCATATGTGTGAACCCTGACTCTTTGAGCCCGTTCCTGCACTGTCCCTTGTGCACCCCTTACCCAATTGGTGGCAGGGGAGCAGACATCAGTAGGTTGCATAGGGAGGCATGGGGGGCTGTATCTCATGTGAGAAATGCATCTCACCTGGAGCTCTTGGCTGACTCGAGCACCAGCAGCTGTAACAATCAGCCCAGTCTCTCACCAGCTCATAGGTCTGAGGGTGGCCAAGCTGGAGATGAGGAGTGGGACTGGAGAGGGCTGCAGGGCCCTCTGCTCTCTCTGCATCCCACTACCTTGACAGGTACCTTGGGCATTTCCCATTCTTCTTCTGACATTTCTTATCTCCTGGAAGAGACCAGTAAGCAGGCACTTTATGAGGGTCCTTACACCAACCTGGGGCGAGAAATATGATCCTTCTCCAATTTCTGGTTTCAAACATGCCCCACCACCCCCAGCATCCCATCGGGGCAGCATCCCTTTGTGTTGCTATCTATCCCATTGGGGCAACTCAGTGCAGCTCCCCGGGCACAGGCAGGCTGCAACCCCATGCTGCTCCCAGCTGTGAGCACTGGGATCGAGGGAGGGGAGCAGGGAGCAAGTTTTACAGCCCACAAAAGCAGATGTTGCTAATTGAGCCTTTGAGCTGTGTGCCAAGCTGTGGCATGGAGGCTCTGCCTGGGTTTCAGAACGGCTGCCAGGTCGCTGGCTTTGAAGACAGTGGGGGTGGGAGGGGGGGGGGGGGGGCCGTGCGTGGAGATGGCGTTCAGCATGCAGGGCTGGGAACTCTCATCCCGTGGGGCAGAACCCCTCGTATCCAGACCTCAGCCACGGCTGGGCTGGGACGGGGCAACGCCGCGGTGTTGGAGCTCAGCGGGAGGCAGCAGCACTCCACGTTTTGTGTCCAGCCAAGCGGGCAGCCCAGCGGGGAGGCATCGCCCTTTTCCAAGGCAACCCGTGCGGAAGCAGTGCTGAGCCATCAGGGCGAAGTCCAGCGGGGTCGGTGCCCCCCAGCAAGGCGAGGCTCCCGGCCCCGCACCGCGGATGCCCGGCGGGCACCCAACGCCCGGCCGCGCGCAGCGCCGCACGACTCCGTCCCGCTGCTGCCCCCTCGTGGGCGCGGTCCGCCCCTGCGCAGCGACATCGGCGGGTTGGGGGCTGCGGGGGGTCACCCGGCTTGGTTTTTCTTCCCTCTTCTTTCCAAACAACCCTTCGTCTCTGGGTCTCAGGGGCGGTGCTGCGGGACCCGCTGCAGGCTGATGGCTGCCCCGTGGGCGGTGCTGAGCCCCCGCCAGCCCCGACCCCCCCCCCCCCCACATCACTGTGAGTATGGGAGCTGCTGTGAGCAATACAAGCTCCGCCAGCTCGCTTCGTGCAATGGAAACGCTGTGTCCTGCACTCCCCTGAAGTACCAAAAGTAGAGGATGAGGAAAAGCAGAGGTTGAAAAGACCGGAGGGGGGGCGGGGAGGGGAATAAAAAAGGGTGGGGATACCAGAAAAAGTGTAGAGGCTGGAAAAGAGGTGGAGAGTGCAGGAAAGTGCAAAGGTTAAAAAATAATAATAATAATTAAAAAAAAAAATGGGTGGGCTGAAAGAGAGATGAGGCTGAAAAAAAGGCTGGAGGCCAACAAAAGGGTGAGATGCCCCAAAGAGGTGGGAGGGTGGAAAAGCGGGGAGGCTGAGAAATGGGGGAGGCCTATAAGGGAGGGGAGGACACGGAAGTGTGGGAGGCTGAAAGGTGTTGGGAGACCAGAGAGAGTGGGGTCCAAAAGGGGCTGGGAGGCCAGCAGGTAACAGAAAGCCAAAAATTAAAAATAAAATCCCACAACCGTTGGAGCTCAGGAAAAGCGGAGGCTGAAATGGGGCGGGAGGCTGAGCAGCGGCGGTCGGGCTCCGCAGGACCGGGTCTGTAATCCCCGTCTCTGTTTCATCTCCCGGCCCCGCCGTGCCGTAGCGCCGGGCGGGCACTAGAGGACAGCCGAGCTCCACGGAACGGCCGCGAGGAGCCCGCAGCATCGCCGCTGCCCCGCGCACCACTGCGGCCCCAAACCCACCCGGGGGCTCACACCCCTCCCACACCCAAAGGTGGATGGGTCGGGGGCTGCCTGCAAACACACCACCAAGTGAGCGATGGAAAAGGGGGTGCTGGGGGAGATTTGGAGCTTCTGCACGTGGTTGGGGTTGAGAGATCCGCGTGCTTTATTCAAATCCAGAACTGGGAGCATTACTTGAGGAAGCTGCTGAGAAGGTTCCCACTCATGGCTCTGCCCCGGAGCTGCTGCCGTTGCATAGCAAATATGGGAAATGCTTCATTTCTCCTTCGTTTCAGGTCAGACAGGGTGGGGTGGGGACCTTGGGGCTGCAGAGCTGCAGCAGACCCTGGTGCTGGGAGCTGCTGCCTGCTTTGAAATCGAGGAAGAAGAAAAGGAGATGGGAAATCCCAGGTGTGGAGGTGCGCCTGGAGCCTCCATGTTGTGCCACTGCTGGAGCGTGGCTCTTCCAAATGCACTCACGCATGGATGCACGCTCAGTAAGCCCACGAGTGGGGGACCCGTAGCGTCCCTGGGGTAACCCCAAGGCACAGTCCCATAGTCCAGCAAAATCACAGCAGGATAAGAATCAGAGAGGGGAAAATGCTGCAGCAACAGGCGCAGTGTGAGAGACACCCCGTGCAGAAGTGCCCTCTCCTATGCCTGCTGTGCTGAAGAACCCTGCAGGCAAAGGGCCCCCGGCTGCACGGCCTGGCGGGGGGTGTGGGGACCTCCATGGGCGGGGGTTGGGGTGCGTGGGGTGAGAGGAGCAGCTGTGTTTACTTTCCATCTGCTGGAGGGAACAACAGGGGATTTTTGTGTGTGTGTGTGTGTTTTATTCTCTTCTTTTTTTTTTTTTTTTCTTCTTTTTGGAGGCTTTGTGTGTCCTTCATCAGCAAGAAACCATCATGTAAACATCCGCTGCTCTACCAGGAAGGGAGCACGGATGTGGGGCTGTGGGGATGCTGAAGGCGTCCTGCATCCCCCCGGCACACACCTGCGGCCGGGTGGCAGCGGAGGCTGTGCTGTCCCCTCACGGTGACCAACAGGGAGCCGTGCTCATGGGGTTCCCCTGATCCCTTGGGATGAGGGATGCAGGGGGCAGCAGGACGCAGACCTTCACCCCGTGAGCATTTCTGATCTCTGTGCTGTGCCAGTGTGTGTGGGGGAGGGGAGCACAGGTGCTGCCTCTGCCAAGGCTCAATCAGAGGGTTTGTTCCAAGCTGTGGCCAGCCTGATTAACGTGGGCAGCCTCTGCTGGGATGCTGATTTCAGAGCCTGCAGTTGAGAGAAAATTTCTGGCTATTACGCACTTAAAATAGTTTGGGTTCTGGTGGGATTATCTGTGTCCGGGGAAACGGAGCAGTACCTGTGTGGGACCGATGCTCACAGCAGGCAGTGGGACTGCGGGTGTCCGACGGCTGTGGGACGGAGCTGTGGCTCAGCGGCACGGCAGCAGCGGCTGGGGGAGGTGGGACCTTTGGCTGGCCCTGAGCGTCATCGTCTCCAGCGAGGAGGAGAGGAAGCATCTGACTTGGAGCAGACATTACCCTCCGACCCCCGCGCCCAGGCCGGCTGTTGAGTCATTTAACACCCTCCCTTTGGCCGAGGGGCTGAAGAAGCCTGTGGGCAGGCAGTGCTGCTCTCCAGCTGCCTCCTGCAGAGGGGAAGGGGCTGCAGTGCTGCCGGGCTGGGCAAGGACGAGGACATGTCCGGACATGCCGAGCTGTACTCTGTTGTCCCACGGCATCACTGCCGCCATCAGGGCGATGCCTCCAGGGTGACACCTCAGAGCATCCCCACTTTGGTTCCTGGGGCTGGGCTGGGGCTGCGGGGCCGTTCAGCTGTCGGTGCTGCAGCCCCAGCACCCAGCCAGGCGCAGCGGCAGCGGAGGATTTGCTTTGTTTACTCTGCAACTTTGGCTCTGGCTGGAGTTTGTGAAGGGGTCAGGCTGATTGGGTTGTTTTCCTGCACTTTACAATTTCCTATGTGGTACTTTAATAGACGTGAGGGCGCCTGCAGCTACAGAGAGGCACTCTATTTTATTTTCAAAATGGAAGTAAATAAAGAAATAAATGCACCCAGCCGCCCCCCTTCCCCCCCTTAATGCCTCGCTATCTCTCTGCAGCCCCTCCCCAGCTTCCTCTGGCTCGGGGGAACCTCTTTTCAACCCACCACAATATATATTTTAACGAGGGCTGTTAATTAGCCCCGGCCCCAGCCTGCTATGTGGGGCTGTGTGGAGCGGTGTGGCAGTGGCTCTCTGCTGGGTGCAGGGAGATGGTGGTGTGAGCCAGGGATGCTCCACATCACTGGGGTTCCTCGGGGAGGAGTGATTTGAACGGGATGGGGCAGAGGGACCTGAGAGGACAGGTGTGTGTGGAGGATGCCAGCACGCTGCTGGGGCAATGCGCTCCTATTGCGGTGCGTTTAATTGGGGCTCCCAGGATGGAGGTGACATTTTCTGCTGCTTTTCTCATCCCTATGAGCAGGCAGAGCTCTGCCCCGTGCCTGAGGTGGCCGTGCAGCGTTGGCATTGCAGCAGCAGTGGCACGGCCCCTCGGTGGCACCTGGCACTCGGTGGCATCCTGGGCAGGGCGCAGGGACCTGCCGCTGAGGCTGGGCGTCGCACAAACAGCCGGGCTGCGCTTGATAAGGTGCCAGCGGTGCCTTTCTCTGGGCTTTTCCGTGCTCTCCCGAGCCCCGAGGGCAAACATTCCTGGCATATTTGTCATGTTCAGCTCAATACAGCATCCTTCAGAACAGAAAAAAAATCAAATAAAAGAAAATCCGGTTCTTCCACTGCTCCCTTCAGCGTTCTTTTACACTTAAGCTTTTTAATTCCAGCCCTGAATAACACTCTTTATGGGGAGGCCTGGAAAGCCACAAGGGGCTGAGATCCAGCAATGGGGGGGTGCAGGGGAGCCCTGGGATGGCAGCACCCCCAGCTGCAGGGGTTGGCAAGCAGCAGGGATTTCACTGGGGTGAATGCGAGGGGCCTTAATGCGAGGAGGCTCCGCCAGCCCTTGGTTCCAGTGATGCTCACTGTGGGTCTGCGTCTGCGTTCCAGGTTAGGGCTCTGGGTGCCCCATTGCCCAGTGGTGCTGCCCAGCCACATCTCCCCACCTGCACCCCAGCACCACGTGCACAGCCCTGGGCCGGCTGCAACTTGCTCGGTGCTGGGGCTGCCCCATTTCAAAGGACACCTGGCTTCGGGGGCGAGCCCCACGCTGCCTCACAGCACGGCAGAGCTGGAGGTAAAGCCTGCCAGGCTCTTCCCCAGCTGCTCACCACCCCACCCTGTGTGGGTCCATCCAGCTGTGGGGACACTGCCTGCTGCCGTGCTCAGTGCCAGCATGGCTAGGCAGGGCCTGCAGCGATGCGGAGCTGCTGCGGGTGGAGGCTGAACCCAGGGCTCTGTGCTGGGGCTGCGGGGCTGAGCACCCCGGGGTGCGGTGTTTCCCATCCCCTTTTGCTCACTCCTCCCCCTCCCCTCTCCAGGAAAGTGATGTTTTTGGAGAGGAATGAAAGAGAACCTGGGTGCGCTGGCTGTGCTCATTCTGTCAGGGAGCCAGGAAATATGAAGCGCCCTTTGTTGTTTTGGGTTGGTTTTTTTTTTTTAAGCAATTATCCTCCTCGAGTTGCCTTTTGGTATCTCTGGGTGTGTAAAGGCAACCATTATGGCCTCCCTGACTGCTGGAGCACACTGCCCGCCCTGCCCCGTGCCCCTGCCCTGCCGAGTTCTGTTGGGCTCCAATAAAGCAGTGGGGGAATGGTCCCGTGGTGGTGGTGGCCCTGGCAAGAGCAGGAAGAGGTTGATCTATGGCTCCCAGGTCCTGTTCCTTTGGGTTATAAAAGCAAGCACAAATCCCCCAGGCTCCATCCAGCACATTGCATCCGCTGCAGGAAGATGCTGTGACGGAGCGTCCCTCTCCTCTCTGCTGGTTGTGTGCTTTTGCACCTCCCTGTGGCACAAACCCATCTCATGTCACCTTGGTTCAGGACAGAGACAAGAGGAGAGCTGCAGAGCTCTGGGGGCTGCTTGCAGAAGGATTGCCAGGCTGGCAGCAGGGAGAGCTGGGGGTCACACGGGGAAGGGAAGCACTGCCTGCGCTGTCCTCTCCTTGCCTTCCAGCTGCTATGTGCTCCCATCACAGGTGTGCGCTGACCCCAGGGCTACACATATGTGTGTTCCTACAGCCTGACCCCATGCGGCCCCTTGGATAAGACGTGGCACTGGGAATCCTGCCAGCTTGCAGCACACCTGGGTTCCCGGGCTGAAGGACCCCTCAGCCCCCTCCCATCCGGCAGAGGACCTCCAGACCCCATGATCACAGCGAGCGTGCTGGGGGGGCTCTGAGCATCCTGCCTAGTGCAGCTGTGGGGCTGGAGGAGGCATGGTTGCATAAACAAGCTGCATTCTGTGGGCCTGGATCCAGAGAGCACCCTCGAAAGGACCCCCAATCCTCCCAGCTGCAGAGGGGTTGGGTGGGGGGGGGAGGCTGAATGGGATGGGAATGGCTGCATCCATCCTGGGCGCTGCCTCGGCTCCTCACATCATTGCCAAGAAGGGCTGCAGGCTGCTGGTGGAAGAAAGAGAATACTGTGGCTTCAATTTGATTTTCATGTCGGTCTGAAGGTGCTTTGTCCATGGCTGAGGCTGTGATCCTACATGAGCGCTAATGGGAGTGCTGTGGTTTGGGGGCATTGGGTGGCAGTTACACATGGCTTTCGGTTCCAAGGACAGCAGCCGGCCAGCTTAATGCTGATGGATGAACCTCCAGCCTGCTCTCGGGCTGCCTGGGGGAAGCGGTGAACCCACTTCATGTTGTGATGGCTGGGAGGGCAGAACTGCTGCCCACGGCAACGTAATATGGACAGAAATTGGCCTGAACGTGCAGTGAGCTCCCTGCATGGGGGGGGTGAGGAGAGCCTGGAGGGGGTGGGCAGGAATAGGCACAGCAGCACGGGTGCTGGGACTGAGGGTGCTGCACTGCACATCTGCGTGGAACATCTGTCCTCGTCACAACAGCCTGGTTGAGCCCCAGCTCAGGTAACACTGACAGCTCTGGGGAGGGGGCTCCTGTGGGGGGGACAGCTGTGGGGGCTTGGCCATGCCCTGAGGGTACTGACGCTCAGGGCTCTAATAGCAAACAGAGGCACACACACCCAGGTGAGAGCCAAGGAGCCTCCAGTGCCCACGGCTCCGTGCTGACATCTCCTCCTGGCAATGAACGCCATTAGCGCTCATTGTAGCGCTCCCAGTGCCCACACAGACCCACTCCTGACTGGGCTCAGAGGGCAGCAGTGGGGCCGGGGGTGTTGTCCCAGGGGTGTCTTCCCCTGTACAGCTCCCTGAGGCCCTACAGAATGCCCTGATCTCTTTTTCTTTCTAACTTTCTCCGATGAAAGCGGAAACAACTGCACAGCTCTGGGCGCAGCGGGGCTCTGCCGCCTCCAACAAAGGGCAGATCTGTCCCACTGCCCACACGGGGCTGCCCGTGCTGAGAGCAGAGCTGCAGCCCGGCCCTTTGGTCTGTGCGAGGGGCTCCATCTGGAAGCACTAAGGACAGAGAGGAAACTGCCTCTCTAATATTGTGCTTGGCCGCGCTCGTGTTGTAGCGACCGCTGTTAATGCAAATCCTGTGTTGGTTTGCTCCGGCTTGCACAGCACAGCAGCGTTTCACTTCAGATGGAGCTGCTGGGGGCTGCACCCCGTACACGCTGGGGTGGGGGCATGGAGGCATCGCAGCCCCAAGAATTCACCCCAATAATGTGGGAGGAGAGCATGAGGGCTGCATCGTGCCCCCCCCGGCACCTCCCGTTTGTGCTTTTGGGATTGCTAAAGTGTGTTTGCAAAGCCGTGAGCAGCTGCTGTACCCAGGAGGTGGGCACCCCCAGTTCATCTCTGCGCCCCGAAGAAGCGGTGGCACAGATTGGGGTGCGTGGCACAGAAGGAGGACACCTTGCCCCCTGACGGTGATAACACGTGGGAGGTTTGGGTGGGTGAGCCTGAGCTCACCGAGAGCACTGCTCGGCTGGGGCTGAGCTCTGCAGAGCTTCAGTGGGAAGGAGGAAAATTCCTCTGACATGGGGAGCGAGCACTGACACCTCTCCGTAACCTCAGCCCGGAGCCGCTGGGTGTGGGTGAGGGCTTCTGCCCCCAGGGCCCCACTGCTGCCCTGCAGCCGCCCCTCCCCGAGCCCAGGGCAGGATCAGGGGCAGCAGGTGACAATTTGAGCAAAAACGGACCCCGTTCCCGGTCCTTGGAGTCAGCTTGATTTTGTAACGTGCTAATTCCTGGGCCTGGAGAATAATTGGTTCCAGACACCGGGGCGTTTCTGCAGGACAGCAATGGCTCTTGGCAGCCCTTCCCACCTTCAGCAGGAGCCACAGCAGTGGAACCACGCGTGCCTCAAGCTGCAAGGCCATGTGGGGATGTCCCTGACCACTGGAGGTGTCCTTGCATAGGGTACACCTGCTCGTGCCCTCCCCTTCCCCCTGCTCGCCCGGATGGAGGCGTTGCTTCTATCTTTCTGAGGGTTCAGGGAGGTCAAAGACTTTTACCAAAGGTTCCCATTGGGCTGCACCTCCTCCTCACTGCAACAGGGCTGCAGTATCTGCTGCATCTGACCCTGCTCTGAGCTCATCCCTGGGCTGTGATGTTCCCCCCCTAGGAACCCTGCTAAGCTTTAGTCACCCATCCGCTGTGTGTCTAGGTGGGTCCCAAGAACTCCTTGAGCCCCACACTTTGCAGATGTTGTCATGTCACCACCCTGTCCCCCTTTTCCATCGGTGCTCATTCCCTTTGTGCTCAGCTCCCTGAGGATGGGATGCCCCGGGGACAAGCAGAGGATGAACCACTGCTGATGCCATGGGAATGGCAGCTCCGTGCCCCCCTGCATGAGGGCTGGGGGGAGGGGCAGCCAGACCCACAGCACTCCAACCCACAGTGTCCCGAGCCCCAGGGGAGCCTCCGAGGAGCCGGGAGCTTTTCTGGTGAAGACAGCACTCGGGCAGAGTCAGCTTACGTTTATTTTTTCCTCTAATAAAAAACTAATAAAGGAGAAAATGAAAAAATAATTTTCTGGAATTTGTCTGTGTCTGCCCGGTTTCCTTTGTCCGATCGGCAGGGGTGCGTATGTGCTCGTGTGAGATGCAGGTCACTGCCGTGTGGGTGCAGTTCCCCTTCTCCTCCCCTGCTCTTTGCCTCCCTCCCTCCCTTTTCCCCTCTCCTCTCCCTAGGTGAGGGTCAGGGGGACCGGAGGCAATGGGCGCTGGGTGCTGCCCCATCCACACCTCCTCCCAGCCACTGCCTATTGCTCCAGCTGTGATTTCCCCGAGACACGATTTCCCTTTTAAGGCAAATAGACCCCAAACCACATGGGGACGAAGCTCCCTCTGTGCCCCTTGTTGTTGTTTGGGGTTTGTGCCTCTCCGGCGTAAATCTCAGCGAAGGGCCCATCCTGTGTTATTTATGCTCGCAGTGGGACCTTCGCGCTCTTTTATCCTGCCTCGTTAATATGAACCAGAGATGGTTTTGGCTGAAAAAAGCCCACTGTGCTCCCGCTCCTTCCCCCGCCCAGCCCCGCTCCTTGCAAGTTCAGATAAGGGGAAGATTTATAAGGGTGAGGAGGGAGGCGGCGAGCAGGGGGTTAAGAGCGAGCCGCTTTTGGGGGTTCTTTGAAGATAAATTTAACTTCTTCTTATCTGCGCTCCATGCACTCAAGAAAATGTTAACACCGGGGAAGGCGGCTGGGAAAGGTGGGGGCTGGTTTCCATCTTTGCCCCGTTCCATTTCGGGTTGGTTACAACAGCATCCATCACTGCGCAGAGCGACGGGCAGGTAAATGGCAGCTGTGTGCTGCTGCCCAGCGCTGGGCTGCAGGCAGGTAACTGGGGGTGCTGGGAAGGGTGCAGGGCTGCGGGCAGGGCACTTTGTTGCGCCTCTCCTCTGCTATAGGGGTGACTGGGGGGCTCTAATTGAACCCACACACCCTCACCCGCTGACAGCACTGCTGGGGCTAATGAGAGCTGGGCTCATTAGTGCCCCACGCTCTCGGCGCCAGCGGTCATTAGCGCTGCCAGGAGGGGTGCAGGGGGGGTCCCCAGCACCGGGAGGGGCTTCACTGAGCTGGAGGTTGGCAGTCACCCTGTGGTGCAAACCCAAAGGCACGAGGCTACCTTTGCCTGAAGGGTCTGCATCCCATCCCCAGTGCTTGTCCAGGTGCAAAGTGCCCCTGTACCCCCATGGGGTGGGCCGGGTGCATCCTCCCCACACCCCTGGGCTGCAGGACTGCATCCTGGGCTGCACACCCAGCACGGAGCCGTCCCACTCTGTGTCACTGCAAAGGCCGCTTCCCCGGCTGAGTGGGACGGTGTGGTGCTGACCCGTGTCTGTGGGGTCAGCAGGGATTAACCATCCCCTCACGCCTGTGAGGAACACGTTCACCCCACATGCAAGGAGCATTCCCACACCACTGCAACCCCGCCTGGCCCCAGCAGCAGGGCTGCCCCCTATCTCTGCTCTCCATCACTAATTTATGTCCTCTGTAATTCACCAAGCAGGGAGGGCAGGTCCCTCTGCCCGACCATATATCTGCAGGGGTTATCTGGGAATTCCGCCCTGCTATCACAGCTCCGGCCCCTCGCCTCACCCCGCTGCACTCTCGGCTCGCTGGGATGGAAAGGCTGAGGGGCTGGGCATATCCACAGGGGTTGTCTTCCAGCAAGGGGTGATGGCTCCCAGCAAGGAATTCTGCATTGTCCCATTGTCTCCTCAGTGCCGGGGCTGTTTACAGACGCACTGACCACTTGCAAATGGTTAAAAGCAGCCCCCAGTATTTGAGATCTAAAGAGAAAGGACAAATGGTGAAAAAGAGATCCGTGGCAGCAAGAGATGCAGTGCATGGCTTTGCTGAGACAACACCAGCACATCCAGAGTCAGATCGGTATCTTATCCATAGAGCAGTGATGTTTTCCATGTGCTGTGTGCTCTCCCTGTGTACGGAAAGCACATAGGAAACCATTTTCTCTCCTTGTTACTCCCACTCAAAGGTAAATGCTGCGCAGGGCAGAAGCGATCCATCAGGCTGAGGACCTGTATTTATGTTTCAATCAAGTGGAAATGAGTAAGTACCTGGGCAGCAGGAGCGGTGCTTTGCATCTGGCTGCTGAAAGGTCTGGGACCCTGGGGGCTCTGCTGTCCTGATGGATGGGGCTGCGTGTTGGGATGCTGCCCCGGGTCAGCCCCTCTCAGCCCGGGTTGGGGGGTGGACACCTCCTGCAGCTGCAGCCGGGCTCTGCCCTGGGTGGGTGCAAAGGCAGAGCCAGGGCGCTCTGTGCTCCCACTCCTCGTGGTTCTGCAAACACATCCTTGGTTACGCTGAGGGTTCAGCGACTTCTGTCTTATCGTCTGCCCTGTTGCATGCAGCTCTATTCCCATGAAGAAATCCAATAAAGTACATTAGAGACACCGTGCTGTAACAGACTGATGTCTGATTGCCTCTCTGGGTACCCAAACCTTTTAACACCAGTCAGAAAAGTCGGGGATGGGCAAAGCGTAGCACAGCAACAACAGATTGAAACGCCTCCAACAGAGCTTTTTGCAGCACCCGACTCAGAGTTTTTGAAGCACGTATTGGGCCATGGGGCTGCTTGCTGATCAGTGCCCACAAGTTTGTGACCATCGGTCCATCATTCCTTCAAGTCTGTCCCGGGGTCTTTTCAGTTCCACGCACACACGGAGAGTCCCAGCGGTGGGAACTCCCAAAGCATCCTTTGAGCTCTGGGAACCACAGTGCTTTGGTAAAGGCAGAATCCTGGGGCAGGAGCCCACAGGGACCGAGCTGCAACGCTTCTTCCGTCAGGAAATACAAACCAGGACATGGGGGTGCAAACTGCCTGCAGACATGGAGCCCCGTCCATGGAAAGCATGTGGGTGTCAGGGCTGGGTGGGGGCTGCGATGCTTCTCCTGACTCATCTCAATCAGTGCTGGAGACCTCTGGCATTCCAGGGCTTTTCGGTGGGGGACTGCAAAGTCTTTGAGGCATTACTGGGTGCTAAAGTTATAATGAGGGTTTTAATTAAGCTTGCGGTCCTTAAAAAAATATCTTAGTGAAAGATTTGAGAAAGCACTGCGGAGGAAATGTCTCCCATACAAAGAGTGAGGCTGTGTGAGACCAGTAATGGCTCTAGCAGAGGTTCTCTCCGTTGGATATAAAGTGAGAAAAGATGTCCTAAATTGCTAATCCAGAGAAAGTGGGGGCAGCGGCTGAAATGTCCCCTCCCCATTGCGAAGCAAATCTGCGGAGGGTTCCTGGGAAGATCAATCACGGGACAAACTTGCCCTGAGCACACGGGGAGCGCAGGGGCCGGGGGAGGCACTGCTCAGTGCTGAGAACGCGATGCTGAACGTGGGGCAAAGCAGAGCTCTTGTTTTCCCATCTTCACAGCGGGGGCCGGGGAAGACCCCTGTGCCCTGAACCGTGTCGGGAAGCGCTCGCACAGCCCCAGCGGGGTGGGGGTGGTGGGGGGATGCACCATTTAGCACAGCCGCCCTTCCTGCCCCGCTGCTGACAGGTCTCCCTGTGTGCATCCCCTGAGCAAAGCCCCAGACACAGAGCTGGGATCCAGCCCCACTGCACTGCCGATGGGCTCTGCAGACTCCAACCCGGACAACGTGACCCAACACGGCTGCCCAGCACCAGCCCAGCACAGGGCTGTGGTCCCACCTGCTGCATGGCGATGGGAGCGCACCCACAGCCTGACCCCGATGGCTGAGGGACGCCATGCAGTGCCAGCCACAGACAGGTGGAGGGGCCGCCTCCGTCCCCCTGGTGGTGCCATCCATTTTTCTCGGCCTTTTCTTGCTTTTCTTTGGGAAAACAATCTTGTTTCATTGGGCAGGAAGGGATGTGTGTGTGCCATCTGCATAAGGGCTGTGGTGGTGGAAGGTCCCCATGAGACGCCTCCAGGAGATGCAACCAAACATCCCCTGGTGCAGACAGCCCCCACAGAGCGGTGCTGAGGGCTGCCCTGCACCCACCAGGGATCAGCAGGAGAAGGTCTGATCAAAGCCAGGTCACTCCTGCTGCACATCTGAAGCCACCCACAGCTCCATCCCACCAGCAGCTGTGGGGTAATGGCTTTCAGGTGTCCCAGCAGAAGTGCATCTCGGGAGGAGGCAGTGGATGCTGCATGTACAGTGTGAGCTCTGTGGGGGGACAGGTATGGGAAACGGGTCCATGCTCTGCAGGGCAGCCAAACTTGTCCTCCCCATGTCATACCAGGGCAATGCTGGTGTTGGAGCAGCTGGGCCACCAATCTGGACACAGGACCTTGAGCGCAGAGGGAGAATTTGAATGCCAACACCATGGGAGGAATTTTTTCCCTTTATGTTACGCTCCAATAAATGAACTTATTATCCACCTCTCCACCCCAATTTCTTTAGGAGGTGTTGAAAACGTGCACTTCTCCCTTTTTCTGCCATGTGCTGGAGGCACTGGCCACCTCACCACCAGTTCCACCACCTTTTCCTTGGGCTGGGCCACGGATGCCAGTGGAAACACAGGGCTGAGGGTCACAGCTGCATTAATTAGCAAACGTGGAGCAAGGGAAGGGATCGCAGTGATCTCATTGCCCAGCCTCAAATTCTGCATCATCACCATCACCTGCTGCAAAGCCAGGAAAAAGCTTGTGGTAGCACCAAGGGGTATGGGGAGGAGCAAGCAGGGTTCTGAGCAGATCTGGGTGGGGGTGAAGGGCTGGGCCTGGCTTCCATCCACCTGTGGGAGACTTTGCCCACTGTGGCATCCTGCTGTGATAGGGCTGATCCTGCAGCAAACACCAGCATGCCAAAAGGAAGACAAAGGTCTGGGGGCTCGGTGGGTCACCAGCTGCCTTATCAGCAGCGACTGTTTGCTCCAAGATTAGGGCAGAGCCTGCAGGCTGCAAAAACCCAAGGAAGGCAGCCTTGAGGAGAGGGGTCAGGTGGCTGCTGTGGGTTGGGGACTTCCCAGCACAACATGGATGGGTGCAGCCCCGGCACCACACTGAGGGCCATCGGGTAAAGTCCAGGCAGGCTGCAGGTGTGATTTACGACTCATTATTCCTTGGTAAAGGAGCTGGTTAATGAGCAATGAGGGGTCGGGGGGAATGGTGGGGAGGGGCTGCTGGGTGCACCCATTGGAGCCTATGGGGAAGGGACTTTGGCCCATGGGGGTGGTGGGGTGAGGCCATGCCCAGCTGGTACAGGATGCAGCTGGGGAGGGGTGTGGGCTGGCAGGAACCCATCCTGAATCCAAACCTGGCTGAAACCAGCTGGGAGTCAGGGAAACCTGGGTGAAAGGGAACCAGCTCTGCACAGAGGGCTGTTCCCAAGCAGGCAGTGATGCCTTCTGGCTCAGGGAGCACGTGGAGAAGGAGGATGGGGAGGGGGCTCCAGCACCCCGGGGTGCACAGGGAGTGCCTCTGCCTGCCCTGCTGGGCACCGAGCAGTGTAAACATTAACAAAAGGAAAAATACAGAATGAAAATCCCACTGAAATTAAAGTGCTCCACAGGGGGAGGGAGCAGGGAGTGAGAGTGCATGTAAGCATAGCAAGGCTCTGGGCGATGGAAGGTGTTGGGGGTGGGCAGCCTTCAGCTCACTCAGCACCAGAAGGGACTGCCACAGCACCCTGACCCCAGTCCTCTGCAGGGCCCTGGGGCTCACCCACCCCTGGGAACCCCCACCCCGAGCTCTGCTGGAGCTCTGACTGCACCACAGCCAGGGCTCTGCAGGCAGGGCCACCTGGAAACCACCACCTGGAGAGGGTCTGCAGCCCAGAGCTCTCTGCAGAGCATGGTGCCTGGTCACGGCGAGGTGTTGCTCACAGGTCACCAACTGGGGGCAAAGGGCACTCCCAGGGGTCTTCCTGTTTGCTCTGGGAAGTGGCTCTGCAATAACAGCTTGTGTCGGTCTTGCACGTCCCCTGCACATTCCTGCACCCCAGGACCCTGCTGACCTGTGCTGTGCCCCGTGGGAGGACAGCTCTGAGGAGGGGCTGATGGCTGCGGGGCAGCAGGACTGTGCAGAACCTGAGGGGGGATTTTGGAGCCCTATCCACAGCAACGTGGGGCTGCTGTGCAGCACTGAGGTCTTGGCTCTGGGTCTGCAACCCTTCTGTGCAGAACTGCTGTGGCAGTCAGGCACGCAGCCTGTGACCCAGCCGGCTGTGACCTGTGTCAGAGTGCTTCCAGCACCTTCAGGTGCTGCTACTTTGGAGCAGCTCCACTCCCTGTGCCCTGCCTGCAAAGCTGACTGCACTGGATGCTGCTGCTGCCAGGGCCATCTGTTTGCACACAGGATGAAAGCATGCTCCCCTACTTCCTAGGGAGCTGCTACTTCATTAAAGTGGCATTCAGCTGAAAGGTCAGCACAAAACCCTCCTGAGCTCAGCCTCTCTGAGCCCCCACTCGGAGTTCTGTGGCACAGCCCACCCCATCCTGCCCTTAACACATACAGAGGTTACATTTGGTACTCACAGTGGGCAGACAGTGCACACAGCCTGACCTCTGTACTTCCAGGGCTGGGGGGGATGCCTGAAGTGTGGCCTCAGAGTCCCCCAGCAACTGAGCAAGCTGGGATGTGCACCTCCAGTCCTCCCCAGAGGCACAGTACCAGCCCTGCAGGGCTGATGTGTGTCCCAAAAGGCAGCGCTTGAGGTGGGCATAACAGCACTAAAGTGAGGAAAAAGCTGGGAGCTTTGTCCCGAGTTTAAATGGGGCCCTAGGCAGGTGTGGGGAGCCCAGGTGAGTTTGTTCAGGGCTGTGACAGCCCAGTTGTGCCCAGGGCTGTGGCATGAGCTCATTAAGCTCTGTGCTCCCGGCCTGGCTTTTAGCAGAAGTCAGAGCTTTGCACAGGGGTCAGAGGCACTGAGCAGGGTGCTAGAAGTGGCTGCAAGCTCTCTCCCAGCCCCTATGCCCCCTTCTGCCTCTGTTCCCCAGCAAAGAGAGTGGGGAAGTAGGGGTGCAGGTGAGACATAGACTTCGTGCTGCAGCAGCTCTGCTCTTCTGTGCATGCATTCCTGGCCCTTTAGGACCACAGCCAGCGTGGACAGGACTGAAGAATGGGTCCAAGCCATGGCCCAGTGATGGGGACACCGGGCAGCATCCCACCTGCTCAGATTTGCAGCCAGTGGCCGGTCCTGGCAGAGCAGCCACCAGCACAGCTCCCATCTTACAGCCCCAGCGCGATGAAAATGCAGCCAAATCCGCCTCTCCAAATCCCTTCTGTTTTCTCTGCATTACATATTTAGGGAAATGAGAAGAAAGCGGTGGAGAGGGGATGGAGGGTCCAAATCTAATTTAAGTCAGCGCATTAGGGCAGGGATTTATTTAGCCTGACGAGTGCTGGCTGCAAATGGGGCCCCCGGGAAAGCACTCGGCCTGGGACATGGGGAAGAGCTGCTGCTCCTGAGGGCTGGGTACAATGAGCTATAATTAATATCTGTGAGGAATTAGAGAGGATTTGGAGAGAAAATGGCCTTTGTTTAAGTTAAACAGCAATGTGAGCTGAGCTTCATTAGCAATCCTCTTTCCTAAATGTCTCTCTCTCGCAGCAGCAGCTCTGGGTGGCCACCAGCAGCCATCCCTCCCCAGCCTGGGTTTGGGCAGCACTGGGCTGTGCTCTGCGTGGGGACCCCATCCTCACCCCCACCTGGGGAAGGCTCCGAGCTCCTCCTGAGGTGCTCTATCGCTGCTTTTAAGGCCCCTATGGTTGATGCAGAGGAACCCTCTCTTTCTCCCAAGGAAATGGATCTTAGGGGAATTAAGCGTGAAGCAAAGACACAAATCCTCCGGCTTCTCTCTAAGCTGCTTGCACAACAGCAGGTGCCCCAGAAGCCCAGCAGTTGGTTCTCCCCCCCTCCTCGCCTCCTCTTCTTCACCACGGCTGCTCTCTGCACCCTGCCCTGCACACTTTGGCACACACACTCTCTTCCCTCTGCCAAAGTCAACGCAGCCCCATTGCCTCACTCAGCACTGACTGCCCGCCACCCTCTAATCGACAGGTAGGAAATAAATAATGGCAGAAAGATAAACAGAGTAAATACAGCCTGGGCTGTTTCATTTCAGAAAATATTTGCAGAAGAAACGTGCCCATCCTGCACGGTGTGAGTCAGCAGCTGGGCAGGGTGTTCCCAGGGGACGGTGCAGGGTCCTGTCTGCGCCTGTAGGAGCCCCCCATAAGGCACAAGCTGTGCTGGCTTCTCTGCTTCCTCCAGCCCCTCTCCTCCTCCCTGCACTGTGCAAAGCCCACAGCAGCCCTGAGCTGGGGTGGCTGCAGGTGACCCCCGGGGGGATGCTCACACAGCAGAAAGGGATGCTCGGGTTGCTGAGCAGATTGTAGAAGCAGGAACCCAGCATCAGGCTCCTGGACTCTTGGTGGGGAGGTCTTGTGAGGAGACCTGAGTGCTCACAGCTGCCTTTGGCTGTTCCCTCAAACCCCCATGTGCCCCTGGGGAACTCCAGCCTGGCACCGACAACTGCAAGATCGACCGGGAGAGGTTCAGCAGTGACCCGGGTGCGTGGCCCCATCATTTATCTTGCCTTTGTCACAACTTTGCTTTTCCTTTCTCTCCTCGCATCTGGCCACATGTGCCCCGTGACAGCCCTGCTGCCGGCTGCACCCCGTGCCTGCAGCCCATGTGTGCCCCGCTAATTGGCGCTGATGGATGAGGGAAGGAGCGGAAGCACGGCTTGCATCCCGGGGTACGGCTCGGCGCAGCAGTGACGGATCGGCCTCCTCACGCCGTGCTCTGGGCAGCTCAGGAAGGGCCTCTGGGGACCCGAGGGGGGGCCCTGGGAGCTGCCAGCCCCCACCGCCTGAATCTGATCTGCAGAATCCAATTCACTCAGGTTGGCTGAGAGGTGCTCCTGCTGCTGCCCACAGCTCCACCCTATGGAGGCTCGGGATGCGTGGGGTGGTTGGCACCCCAAAAGCTGGGAATGTGACGGGACTCCTCCAGAGCAAGGAATACAATCCTAGAAGTGTGGGTGGATGAGTCCTAGAAATCAGGGAGAAAAACGTTAACATCACCTGGAGAATATCTACAATGACCCTCAGCTGAGGAATGTTTGGAAAGCAGTGGGTGAGTTTGGGAAAAGCCCCAGGCTGAGGATTTCCTGGGTGGAGAAACTTCTGAGAAGCACGTGGAGAATGCCATGGAAAGATTCTAGACGGAGGAATTTCTCGAGGGCACTTCTTGGCTTCTTGGAGTGCAGCAGGATGCCCCTTGGAAGGCTGCAGATAAGGAAATACCTGAAAAGTGCTTGGAAGCCTGGAAAATTCCTGGGAAGTTTCTAGATGGGTGAAGATCGGTGAAGCTCTGGGGCGTTCCTTGACATGTTCCTGACTGAGGAAGACCTGTGAATCCCTTGAGCATTCCTGGGAATGTTCTAGACATGAGGAAGACCTACGAGAATCATCGAATCATGGAATCATTGAGGTTGAGACCTCTACAACCATCAGCCACCAACCCATCCCCGCCATGCTCACTAAAGGCCTCAGACTGAGGATTTCCTTGGAAGATCTGGAAAATTCCTGAACAAAAGTGGAGTTTTGCAAGAAAGGATCTCATGAAGGATATGGGAGGACAGCCCAGTGCCCAGATTCATGGTCAGCCCCAGAATAAACCCCGAGACAGCGCTGCCATCCATGTCCCTAGAAAGCTCCAGCCATTTCCCATAGAGTCACTTTGTGAGAAAAGCATTTCTACCCATTGACTTCAAAGCTGTCATCTGAAGATTGCGTTGTCACTTTTTCCATCTGTACTTTTGCAAACCTCTATAATTTGCAGTTATTTGCCTCTTCATCCCCTTTCCCGGGCAGAGAGTTCCCAATCCACTTTAACTCCGTACAGACGCTATCCCAAATCTTTGATCAGTGTTTGCAGTGATTTTCTGTGCCTTCTCCTCTGCTTGTTTCATGGGTCAGTTGGAGCGAGCTGCGGAAGCTCCTCAGCTCCAGATGAAGGAATCATGACGTTTTCTCTTTTGTTCTGTCTCTGGCCCTCAGAGTCCTTCACATCTCACTTGCCTTCTTTGACTCCCACTAATCGCTGGAAGGATGCCTTCAAAGCTCTCCGCAGTGTCTCCAAGATCCCTTTAGAGAACAGTAATTGCCGACACGGAGCCCAGTGCTCTGCACAGGCAGCAAGTGCAATGCTTTTCATGTCCATTACTTTGCAGTTATGGGCCGGTGACGCTGACCTGACATTTCATTGCCCTGTTATGCACCACCAGGGCATCGTCTGCAACCCTTCAGTGTGGGCATTGGGTCAGACTGCCTGAGCGCAGTGCCATGTATGGGATCAGTGGCTCAGTGTGCTGCCCTGCTAGCTTCAGAAAGGTGCCTGGAGCTGGGCAAGAGCTCAAGATAGAAGGATTTCAGTTGGAAGGGACCCTTAAATGTCACCTGGTCCTGCTCCCTGCAATGAGCAGGGCCACCCACAGCTCCATCAGGTGCTCAGAGCCCCCTCCAGCCTGACCATGAATGTCTCCAGCAATGAGGCACCCACCACCACTGTGGGCACTCTGTTCCAGTGCCTCACTGCCCTTAGTGTGAAAAGCTTTCTCCTTATAACCAACCTGAATCTCCTCTCTTTTAGTCAGAGTCCATTTCCCCCTGCCCTATCACACAGACCCTGCTAAAGATGCTCCCCTGATGCCTGCGTTGCCCTTTGCCTTTGGCCAACACCCTGCCGAGGTGAGGCAGCACATGGGCCTCTTGGGTTTTGATTTTCCCCTCTTTTGGAACAAAGAGTGAGACAGGAACCGGCCTAACATAAACAGCGGGACGTGGGAGAGGGATGGACAGTGGTGCAGGCAGAGCACAGTGGGGTCGGTCCCATTGTGGACAGGCAGTGAGTGTGGGATAGTGCGTGGGGCTCCCCTGGCATCCATAGGATGTTAGTTTTCAGACTTCATCAATAAGATTCTTCTCCTGTGGCTCCCAAAGATGTTTATGAAAGAGATACAGGAAGGGAGGAAGATCAAACCTGCTCTAGCGAGGCCTTTCTGGCTTTATCTGTGCTTTATGAGGTGACCGGACCTCGGTGGCTCCGTTTTAACTTGTTTTGAAGCCTGGCCGTGCTTTATGACTCTCGTTCTGAAATGTTTTGACAGAAGTGAGCCTCACCCGTCTGGGCTCAGCAGCAGGAGAGCATCTCGGGGCTGGGGGAAGGCTGGGAACCGGCCTGGGAGGGGGGAATTGCAGCGGGGCTGGAGCGGAGCGGAGCTGGCCCAGGTGTGGTGCTGCAGGTGGGGCTGCTCAGCACAGAGCAAAAAAAATGCCTTTTTTTTTTTTTTTTTTTTTTTTTTTTTAATTACTTTCTCAGGAAAGATAAAAAGGCATCATGGGAGCTGCTGGCTGCTTGTGGAGAACAGGCAGTGTTGTGTGGGGTGAGATGGAATTGGAGGAGATGGGATGGGGGAGCCAAATATCCTGAGGGACGGGAGGGAAAACGAAGTTCCTCACACCTCCCTATCAGCAATGGTGACAGTGTGAGGATGAAGATGACTTTGCTGCAGTGTGGATGGAGGCATCCACGTTCAATGCTGGGATGACACAGCTGGGAGTGGGGCTGCAGCCCAGATGTGTGCTGTCTGAAGGAGCGCATGAGAGGAGGGCAGGACCTGCCCCAGGTGCTGGCACTGCCATGGGGCTGCTCCTGCCTTCCTTGCACTTCCTGCTCACTGGAAAGCCCCATGTGCTTATCCGGCTCAAGTACCTGCTCCCTGCTAATGAAGGATGTGCTGACCTTTAAAGCCCAGTATCTCCATTTTGTTTAAGCACGCTTACGGGCTCAAACCACCCTGCTTTGTTATTAGCTCTGCAGAGCGGCGTGTGCAGCGGGTGATTAGAACATGAGTGCCAAATTGCATCCAGCTAATTTATGCAGATCCCATCCCCCCCCCCCCCCCCCCCCCCATCCTCACCACTGCTGCCTCCATCCCATGCCACCCCATCCCTCGGATGGCATCCTCCTTTCGCAGGGATGTCACACTGTGGCTATGGGCTTTGCTGTCACCATTTGGCACCGTCGATACCTGCCGGGCTCAGTGAGCAGCGCGGTGCTCAGTGCAGTGTGAGGAGGACTGCAGGCTGCACGCTCACATCTCAGTGGGTGTTTTCTTCATTAAGATGCTGTGGGAAGAGGTTACCTCTCCTGCCTCGGGTTTTATTATGACTGGGATGGAAGCAAAAGCCCTTTGTTAGAGAGAATGCAAAGCAGGTTGGGCCGCGATCTCTACCCACCGGGATGGCTGTGCCTGCATCCACGTCCTGCAGCAGTGCAGGAGAACATCTGCCTGCAGCTGCACTGTGCTGAGAGGGCTGGAGCACACGGCTGCATGGCTGAGGAGGTGCTGAGCCTTCCCTGGGCAGGGGAGGATGGACAAGGAGACCTCCGGGTGCTGCACCCCCGCTGCAGGTTTGGCCCTTTTGGGTTGCTCCCCAGGATGTGAGGTGTTCCTGTGTGCTGCCCAGGCCCTGGTTGGTGCCTGTCCCTTACATCTCTGACTCAGCCCCGCGTGCATCACTCCGATCCGTTATCACACACAGCACTGCTTCCCCGCTGGTGGCTGCGAGGAGATTATTGCTGGTAATTATCTTCTGCCTCACAGAGACGGCTGCTTTTGATCTGCTGCTTCATTTGCAAATATATATATAAACATATAGGCTTTTCCTTCTTATATTTTGTTTTAAACATCATTTATCGGGGAAGCAGCACCGTCTGGTTAAGGGGTGTGTGGGCCACCACAAGCCCCAGTCTTGCTGATGGGTCTGCAAATCACAGGGGTGTTCAGAGCGATCCTCGGGGACTGCAGGCGTGGGTGGACAGCAGGAGCAGCAGTGGAGATGGCCACAGGGCAGAGGTGTCCCTGCTGGAGCTGAGGAGGTGAGCACAGCCCTAAGGATGGAGCCCTGGCACGGGGTGCCCCTGCCCTGCCGCCCGCATGCGGGGGCTTATCTCAGCTGGACATGCTTTAGAGAACAGCTGAAATTGATGCTGCTCACTGAACTCCTTAATTGCTTTTAGTTGTAGAGTTATTAAGGAACAAGATTTAAATAATGTCAGGGGAGAAAAAAACCCAACGCGTGATATAAATGAGCTGAATGCGCTGGCAGAGAGGTCTCCTTCGCGCCGTCACTCTGTGACAGCAGAGCTGCAGTGAGGAGTGGTGGCTGCGCTGCTCCCCCAGCGCTGCATTCCGGGGCTGTGGGTCTTCTTCTTCTCCCCCAAATCCTCTCGGTGTTCAGGCAGGCGGTGGACCAAGAATAGTCAAGCAGGAGCTGCCTGTACTTGTGGGCCTGGGCCTCTGCTGCCTTTGCTTCCCCCAGGTAGCCCCAAAAATGAGTTTCCTGGCAGAAATGAGATGAGAAAAAGCACGAGATTTTCCTTGAATATTCCTCATTATTCACCCAAGAGCCGTTGGACTTGTAGGTACGCGTTGGTGCTTGTGCTGGAGATCTGATATGAAGAGCATCGCTTGCCCAATTATGGAGTGGAAATGATAGCAGGGGATGTGCAGCCAATTGGAGCGGGCGCTGCTGGTTCACACTGCGCAGTGCTGCTGCACAGCCCTCCGGCCGGGGAGCTGCTTCCAGGCAGAGCCACCCCCGGCCCTTCTGGAGGTTTCTGCGTGTGCGTGTGGGTGTCTAAACCCAAGAGAGATCACCATGATGTGGGGGAAATCCAAGAGCAAAAGGCAGGCGAATCCTTCGGGAACCTTCCCTGGATCCCAGCTCAGTGCGCTCCGAGGGTCAGAGAAGGGCTGCATTATGGGCGCACGCTGATGGATGGAGGCAGATCGTAAGATCCATACCAACCAAACGTGCTGAAAAGGGCATTAGGAAAAGCACTCATTATCTGCTCCTCCAGAGTGCTAAGTGGGGTCACGGCGTGGTTTTTGGAGCGATGCTGCTCTGAGCCTGGCGTGAGCCGATTGCTCTTTGCGCAGCAGGGCTGTCTGGGTGCCAGGCGCTCTCTGCGAGATGACAGATCTGCAGTGGGTCTTCGCATTCCCGCAGAAAATGGGCTCTCTGGCATAGCAGTCTCGGTCAAAGTTGGGAATGTGATTCTTTCAGTGGGAATGGCTCAGAAAGGGGGGAAATGGGAAAGAAATGGGAGAAAAAGAGGTGAGCCGACGTCAGCACTTGGGAGGTCATGGAGGTGGCAGCTGAGCAGGGCAGAGTGCAGTCGTTAAGGAGACAATGGGGCATGGAGGGATGGAAGGCATCATCCTCAGAGTCCCCTTCCCCTGTGCCGAGCCACCCCTCGTTTCCCAGCAGCAAGCAGCTGATTGCAGGAACGCTGCCGTACGCCTTTGAAGCTGAGGAAAAACAACAACAGCAATGGAGAGGAGAGAAAAAAAAACAACTCAGGAGCTCTGCTGCTTCATGAGGTTATCCTCATGCCTACATCCTATAGGAACCCTCCTGGCCTGGCAGGGGGCAGCGCAGTGGATGCAGGGAGGGCACTGCTGGGTGGGGGCACTGCTGGGTGGGGGCCTCCATGGGTGCGTCGGTGGGAAGCGCTCCGGGAGCGGGCAGGGGCTGCTCCCTGGGACCCGGCTCGTAACGGCTGGCTGGGGGCGAGACGGGCAGATCGCCTGATAAAGATGTAAAGAGAAAAGGAGGGTAAATACAGTCACCTCCAGAACTTCCCACCAGGGTGTTAGCACTGAGGTTGTAAATACACTGAAATCAAAGACTCATAAAACATGCAAATTGCTCCGTGTGCGTTTGTCTGTCTCCTTCCCATGTCTTTGCCCCTCTCCCCCTTCCTCTGGATTTCTATCTTTCTATCTCTCTTCTTTCCATGATCTCGTTCCCCTCCCGAGGAGCCTGTCGGGGCGAGGGAGGGAGTCTTTAAAGGCATTTTTGTGGTTCTGGGCAGCAAGTCAAAAAAATATGTGCTTTTTTTTCCCTGCCACCCTGCCCCCCTCTCCATTCCAGACTCAGGGACACGTCACCCCAAACCTACACAGCCATCAAAATAAACATTAATTAAGATATTTTCCATGATATTCGGTGTCACAAATTACCAGCCCCACAAAAGAAATGCTGCTGTGCAACTCCTCATGATGTCAGTTTATCCCTTTTGGCGATTGCTGAGATAAAACATCTTTTCTCTGGTTTCCACTTTCCGCCTCTCACCCCGAACTGCTGCGCACCGTGAGCCAGCACTTCCCAGCAGCCATGGAAAGCAACGGCACTGACGGGCTGAAAAGGAGAAACCTGCAACACACACACACCCTGCACCAGGATGCAGAGCGTGGGTCCAAGCACTCTGCTCGTGTGTGTGTGCAGCACTGCGTTTTGCCTAGATGGGAGGATTTGATACCTGTGTGAGAAGCTGGAGCTCCCTCCTGACCTGTGGAGTAGGTGAGGATGGGCCGTGGGGTGCAGAGGAACCGGGGTGTGGAGTGTAGGGATGAAGAGATGCAGGATGTAGGTTGCGGGGTGCAGGGTTACAGGGATGTAGAGAGTGGGGATGCAAGTTACAGGGATATGGGGCTACAGGGATGCAGAGTGCAGGTTACAAGGATGTAGGGAGAGGGGATGTGGGCTTCAGGGATGCAGAGTGCGGGTAACAGAATTACAGGGATGCAGGTTTGCAGGGTTGCACATTGTCAGAGTACAGGGTGCAGGTTGCAGGGCTGCAGGTTTGCAGGATTGAAGGGTGCAGGTAGCAGGGATGCAGGGTGATAAGGATGCAGGTTGCAAGGTACAGGATTGCAGGATTGCAGGGAGAGGGTTGTAGGGATGCAGGGCTAAAGGGATGCACGGTGCAGGGTTGCATGGTGCAGGTGGCAGGGTGCAGCATGCCTTAGCTCACTGCCCGGGGCGCAGGGCCTGGGTTGCTGGGGCAGGGCACAGCGTGGGCCGCCCGGCGCAGGACGGCTGCCAGCAGCCGGAGCAGCTCAGGGTGGGGAACAGGAAAGGGAGCCCCACTGCTGCGCCCCGCGGGGAGAGCAGCGGCTCTGCAGGAGGGCTCTGAGTACACATAGACTCTCTGGAGCCTCCCATGTAAATCCTGGCAGGGCCCAGCCAGCTCTGAGCTCATTCACGTGAGATCACCGAGTTGGTTGGGGCACGCGCGGGTGGGCGCGCACTGCGGGACCCTGCCCTGCCCCATCCCAGGCTGGAACGGAGAGAAAAATTCAGCCCTCCTGTCATGGCGGTGTATCTTTGTGGCACATCACTGTGCTGACATCTCCCTGTGGGTCAGCAGAACCCACCGTGGTGCCAACACACGGTCCGGGAGCAGCAGCTGAGTGGGGTCCGTGTGCCCATAAGAACATCAGATGCTGCACAACCCGGGCGCAGCGCGAGTTCCTCTGCCTGCAGTGTGCACCTGGCTGCAAAGCACAGCCACGAGGCCCCTGGCGTTTTCCCCACAGTCAGGATACAGCCCAAGGTTGCCTTCTGTTCTCCTGCCACCCTCAATCGTCTTTCCTTTGGTGTTAAAACCTTGCGGGATATTTGCATGCCATTGTGACTTCCCTTCGCCATTCCCCGTCCAAAGAAAACAGATCCATGTGTTTTAAAATCTCAGCTTACATACCATTCCTCCGGCTTCTGCTCCTTTTTGGGGCTTTTCCTTCTTTTGGTGGACCGGTGACCTGAAAATGCACTCTGGGTTTTCCCTCTGAGAGGTGGCTGAGCGGAGCTCACACAGTGGCCGCACACTGAGCCCCTCTCTGTGCATCCCATGGCCACGGAGCTCTGCTGCCAGCTCCCTGGGACCAACCCCTGCCTCCCCGTCCCCAAGCAAACCCCTCAGGGTTCATCATCATCCGGGCCTCAGCACCTTTCCCCCACTGCCCCTGGCTCTGTGTGTTAGGGAGCTGCCAGACAGACACAAGGAAGGGCCAGAGCCCACGAGCTCTGTTCCTCTGCCAGCTTTCCCCTCATCCAGAGCACAGCTGAAATTACTTTACTCCCAGTGTGTGGAAATGGGGTGTGCTCCTCCCACCCTTCGCAGGGTGCTGCCAATGTCCCACCAGCAGCTGCTGTCCTGCACCCAAACTCCTCTCAGAAGAGAGATGAAAGCTCTGAGCTCAGTGTCTCTCACCCGCTTCAGAGGTGTCATTAATTTAAACTAATTTTCTTTCCTCCCCAGGGGTCCTGGTGAAAGAGAGCTGCTCCACTGAAATGCTTAAGCATTAAACCTGTGCTTGAGTTCCATTAAAGTCCTCGATGGGAGCAGGGAATGGCTGGAGCTGGAGCACTGCTGAGTGCTTTCCTGCATTGGGTTCCCCAACTTCTCTGCACCTGAGGCTCTATGTGGAGCTCCAGCTCTGAGGCCATCCTTCCCTCAGCCCCCGGCCCAACCGTCTTTTCTCGCTTCTTGTGTTTTCTTTTTCTCACAGGGATTTTTCCCTTCCCTTCCCTTCCCTTCCCTTCCCTTCCCTTCCCTTCCCTTCCCTTCCCTTCCCTTCCCTTCCCTTCCCTTCCCTTCCCTTCCCATACCTCAAATCCACAAGCGGCCACTTCTGCAGTGATAAAATCACACTCCTTGCCCTTGTGGTGTTTTATTTTTTCATTTTTTTTCCCAGGCAATGCTAGCTTACAACACCTTAATTATCGCATCTCTCAAAACTGGTTAAGGATTTTAATACTTCCTTCCCTGGACCATTATGCAGATTTCCCAGCCCCATAAAATGTGCCTTCTGGAACCCAATCACTCTGTGCCGCTGATTTCCACGCTTGCTCCTTATCCCAGCAGCCCGGTGCCCCCTTGGACAAGCTTGGGGATTGCCTTTTCCCATGGCTGGAGAACGTGGGGGTGCACAGAGGGCCAGGCTGGCTCCCTGCAGCCCCACACCTGCTGGCTGCACAGGTGGGACGCGGCAGTGAGAAGGTTGCCGGCAGCCACAGCACATTTTCGGTGGGAATACGGGCTTTTAATTTCAATCACATCGCCCAGCTTGCGACCACATTGCGTCATTTTAATCAGCCGGCACATCTGCAGAAGGTGCAGGTTTCCAGCAGTCTGAGCGCCGGAATGACGGCATAAATCACGGCCAGGGAAAATCCTTGACATCGCCTTCATTTCTGAATCCGATCCTGTGGCCCTGCAGGGTAATGTAGGCTTTCTGGCACCCGCTCGGCCTGCCTGTTTGCTATTTCAGAGCTACACGGCTCGTCGCAGAGCTCCGTGCATCCGGAATGCCGCTATTCCAAAAATCCATCTGTTTTCTTACGGAGGGCTCCTGGCTCAGCCGCGAGTTCTGATTCCCCACTCCCCGCCGTGCAGCCCCACTGCTTTCCCCTCTGCTCAGCCCGGGGCTGCACGAGTTCAGCTGTGTGAGCTCTCACGTGTTTCAGCACAGAGATCAGGGAACGTCTCCCCGGTCCCGCCGTGCCCACACCTGTGGGACAAGCAGAGTTTATTCCCTCCTGGCTTTTATTTAGGTGAGTTTTAAATAACTCCAGCCCGCTTCCCTGGGGGAGCCATCCTGCAGATCTCAGCACTAAGCACTCTCTCCCGCTGCTCAGCCTGAATTCTCTTTTGCTCCGTTTCGTCCCATTGCTCTCTCGCTATAAACTGTCTCAGGTAATTTCGATATGAAGCGGCTGTGGAATACATCTGGCGATGCAGACCTTCATCACTCAGTAAGGGTGTGATTGTAGGTGCTGAGGAATGGGCAGTGGGCACTGGAAGGGGCAGAGAGCAGCTGCAGGGCTGGGCTGGGGACTCCCGGCTGCAACAGGAGCACCCTGCAGTGCTGAGGGCCCCGCGGCTCGCGACAGCAGTGACACTGGATGCACCGGGCAGCTGTCCCTGGGAGGACATCAAAAGCAGCAAGAGCCACCCTTGGCTGCTGCACCGGGGGTGTGGGCCAAGCCCCCGTCGTGCCTTTGTACCCCCCACGCCCCACTCTGCTTGCCACGTGTGTGTCTGTGCCACAGAGGAGTGCCTCACAGCTGGGCTGGGTCTGGGATGCACGTGTGTTTGTGTCTGCCCCCGTGCCCCTGTGCACATCTCTGCCCCTGGCATGGGATCTTAGAGGTGCCGCTTCCCCCGGTGCCTGGCTGAGTGCTGTGTGCAGGCAGCAGGGCTGGGGCCGACACCCTGGGCCCATGGAAAGGGGGAGAACTTTGGCCATCAGGGGATCAGGTGTGTTTGTGTGAAGCACAGTCCCACTGTGCACACTGCACACACATTGTGCTCTCTATGCAAACAGCCCACACACACTCTCCTCGCACGCAGTGTTTGTGCACACACTCTCTGTGCACGCACTACCGATGCACACATGCCCTCTGCCCACTCTGTCCCTTTTGCCCTTCCTGGACGTGCCCCTGAAGATGGGTGAGGCACACAGGGAGAGCCTTGTGAGGAAAACTTGGCTCAGTTCCTTGCCCTCCTGACCCACACTTTGCCTCAGGGTGCTCTGTATCCGGGGGGAGATGTGGATGGGGTGAGGCTCTGCCGGTGGCTGCAGTGGGGATGTCCCCACTAACCCAGTGAGTGCGCTGGGGAAGGAGAAAGGCAGAAAGTAGGGAGAGCGTTGAATTCCCATTGCTTCTGGAGGTGACAAGCAGGGATGGGCCAGGCGACAGCTTGCTGGCAGTGTCTCCCCATCTCTCTGCTACTTGTCTAAGTGAGAGGAGGGCTCACAGAGCCTGGGCTTTTGGGGCAGGATGGGGTGTCCTTTCCCCACTGCACCTCCCCGACCAGCGCTCAGCCCGGCAACTGCTTTGCAATCTTTCCTCTGCTGCCCCCAAATAGCAAACCCTTCCTCCTGCCCCTGCCTGCACACAGCCCTTGGGTTTCACCGGTGTCACTGCATGCCAGAGATCACCAGCTGAGGCCGGGAGCCATTCCTCGATCAGTTGATTGGTTTTTACTTCTTGGAAATTAATTCTGAGGTATCGGCCTCGTTTGGTGCCACCCATTTCCCTGACTGCCTCTGTTAGAACAGCAGGGTTTGTGTCCGCGGTGGTGGTGGCGGTGGGAAGGTGTGTCCCATCCTCACAGCTCAGTGTCCATCCCTCCATGCTGCCTTTCCCACGCCAGAAACGTTCGATTTTCTTTGTGCCCATCCGTCCTCTGAGAAATTCCAATGCGGGAAGAAACAATAAAAACACAGAGTGAGACTGGATATTGACACAGCCCGCAAGCACACAGCCATACTGGCGTGTCAGGTATGTACATACCATTTCAGCCCACGATAAAGAGGCACCGGGTGACCTTTGGATGCTCGTTGTTGACACTGCCTATCTTAAACTTGTAATGAGTCCCCACAACAGCCGGCTCGCGCTGCTCACACGGCTGTGTTTCTTTTCCTAAGGATGCACCGGCGCTGATCGGCACCAAAACTGCTCTCCGCTGTTCGGTTTGGGGTGCGAGAGACCTCAACAGTGCGACCCCAACGTGCCGCGTTGTCTGCAGACAGACCCCGGGCCTCATTTCCCTTGGAAAAAACCATCTGAAATGCTGACGGCAAAAGGCCTTTGTGCGCTCCAGTGCCGGCAGGGCTGGGCACGGAGGTGTGGAGGCGGCACAGCGCTGCGCAGTGCTGCACGTGTGGCTGACGGGCAGTGGGTGCCGGCGCACAGCGCGGGGCTCGGGCCGCACCCACAGCTGGTTTGCTCCGTTTCCTCTCCGCCCGTCGCGGTCCTTTTGGCACCGGGGAGGCGTGAAAGCACCATTCTCCCGCTTCAGAATTCCTCGGCTCCCCATCTCCCACCTGAGCCGTTGTGCTGCGAGCAGGCGTCGCCATGGCAACTAATCGTGATGTCATTTGCGGAGATTATTGGACAGGAACACCTCAGGGCTGCCACCGGCCGGGGGTGGAGGGGCTCCTCCTGGCCGCAGCTCCGAGCGCCGGACGGCACCGGGCCGTGCCCGACGTGTCCCCAGGAGCGCCGCGGGGCATTGGGGCTGTCCGACCGAGCCGGGGCTGCGGCCGCTCTGTGCCACGAGTGTGGTTCTGTGATGGGAAGCAGCGATGGGAGATGCAGGAGGGAAGTCACTGACGCTCTAATGCAGTTTTCAATTCCCCAGCCAGCTCGCTTAGAATAATTACCTTTGTTGCAATATAACTCATTACGGGAGGCTCGCAATCCTCCCACCTAAAATGAAAACGATTTTTTTTCCTCCTTCCTCGATTTTTTTTCTTTTTTCTTTTTTTGGTGTCTCTTTTGAATTAAGGTGTCGTTGGAGAAGCAATTGATAGACTCATTCATTTAGCTTAAATCAAACCGGCAATTGTCTCCAGGACTCCAACCGGCTGCGAGAGGCGCGGCGTAACCCAATTTAAGGAGCTGGAACGGCCTGGCCGAGGGAAAGCGTCTGCACAGCTTCAATTTAACAACGCATTTAATTCCCGATTTTAATTTCTTTTTAAACGCAGAAATCCAAAACGTCGATTCCAATTGGATGGCCGGGGTGTGCCGTGCGAGGCGCTGGAGGAGGGAAACGCGCCGCATGACAGAGCGAGGGCGCGGAGGGCATTTAAGGCTGTCGCAAAACGGGGGGATTTGGCATTTCCTTCGTGGAAAACGATCTGACTCCGGAGTATTTAAACAGGACGTCGTAGAACGCGAGCTGCCCCCGATGGAGTCATGCAGCCGACTCCAAGCGCTTGGCCGATCCCTCGAATGGGAATTCATTTCAGGTTTCCCACTGCTGAACGCAGTGACCTCACTCCTCGTGACGCAGCTAAAAAGCAGCAACCCCAAACCTTACAAAGTTTCGGAGGGGAAAAAAAAAAAAGAAAAGAGCAACCAGCCGGGGATGCTCCGGCTTGCAAATCTCCCCTCTCCGTCCCCACAAAAGGGGACAAATCCCTTTTAGCGTGGCCCATTTACCCGCACTTAAGGGGCAATAAGCCTCAGCCGGAGCCCTTTCACATTCCGAACGGAACGACGCCCCGACCCCCCTTCCCCCCCGGCCCCCCCCGGCCGCGCTCAGCGCCGTGCCCGTCCCGAGGGGCGTGGGAAGCGCGCGGCGAATCTCGGCGCGGCACTCGGCCAATCAGCGGCCGCCGCGGTACCGCCAGGGGGCGCCATTGGATCGCGGCTGGGACGGGGGGCGGGGCCGGGGGGCGGGACGGGGCCGGGCCGTCGGGGCGCCGCCGCCGGCTCTTAAAGGGCACGTACCGCCCCGACGGCCCGGTCCTGGCCCGGCCCCCGGCCCCGCCCGCTCGTGCGGTGGGGGGGGGGGAGCCGCGAGGCGGTTCTGGCCCTTTAAGAACAGACGGTGGGGGCGGAGAGAGGCGTGCCCGAGGCTCGAAGGCCCCGTCGGGGCGAGCGGCGATTGGCCGTTCCGCTTTGAGTCGTCCGAGCCGCTGCCTGCGAAGGGGAGTAGAGGGGGCGGCACGGCGGGCGGCGGCGCTGTGCGAGCCGGGACGGCGGAGGGGACGCGCCGGAGCCGCCGTCGAGGCGAGAGGAGGAGCGGGAGGAACAGAAGGAGGAGGGCGGCGGCGGGGCGCTGCCCGCGGGCTGCGCGGCGCCGATGCGGGGCTGAGGAGCGGAGAGCCCCGCGGCATGGGCGCCTGACGCCCGGTGCCGTCCCGCCGCCGAGGGACGATGGCGCGGCCCCGCGGCGGGCGGTGGCTGCTGGGGGTGCTGCTCGCCCTGTGCCGCCTGGCCGCGCCGCTCGCCAAGAGCCTGGAGCCCGTCTCTTGGAGCGCCGGCAACCCCAAGTACGTGCGGCAAAACGGGGGCGCGGGGGGTGCGGGGGGGCCCGCCTCGCCCTCCCTCGGTAGCAGGATAAAAATTATATATGTATAAACCCAGAGCGAGGAAAAAATATCTGTTTAAAATAACCTCCGTGGTCTCGGAAGCGGAGCGGTCGGTGGTGCCGCGAAGAGCGCCCGCGCCGTGCGGAGCTGCCGCCGGACGCCGGAGCCGCCCGGAGCTCGAGGCTGCGTTCTACGGACCGACAGAACCCCCCGTTGGAATATAGAGCCCTGCAGCGCTGCACCGGCGGCATTCTGCTCGCTTCCAGCGCGCTTCGCTGCCGCCCGGGCGGGTGGTGCCTCTTTTTCTTTGCTTTTTTTTTCTCTCTCTCTTTTTTTTTTTTTTTTTTTTTTTCTGGTCCGGAATGTTGGGAGCGCGTCGCGTCCCGCCTGGAGGCACCGGGAGCGCCCCGCAGCGCTCGGGCTGCCGGGGGGGAAGGAGGGGGGGAGGTGGGCTCCGCTCCGGGCTTGGATTCGGTGTGGCGAGCGCAGTACTGGGCTGGCTTTTAGGGTTTTTTTTTTGTCTTTTATTTTTTTTGTTCCTTTTATAAATAGACTGCTGAGGAGTGCGGGGAGGGGGAGCGGGCTGAGCCCCCCCGGAGTGGTGTGCAGGAATCTGGGGGGGTTTGGGGTTGGGGGGGTCACCGGGCTGCCCAGCACTGAACCGGGGGCCCGTGTGTGTGCGCCTGGGGGGGGGGGAGGGGGTGGCTCCGGCCTTCCAAAGCCTCGAAAACGGCGCTTTTTGCCCCAAAGCAGGTGTGCGGGAGCGGGGCTCGGGCGGTGCCGTGCCCCCTCCTGTGTTCCCCCCGGGCTGTGCCGGGTATGCGGGGGGGGGGGGGGCGTGGGTCTGTCCGCTGTGTAACGTGGCACCGCGGGGAAATCCAGTCCCAAACCCGCCCGGCTGCGCTCGTGGCTTCGGGACGCGAACAATGCGCGTGGCTTTCCCTTCGCTCCCGCAATGGAGAGGAGCGAAGCAGACTGAAAAGCTCTTCACGCGCTCGGCGCGGTCACTAATGAGCCGTCGATGTTTTGGGACTGATTGTATCGGGATGTTTTTGGTAGCCCTCTCGCTGGGCTTTATCTTGTAAATCGCGCACTGTTTGTTTATCTTACCTCTTCCCCGCTTTGGGGGAAGAAATAATCTGGTTTTTATCTCGGTTCTTCCCCCAACCCCCCCCCTTCCATATTTCTCAAAAGAAAAAAAACCCGTCGCGTTGTGGAGGTTTGGAGAGCTCCGACCCCACGTGGAGCCCTTCCCAGGCGGACATTCGCTTCAGCCCGAACGTTTGTGGTGCGTCTCGAAGGGGCTGCGGGGAGCGCCGTGCAGACCGAGCCTTGAATTCTAATTCAGCCCGCTGGAAAAGCTGGAAGGGGTCTCTGGTGGCTGTAGGAGCTCCACTGAGTTCATTCTCTGATTGGATTCTTTTTCTTTCCTCCCCCTCCTTTTGAAGATCCGTCTGTTAGCTCGGAGCAAAAAGGGGAACTTTTCCCCTTAGGAACTGATCTTTGGTGTTTCTCAGTCTGCTCTGTCAGCGTGGAGGGGTGGGAGGGTGAGGAAAAAGCAAATTGGTTCCAGAAACCGCCACCACCTGATTGGAAAAAGGGGCTCCGTTGGAGGTGGGGGTTTGCTGGGCAGGGCGGGGCGGTGCGGCGCGGCGGGGCCGGGGGGGTTCCGTGCTCTGTGCGGGGCTTTTGGCAGCGCCCGCAGCCGGGGCCGATCCCGGGCCGTGCCGTGGCCGAGCCGTGCGCCCGCGGGGCTGCGGTGGAGGTCGGTGCCGCGCAGCTGAGCGCCTGGAGGAGCTGTGCGGGTCCGGGGAGCTGTGGGGCGGCCACGGCGGAGCAGCGCTGAGTGCCGGGCGGTGCTGCCCCGGCGAAGGGCCGTTGTGCCGCGCGCTGCCGTCTGTGGGTCTGTGAACCTCGCGGTGCGCGTCCCCAGCCGTGTGCTGCGGGTGGGGATCCCCTCCTGCTGTTCTTGGGCTGCTGGGGGCCGGGGGGGTCCCCGCCCGGTGTGTGTGGGTTTGGGGGCACGGCTCGCTGCTGTCACACCCGTGCCGTGGGGTGACACTGCGGGAGGAGGTGCCGGAGAGGCAGAGCTGTGCCCGGAGCGGTGTGGGCTCTCTGTCTGCGTGGGCTCACGCTGTGTCGCTGCCCACCCCCATCACCCTCCAGCTTCTCCTTTGCTCCTTTTCTTTTTCCTCACTTTTTTTAAATGCCTTTGTGCTCCTCCTCAGCTGGTGTGGAATTGGGCAGAGCCCCTTTGCAGCCGCTCCTGCCAGCCCAAGGAATGGGCATGTTTCTGAGGAAGGGCAGAGAAGCCTCACACAGTGAAAAGCCCCAAACTGCCCCAGAGCTGTGTTCCTTGGGGCCGCCATCCCTGGGGTCACTGAACCACATAGGCACTGGGCTCCCAGCTCCGATCCCAGGGCTCCCTTGGCTCTGAATGCAGCACAATGAGCTCTCGTGTTTATTTCTAGAGTAAAGAAAGCAGAAACCTTAAAGAAATAACAGAATGAAGTGGAACTTTCCAGCAGGTAGGAGGAAAACGTGCTGTGCCTTGGATGCTTGGCCTTGGCAGCGTTGCTGTGGCTGATGGAAAGATTCTCCTGCCCTCTGTTACCCCCGGGCAGCCCACGGTGTGCACGGGCACAGCGCATGGGTGGTTCTCATCTGACACTGCTATCAGAGGGGCGCTGATAACACAGCTGATACCAGGACGATTTCCTCACCTTCCTACACGGGTTGGGACCAGCTTAGTCCTCGGCAGGGGGACGCTCCCGGTGTGAGCTCCGAGCTCCAGACTGGTTGCTGTAATTGCACCGTGAATAATTCCGTGTCCTTAAAGGAAGGAGAAACGCGGGCGTGCGGTGGCCGTGCAGGGTGAGGGGCTGCTGTTTGGCCACGCTGTGCCTGGGGCGGTTCGGGCTCCACGCGGTGCCTCTCGTGGATGTGAGCAGAGCCCCTTTAAGGGGTCCCGGTGAACCAGTCTGGTTTTAATTTTATCCCGTGGTGTCTGAAGGGCTCTCAGCGATCCGTTCCCCGCGTTTATGGGAGGGGGAGCTGCAGCGTGGCTCCAGTGATTGAATCGGCCCTTTCGCTGCTTAGCAGTCAGGGCTCGGGGTTTGCTGCTATTGTTAAACAGCCCGGAATGGCACGAGGAATTCTGGCAAAATCTGCCCCGCCATCCCTGGGCTGTAATTCAGGAGAAATATTGACCCTGGTGGGCTCCTGCGCCAAGCGCTAAAAGGAAGCGTTCCTAATAAAATATGGCTTGGAAAATTCATTTCGGCCTGGAATTCGGCTCTCCAGAAAGCATTTTAATAAGGAGGTGGGGGAAATGGGACACATCATCCGCACCGCTTTCAGGGATCGCAGCTTTTCTCTCTCTCCCTCCCATAAATTCTCCCCCGTGTGCTCCCGCTGTGGCCCTGCAGGGCCGGGAGCAACTTGCTAAGAACAAAACCGAGAGAAAGAAGTGGGGTGGGGAGGGAAGGACAGGCAGACGGACCAGACGCAGACCGACGTCTGATCCTTGGCGGTATTTTTATGCTGGCTTTGAGGACGTGATGGTGTCCCGTGGAGTTCTGCAGGCGTGGTGCTGGGGTCAGCATTGTGGCTTTGTTTCTGTGCTGCTTACTGAGGGTGCTCGGGGGATGCTGTGCCATCGGGGCTCTCATCCGCATAGCCACATCCCGAGCTCATGGCCGTGTCCGGGGGCTTTGCCTGACCTCCGCGGGCTGCTTTGGGTGAGGTGAGGGCCAGCAGTCCGAGCCCAGCTCTGAGCTTCCCCACAGAGCCTCTCCCCGTGGTTGGGTGTTGGGATGGCTGAGTGCTTCGGGAGCTGCGGGTCCGCTCCCTGCCTGCACAAAGCTGGGGGGACGCGGGGCTCTGTGCGTGCCTCCTGGGAATGACTTCATTAACTTCCATAAAGAAAACAACAGCCAGTGAGCGCCGAGCTGCGGCTCTTGCAGTAGCTGGGTAAATACCACTGGATTCTATAAAATGGATTTAACTGCTTCCTTTAAAAGAGGGGGAAAGAGGGGGAAAAAAAAAAAAGCTCTGTGATGGGGTGGCTGATTGGCTGTAAAAGTGCTGGAGATTTCTCCAGGGCGCAACAGCTGCTGAGTTCCTTGGAGCTGTGCTGGGACAGCGCTGTGCGGGGGGTGGTTTGTGAGGCTTCTGCTGGCGGTGGGCTCTCCTGTCTGAGAGCACCCACAGGTGTGTGTGCACAGCAGTGCGCTGTGCATCGTGGCGGGGCTCCTCCCAGGGCACGCAGATGGTGCCGGAGCTGCACAGCGCTCTGTGTGGCGCGCAGGGAGGTGTCCCCTGTGGTGCCGTTCCGTCCCCATGCAGGTCGCTGCCATGCACCGTGCCTGTCCCTGTCCCTGCTGCTCGGCAGCCAAGGAGCGCTGAGCCCGGTGGGAAAACATCTTGTAGCGATCAGTAGCACATGCTACTTGGAGTCTGGCAGCCGAAACAGGGTGGGGAGAAACAAAGCTGAAATCCATTCTGCGTCTAATTAATGATGGCTTGTATCGGGACTGCAGGAGGACTGCGGGCCCGGCGCTATCGCGGCGTCACATCTGGGCAGGAATGCGGTGCTGGCGTGGGGCTTTGTTGTGCTCTCGGCTGGGGAGAGCGGGGTCCGAGCTCAGCCTTCTGCTGAGTTTTCTTTTCCATTTCCCTTCCCGTTCACTGCTTTGCTGCAGGAGGGAGCGCTTCTTTCCAGTATCCCGGAAAGTGTTCTGTTCTGCCAAAGCTGGGCAGCACCCAAGCATCCCTTGGGGAGGCTCTTCCTGCCACGTGTGCGCGGCCTCCAGGTTGGCACCAGAGCCAGGACGGTGGTACCGGGCTCAGGGCAGTGCTGTGCGTGGTACCGGGGCTCGACAGTGCAATGCCAGCAATTGCAGGTGCCCGGTAACACCGCCCTGCTGGGGCTGGGTCCTACTGTGTGGGGTAAGTCTGGGCTAACGCTGCTGTGCTGCGCTGGGTCTGTGTGTGGTGCAGGTCAGGGGTGCTGCAGGCACCGTGGCCGCCCCTAAGGAGCACTCAGGGCTGGTTTTCCCTTGTTTGAGCCTGCAGCAGCTGCTGTGCAAGCTCTCCCCACCGGTGCCCCATGTGGAGTCTGGCGTTGCTCAGTGCTGCCGTGGCAGAGCTGCTCTGGCTGTGCCATTTGGGCACTTGTTTCCCCAGATTTAAGTGGGTCCTTCTTGTTTTGCTTGGATCTGTGATCCAGCCTCAGTGCTCTTGTTGCTGTTGTGACCTTTGGGTGCAACCAGCGGCACCAAGGAGGGGTTGGAGGTTGGATGCGCACCTCCCTGGGTGTGCTGGTGCTGGGGAAGGGGCAGGGTGCTGTGTGGTGTGCTGCCCAGGGCAATGCTGCCTGGGGGATGTTGTGCCAGCTCCGTGTGTCCCATCCCCGGCTCTCAGCATGCACCAGCATTGGGTGGGTGCTGCAAGAAGCCCACAGTGCTCTTTTGCTGCTTGTCGGCTATAAATACGCTTACCCCGCTCACATCAATCACGGAATGTTTGCGTGCATTCCCTCTCATTAAGGCTGAGCAATGGTTGCACGCTGCTCAGCTGAGGGCTCGGTGCTTTCCTCCTGCCGCTGCCATGCTGGTTTTGGATGGATGGACAGACGGAGCGGTGCATGTTGGAGCATGGGCCGGCACTCCTTTGTCTGTCCTTGTGTAGTAACACAGCCCAACGCGAGGGGGAGGCCTGAGGGGGTCCCCCCAGATCCAGGCCCCTTCCCCACCTGGCTCTGAGGGGCAGTCCAGAGGGTTATACGCTGGGAAGGGGCGGTGCGTGCGGACCCCTGCGCTGTGCGGGGCTGGACCAGGTGCCAGGGGGCCGTGTGCGGGGGGGGGGAGCTGCGGCGCACAGGCAGCATATGGAAAGGATCTGGGTGTAATATCCCGGGCTGCAGAACAGCTTTGCTGAAGAGGCCACTTCAGCAGGGGACGCGGCGTGGTTAGTCCTCCGGCTGACACATCCCAGGCCTTCCTCCGACTTGAAAGAGCTCGAGCTCGCCTTTGAATCGGAGGATTTATGGCCCTTTTAGGCCTCTCCAATAAAAGCAGCTCTCCCTCCTCAGACAGAGCCCACCGTCTCCCTCCTCCGGGCTCATTATCCTGGGGATTTGTGCTGCTCGCTCCCGCTCTGCTGTTCGCTCCCGCTGCGCTCCTCAGATGTGCAGCCGAGGGCGCGGGAGCACAAAAGCGGAGTGGGGGGAGTGCAGGTCCTGCCCCCCATCCTGGGATGCAGAGCATCCTCAGAGCCCGGGTTTGGGGCTGTGGGATGCGGGAGAGCATCGTCCCACTGCGCGTGGTCCTCGAGCATCCTCAGCCCCACAGATCATGTCTGTTTTATACAGGCACGTCAAGCCTCAAACTGTTTAAAGAGAGGCTTAGGAAAGAGTCCAGAGAAACGACATAATAATTATTGTATTACAAATTGTTTCCTTTAATGGGCCCTGTCGGATCGCTCAGTCTGCGAAACGCATTGCATGCCCTCCCCCGGCCCCCACCGCCCCGCGCTACGCAGCCTTTTTCCACTCGCGCTGCGTTGCTTACAAACGGAGCCCCTGTGGAAAATTCCTGCAGTTCTGGAGCGTGTGGGGCAGGGCTGGGGGCTGCTCTGCGGGGCGGCGGCGAGTGGAGGTGAGGGGTCCCCTTCCTGCAGGGCTGGCAGCAGCCCCTGCCCCTCCCTTGGGCGGCTTCGGGTCCCTGTCCTGCTCCATGCCCACGGTGCTGCTGGGGGCGCTCCCTGTTCCGTGGGGATGCTCCTGCTGGGGATGCAGGAGGGATCCAGCTTTGGTACTGCGGCGTGTAAGGAGAGGAGCATGGATTTTTTCCTTGCCCCCAAAGAATGGATGTGCTGGAATTAAGCAGCAGGTTACATTTCTTCAGCGTGGAGCAGCAAATATGTTTTAAATTTGGCAGCCGGCAGCGGAGAGCGGGTGGGAGAAATTTTCCAGGTATTGCGTTACACTTTCCCCTAAAAGGGCTCTGCTTTGGTGCTGGGGATCCAGGGGAGGGGGCAGCCCCCGGTGTGGGGTGGGGAAACGGTCCTTCGTGGGGACGGCACGACGTGGGGCTGTGTCCCTGGGGGCTGCGCTTTGGGCCCCCCCGGCTGCGTTGTGCCCCAGGGCAGGGGAGCGCAGCGGGGGCCGGGATGAATGCTGGGTTTCCTCCCTCTGGGCGCGATGGGAAATTTCCACCTGGCACCGCCCGGTTTCTCTGGCTTGCCTGGTGTTGTGATTTATCCTAATCTCCTGCTCTGATGTATTTAATAAACGCTTCATGCAAGAGTGAGCCAGGAATTCACTGTGAGCACGGAACTGGGGCTGGGCCAATTAGCCAATTATTTTTAGGATCTTTTTTTTTTTTCTTTAAGAGAAAAGTCTATGAAAAAAAAACCCGTCTCCAGGTGGCAGGGATGTGCATTGCCTTCTGCTGCACCCAGCGGGAGCCGGGGCTGCCTGCACTCCAGCCTGGTGGCTGTCCCCAGCATCCCCGTGTGTCGCGGTGGCGCTCGCTGTCCCCTCCACAGCTGGCACCGCTGCACCCCGTTGTTCCCAGATTCATACAGTATAGGATATCCCCAGTCAGTAGGGACCCCTAAGGATGATTGAGTCCACGTCCTTTGCAGCACGATGAGGAATGGAGGCGCGGAGCTCGGTGCCCCATTGCTGTACTGGCTGGGCAGAGCTGGGCCGCTCGGGTTAGGGTTTCAGGAAGCCGTGCAGAGGTGCGAAGAGCTGAAGGCGGCTGGAATTTCCCCTTCAGCTGTGTTTGTTTTTCAACCCATGTTATTCTTACTCGGTGTAAACTCGGCGGGGACGCGTCCCGGGTGCGCGCACCCCACTGACAGCGCGGGCGGACTGTGGTGGCTGTGTTGGGTCTCGGGGACTTTTCCCCCTTGGATGGAGCAGGGGAACTCCTTTGTGTTGGGTAGGACACCAGGTGGTGGTGTGGGCAGGAGGTGCCCCCCACAGACTGCTCGGGGACAGTGCCATGTGGTGGGGACGGCCCCGTGCTGCTCCCATAGGGGCTGTGGTGCTATGGGGCATGGCGGTGCCACGCGTGTCCCTTGCGGAGGAGCAGTTCTAGGTAGTGGGGGCTTTAATGAGGGATGGTGCTTTTGATCTCTGCCTTGACTTGGTGAGCGATGGAGCTGCTTCTCTAATTACCTCCTCACGCAGGGCTGCTGGGGCTGTTTGTGCTTCTACCATCTCTCTCAGGAAAAAAAAAATAAATAAAATTAATAAAAGCCCTCCTGCCAGGGCGTGTGCAGGGTGGGGAGCGCAGCGTGCTTTCCCATACAGCCCTGGAATCCTGGAGCACTGTTCATATAGCCCTGGGTGCTCCCACCCACGGCAGGCAGTTTCATGCTCCTTCCCCAGTTTCATAACATGCAGGAGAGGCACGAAAGTTTTCCAGAACCTCCTCCCTTTGTGGTGTGTGAGCAGGGCTGGGAGCTGGGTGTCCTTCTGAGCGCTGCTCCGGCTGTGCCGTGCTCCTCGCTCCGTTCCTGCAGCGCTGGGCTGGCGCTCAGGGTGCTGCTGTGCACCGGGTTTGTTCGGTGCCAGTCCAGGAGGAACATTTGGCCTCTTTTTCAGTTCTGCTTTCTGGGCACGGTTTGAGGTGGAGGTGCACGGACTCTGCTGCGGAGTCCAGCGCTGCGCACACAGCAGTTGGTGGTACATGGGATGTCAGGCTGGCACGGGGAACGTGGATGTACTGTGGCTTTGTAGCAGCGCAGAGGAACTCCTGTTTTCCCATCTGAGGGTGCGTCCTCCCAGTTCTCCCCGTGTCTCTGCACCCTGCGTTTGCAAAGCGGCCGTTCTGCAGGGAGCAGCAGGAGCATCTCCTTCCTGCTTTCTTACACATAAATTGCCCTTTGGGTAGAACACATGGCTTCCTCACACCAGGATGGAGAGGGGGTGCCAGGTAGCGAGGCGGCGGGCTGATGGCTTCCAGGAGCGCTCTCTGCGATGCTGTGGGTGTTCCCAGTGCTGGGCTCAGGGTATCGCTGTATCCACGGGCACTGCTGGGGCTGTGGGCCCTGTGTGGGGCTGGGGGTGCTGCGGGGCTCCGGGAGCTGCTTTCTGCCCACCCACCCCATCTGCTCCTGCGCCGTCTGCGCTGCGTTCGTTGGCCTCCGCGCTTTCGTGCAGAGAGCAGCATCGCCAGCAACGGTATTAATGATTATTTATTGGTTCTTAATGCCAAGTAATGTAAACATCTGGCTAACGCAGCGCAAATGTGCGGTGTGGTGGGACGCGGGCTTATCTCCAGCGCTCAGCTGGGCTGGAAGCACTTCATGAATTAGGCCGGGAATGGAGCGCTGCCGAACCAATGGGCTTGTTTGGATAAACGTTCCTCAAGGTAGACATTCTCAGACTCCTCCGCCGCCCTCCTCCTTAACTACTGCTTTGCAGCTCCAGGGGTATCACGGGGGCAGGAATGCGGCTGTTCCCCATTGCGCTCAGCCGGGTGCTGGGAGAGTTGCTCGTGTGTGATGGAGCTGTGCTGCGCTGCTGCTCCCCGCACTCAGCTCTGGTTGCTGTGGCTCTGGCCCCGCTTTGCTGCGTATCGATGTGGGTTGGGTTGGTTTTTTTTTTTTGACTTTTTGACTTTTTTCAGTGCAATGAGGATAAATGCAGGCTGTTGGTAAGGGTGCTGGGGGAGGAAAGGGAGCAGAATGGCTCGGCTCGTGTTGCAGGCTGATGGACAATTTCCCCTGCTTTCAGCCCCGGACAAAGCTCGGTGGGAAGGAGAAAGGAAAATGTGAGCAGAGAGAAATTTACTACTCCTGTGCTTTCCGTAGTGCTTCTGAAGGTGAGAGTGGAGTCACTTTGCTTTGTACAAGCTCAGCAATTCCAGATCATCCCCGGAGAGCTTCTGAAGCCGTGCAGGGAGGAATAATGCTCGGGGTTAAAAATAGGCACTTGACAATAGGAAGGAAGGACTGAAAAAGCTCCGTGCTAAGGGAAGTGGACAGGAGCTGGGCGAGAGGCGGCTGGATTACACTGCGCTGCTGGAGCTGGGCTTTAATGGTTGCAGACCGGAATTAAAGCTCATTTGTGCTTGTCATAACCTGAAGCGGGTTGTACTCAGGCTTGGGTGTCAGGCAGCCTGGCTATAGTGCCTCTTTTAATGCAGGTCTCCCAGAAGTTTCTTTCCCCGCTGCTTGGAGGCAGTGCCTTGGGACATGCAGCCTGCGGGGACCTGGGCTGGAAGGAGATAGTTCATTAAACCCAACTGACAATGGCTTCTCCTACCAAACAGCACAGAGGAACCTGGAGCTGGGAGAAAACGCTCCATCTCCTCCGTTGCGCTCCTGGGGTGGAGAGGGGGAACCTGAATCCATTACCCTGGGCGTTTCATTGGGTTTGGTGGCACCGGGTCGTGGCAGCCCCCCGCAGGGTGTGGGACCGCTCATCCCAAACCCATTGCCCGGGGCTTTTGTTAAGGCTCATTAAACCATCTGTGGTTACCGGAGCCTGACCAGAGAGCCAGAGAGAGCCGGACCCGTGGATGGGGCCGTGGCCAGCACCGTGCCCCGGGGCGGCCGCCAAGCAGCGGGCTGCCTCCTGCCTGCCCCGCGCGGATGCTGGAGCGCGACCAGCAGCGATTCCGGCTTCTTGCTTAGTTGAAAGCTTCATTCTTCCTGTCCTGTTTCTTTCACTTTGGCAGCTTTTCTTGCAGCGTGAGGTGCCGCAAATGCCTCGCCGACAATAGGGCCGCGAGGTGGGGTGGGAGGGTGGAAGGAGATGAAAGGGGAAAAGTAAAATTGAAGCATGTCTGGAAGTGCATTTTGATGTAAATGGGACTTTTTGATGGACTTTGAGAGACACCAGCAGAAAGGGCACCGGCCTCCTTCAGCGCGCAGAGCTCCGGGCTCTTTATGTGGTCAGGAAAGGGCACTTTTTGATCAGTGCGACGCTTTGTTGGGTGCACCTACAATTAGCTGGAGCACCCACAATCGGCCAGTGTTCCCACTGACCCCATCGCTGCCCGTGGCCCAGTGAGGGGCAGCCCCACGTGCCCGGCAGGTGGGCAGCAATGTGATGGGGACGGTCACACCTCACAGGGACAGACCGTGGCCATCTTCATCTTCCTCTGCCTCTGGGAACAGAGCAGGATGTAAGCCTTGGTTTGGAGAAGTGTTTTGTAAGAGAGGGGCTGAGTGCTGGGCGCAGCATCCTCGCCCACTGCTTCTCAAAGGGAGCAGACAGCTGGTGGGTCCTGTTCCAAAGGGAAACCAGCTGCCGCTGCCCTGGGGAAGGCTGCATGCAGTGGGGGACATGGCTGCGTCCTGGGTGCTCCGAGCAGTCCGTGCCCATTCCCTGCTCCCAGGGCTGGCTCCGGCTGCGCCGTCCTTTTGATCCTGCCTGGTCCCAGCCCTTGACCTTGGCACCATCTCAGCACCTCTCAGTGCTGGTGGAGATGCGGCATTCTCTGTCGTGAGTCATCCGACATCCTTTCTGCTGCTGCTTTTCTTGTCGTTCTTTTCCTTCTCTATTTGTAAATGGGAGAACCAGTTTGCCCAATGAACCTCACACTGTAGAAGCCCGTGGGGTTGGCTGCATGAGAGGCACCTCCATTCCTCCTGGCCTGCTGCACTGTGCTGGTGATGGGCTGTCCCCTCCTGTCACCTCTCCACGTGCACCAGCGTGGCACAACCGACCTTGCAAAGGCGAGAGAAGGAGAAAGGAGGACAGGGCTGCTCCTGGGGAGGGGGCAGGTGGGGAGAGACACAGGAAGGTCAGGCAGCTCTGGCGGCTGCATTTGTGCTGTCAAAGCGAGCTTGAAGGGAGGAGAAGTTGCATCACATCTCAGCTGTGCTGGTGGAGCTGAGCTCCATGAATTTTGGCCGCATGTGGTGTTGTCCCTTGTTGTGGTGCTTTGCCATCCCATGGCTTCAACCAGACCGAGTGCTGAGTTCTTTGCTTTGGTTGCATCAAAGTGCATCGCTGCAGGCTTGGGGCAGAGTGGCTGGAAAGCTGTGCAGAAGAAAGGGGCCAGTGATAGGATGAGATGTGATTGCTTCAAGCTGCAGCAGAGGAGGGTCACTTTGAGTGTTAGGAGCAGTCTTTTCTCCAAAAGAGCAGTGATGCACAGCACAGCTGCACAGGGAGTGGTGGGGTCACCATCCCTGCAGGTGTTCCAGAACTGTGGGGATGTGGCACTGAGGGACGTGGTGATGGGCATGGTGGGGTGGGCTGGGGTTGGGTTGGGGATCGGAGAGGGCTTTTCCAACCCCAGTGATTCCATGATTGGAAGTGCTTGGAGTTTGGGAAAGGCTGTGCTCCTTCCTGTGCCTGCTGCCTGCCCCAGCTCTGTGTCCCTGCACACACTGTCATTGCGCACGGAGCTCTTGGCAGCTGGGAACCGTACTGCTGGTGTAAAAACCATCAGAAACGACCTACCTGTTGGTTACAGAACTGCAGGCCAACTTGTTTCTTCTTCTGACAAGCTTCTGAGGCAGTCCTTTAATCTCTAATCTAGGTTTATGGTCATTTTTATTGAAATGCCGGGCTCCGTGAGAAGCTGACATGTATGACCATCATAAAACGGGAGTTATGGGAGCCCGGAATTGCCTTGATGGTCCAAGTGTCTGCAGGAAGCGTTTTTAAAATCTGTAATCAGGATTTATTGGCCTTCGTGGCTGAAACTGTCAGGAGAAAATAAAATAATCAGCCCGGGAGGTTTCTTCCCCTCTCCCTCTGCTGCGTGGCCGTGCTCGGCTGTGCTCGGTGCTGCGGGCTGCGGCTGCTCGGGCTGAGCTGCGGGGCCAGGCAGGACCTGTGCCGCCCAGGGCAGCCGTTGGCAGCAGGTTCCAGCAGCACAGGGATGGTGCCTGAGGCCAGCAGTGCGTTTTGTCTGAAAGACGAGTGATTTGTGTCGGAGCTCCGGGGTGGGAGCACACCGTCGTGCATCGCTGCCCTCCCTGCTGATGTGTGGGTTCTTAATGGCACCAGCATGCCTGCTGCTGCTGGCGCACTGCTGTGCAATGCAAGGGGAGACCTCAGTGCCACAATGGTTCTTCATGCGGAGGAATTTGGTGCTGGGGGATTTCATCATTTGGAGGATAAGCCAGGCTGGCCCGCATATTTTGTCGTCCTTGGTCGTTGCTGTGCCTCGAGGGCAGTGCTGCTCTCTGCAGTGCCCGCTGCTGCCCTTGCTCATGCATGCATGCTGGGTGCAGGATCTGTCCCGTGCTCTGGCACCGAGAGGCATTGCTCTGAGCACCTCTTGGCTCCTGCTTCTCTCCCTCACCTCTGAGCCGTGCTAGCCTTCCTCCACTCCGGCAACGGGGAGGAGTGATGCTCTGCTCACCTCCAGGCAATACAAACCACGCTGAAGCCAGGATTGGCGGTGGTGCTGTGCCCCACCGGTGCCCCACCAGTGCCCCATGCCCGCGTGCTGCTGGGGACGTGTTGGGTCGGGTTGGTGCCGCGCCGCAGTCGGCGCTTCCACGCAGTTGTCTCTATCAGCAAAACATGTAATTTCCTTGCAGAATGATGTCAGGTTTGTCAAACAGAGCTATTCTTTGTGCAGAGGTGTGGGCTGCCACTAATTGGCGCGCGTACAAACCTACGTTAACAGGTTTAGTCGAGACTGAAGCGTGCTTATAAACTTCTCCCATGCAATGCTTGCAGTGGAAGCTGAGGTTCTGCTGGCCGTGCCCGGCTGTGCCCTGCAGCTGGGATTCAGCACAGCGGGGCCGGGGGCTCCGTGCCCATGTAACAGATATCTGCTGTAATGGAAGAGCTTCTTTTTCTCTTTAACTTTCTCTTATTATCATCGCCCTTAATCTTGTGGGGTGACTTCTGAAAGTAGTTTCCTAAATGCCAATTTTTATCCAGGTTTTAAAATTGAAACTCTTTTTTTTTTTTTTTATCCAAAGGCAGGATATAAATGACTCTACTAAAATTAGATTAATCCTAATAAGAATGTCAGTTATCATTTCTGAATACATTACTTTTTTTTTTGAGATTTTACATGCCTCTTTAGCTATAATTGCTGGTGTAATTTCTTACATAGACATAGTCTGTCCTCACGGTTGACAGCAATGCTTAATGCAGTGTCGACACCACAGTAAGTTCTAAATTAGTGCATCGCAGTCCTTGCAGACGTTTTGAACTTCTTCCTTAATAAGTTTGGGGGGAAAAAAAAGAGACCTCAAGTGCAGAACAAGATGAAAACGCACTCGGGTAGCAGGATGAAATGAGGCGGCGGAGGGATGCTGCAGCAGGGAGCAGCGCTGTGTGCCCGGCAGGGCTGGGCTGGTGGCAGCTGAAGCCTCAGTGTGAGGTGGGTGGGCTCCCCAGGGCTGGGTCTGCTCTGTCTGGGAACGCTTGTGATGGCTTCTTGGCAGAAATTGAGGGATCTGTGGGGGGATTTTTGTGGGGTGCGGCAGGGCAGAGCTGGGGGCTGCTCCAGGAACACCCACACAGACTTTGTGGCTTAAAGGATGGTCACTACAGCCCCTTTCCTGCTGGATGTCCGGAACGCCTGCTGCCCTGGTGCAGGCAGCAAGGTGCATTGCAGGAGCACCCCACAGTGCAGCAGGGCAGAGCGGCTCTGCTCTGCATTCAGCAGCGCTGGCAGGGAGCACCGTGTGGGGCACTGCAGCCTGGTACTGGGGCAGCAGCAGCAGCATGGTGGCACTGTGGGGACGTGTCCCCATCCTGGTGGCACAACGTGTGGTGGGGAGAGGACTGCGGCCAGCTAGTGGGATGCTGGGGTACGGCCCTGGGGAATGGCATCTGGCAACGAAGCTGCAGGGGGAGGAAGTGGTTGGGGGAGCTTTGGTCTCCCGCGGCATCTCGTCAGCTTTCTTCCATGCGTGTGGGTGGCAAGCTGGAGGGTTTTTGTCTCTGAGGTGGGGATTGTGAATGGTCCCCATCCGTGGGTTCTGCCGGCAATTGGAAACGGCTGGTGTGGGAGCAGCATGAGGGTGGCCCAGGGAGTGGGGATGGACAGGGTGCTTCTACCCTGCTCCTCTTCCTCCTCCTCAGTGCTGGTTTATTTCTAGGCTTTTAACCAGAGGTTGCAGCCTCAGGCACGGGGCTGCTGCTGCTCGCCATCCCCACGATCCTCACCTGGGCTAATTGTGAAGGTTGGTGGCATGTGGTCCCATTGTCCCTATGCCCGCTGGGACCCCGGTGGGGCTTTCCCAAGGGCTCTGCTTGGCTTTGCTCGCCCTGCTGCCATCTGTGTTCTTGCCAGGTGCCAGCACATCCCTTCCCTAGGCTGCCTGGGGTCCTGGGCGGGGGATATCTCCGGGGTAACTTTGGTGCTGGCCGGCGGTTCCCAGGGAGGTGGAACGCTGTGGAACGCTGACAGGCTGGGGCCTTAAGAAAGGCTGTCCAGGAGGTAGGCAATTTCTCTCTTCCTGCCCTATCACCTTAAAGCAAATAGCAGAAGGCTCGGCCAGAGAGAGCTGCTGTCTTTTAGCTCATTTGCTATTTGCGTAGCGATGCAGAGGAAAGGCCAGCCAGCGGGGTGAGATTTATGGGCCCTCCCAGGGTGCCTGCACTACCCTGCTGCAAAAGGGCAGTGGAAGATTAAAGCCCTCTGTAGGCTGGGTTTGGGTGCGGGGTGACACAGGCTGGCCCCGGTGGGTGCCAGCCACACTAAGTGCTGGGGTTTCATAGAAGTCGGCACTTGGGACTAACCCCGAGACCAGCAAACTCATTTCCCTTTTGCAATCACAAACCCTGCCTTAAAGACAGACAGGCCGGTCTGCAGTGTGGCGGATTGTTGGGGTAGGAGGAAGTCCACGGAGCTCCTAATGACACGTCTGGAGAGCTGATCTTTGTGGTGGTGGCCTCCCTAAAGAAAGGGTTGCTGCTGGGCTGGGGCGAGCTTTCTTTAGCGCGTTGTTAGAAGTCTGTTTTGATGAGGCGCTGCAGTGCTGGTGGGGGAGGAACCTTGCAGCAGTGCAGGCCCAGGTACCCCTGCTGCTGCAAAGGGAGCAGCTGAGAGACTCACGGAACGGTTTGGGTTGGCAAGGACCTTAAAGATCGTGTAGTCCAACACATCTCTAGATCTCTAGACTTGCTGCTGCTCTCCTCTGCGTGGTGGAGAGCCGGGCTTGGCTCTGTTTAAGCTGCAGAGCTTGGAGCTGTTGGTGCGTTGCTTCCTGCCAGCTTGCAGGCTGCGTGTGCCCCAGTCCTGGGTGCAGAGAGCTCTGTGCCACCCGCTGGGTCTGCGCCGCGTCCCCGGAGAAGGGCAGACCTTCAGCTCTGGCAGCTGCTCTGACACCGGAGAAAGTAATGGGCTTTCTTGTTCCTCTCTGGCTTCTCATATTCCCCAAAGGAGGTTGTACATTTTATTAAAGTTCAGCCGTACGTGTATCTAGCCTAAAAATAAAAGCGAGTACGAGCCAGATCTCTTTCAGCGAGGGGCGAGGCTTCAACCCGACACGGCTGCGTTGTGCTGGCTCTGCCGTGGCTGCGCTGCCGTCCCTTTGCTGGGACATGGGGGGGCTCGGGGGCTCCCGGCCCCTTCCTCGCTGGGCTGGGCTTTATCCTGTAGCTGTGTAGGAAACCGTGGCTTCTGCATCTCACCAAGACCTCCCGTGGTCTTAGGAGGGGCTTTTAGGAGAAAGGGGCCATTTTCTGCCCTGCCGAGTGACTTTCAGGAACGCAGCCCAAGGTGGAGGCTGGGTTTATGCTTTGCTGTGGAACAGGCTCACCGGTCCTCGGTGAATCTCTTACTTTTTGTGTGCATGAGGACGAGGGGGGGGTGAAAAGAAAATGTCTTTTGAGCTCCTGTGACTCATCTTTAGCTTTTTTGTCGTAGACCCATCCAAAACTGCCTGTGGTGTGGGGTTGAAAGTCCTGTACGGCCAAGTATAGCGTGAAGATTACAGGGCTGACTCAGAGGGCAGGAATACTGTGTGACCTGGTTACTGGGGCAGTTATTACACGGCCGGAGCGGACAGTCGTTATGGTTATTGTATGCATGCGTTTCGTTGTAATGGAGTGGTTAAGAAAGCCTGAATAAGTTCTAACGCAGGCTGTAGTCGAGCCAGTTCCTGGTAATGACACGGGGGCTCGGGGAGATCTGCAGCTGCCTGGGAAGATGGCGCTTCCAGACTTAGCCCAAATTACAAAACCCGTTTCGCCACCCTGGGAGTCAGCAGATCAAAAGCAGCGGGTGTTAGTCACGGGATGGAGCCCCGGCCCCGTCCTGCCCGCGGGGCTGCTGGAGCCGGCACGACCCGTCGGTGCTGGGCTGAGCATCCCGTCGCGCTGTGCTAACCGCTCCTGGGCTTCTCTCCTCTTCGTGCCTGGTTTCTGATGTCAGGATGAATCTTTCGAGCTGCAGCAGCACTTAGCCGAGGCACGCTGAGCCGCAGGGCCCGGCGTTGGCACGTGGGGTGCAAAGAGCTCGGTCACTTTGGGGAGCCCCCCCGCGCCCACGGGGATGCAGCAGCCCTTGGTGGTGTCCTGTCCCCACTCTCTACAGTCCCCTGTGAGACCCTGGTGCTGTGGCCGTGATCTGTTCTTTTTGGGATTCTCATGTCTGGGACCAGTTGGGTTTCGGGCCCAGCATTTGCTCGGGCACTGGGGCACAGCATGCTGCAGGCAGGGTGGAGACTGCTTCCCCGTGCCGTGCTGCTAACTGCAGCCTGTAACTTCATCCCTTCCCTTCTTTGCTTACATTTCTTAATTTTTGAGGCCAAGCTTGTGGGGGGAAGGATCCTCCAGAAGGTGCCAGGGCTGGAGCCAGACCTCGGACTGGGAGAGCAGTGCTGACCCCTGGCTGAGCCCCTGCACAGGGCAGGGGGTGCACTGCTCTGCTCTGGGGCTGCATCTGCATCACAAAGCGGGGCCTGGCGGGGAGGTCTCGCTCTGCTCTCGGGTTCCTCGGGCACGTGAGTGCTGCCGCCTTCCCTTCCAAGTGGGCGCGCAGCCGCCGTTGTGTGCCATGCCAAAGTAATTCTTTGCTTTGGAACTGGGAGGCGAAATCTCCTCCATCTTATTGCTGAGGGGTCAGGGAAGAAGTGGGAACCCCGCTGGTCGGACCTTGTTCCCTTTTAACCCGTCTCTCCCTCTCCCCCCGGCCTCCAAATGAATGGAGAAGGAGCGGGGCTGCAGCCAGAGCACGGGCACGGGCGTTTCTGGGCCTCCCCCAAACCAAAGCAAAATAGAAAAACAAACGGAGCCGAGCGGGGAACCCGATCCTCTTCCGTCGGATCATTTTGTGTCTGCAGCATCCAGGCTTTGGGTTTTGGGTCCGTGCCGCTTCGGAGCAATTCTAGCTTTCGAAATTCCTGGTGGTGAGCAGGGCTTGGCTGCGGGACGTTGTTCCTGGCCACGCTCCTGCAAGAGGAGCTCGGGCTCCTTGGGGGGCTGGAAGGCGCTGGCTGGCCTGGTGGTCCCGCTCAGCTCCCTGTGCCTGCCCCTCTGTGCCTTCCTCTTGGCTCCTTCAGGTTTGGTGCTTGGTGGGGACCGGGGTGTGCGGCTCTGGGCATGGTGGGCCGGGGCAATACTGTAGGTTGATCAGTAAGGAAACTCTCTATGACTCAGGTTGGAGTGTTAGACAGCAGGCATTCTGTAATAGATAGCTGAATGCAGGGGGGTAATCCTGCTCCCATGTATAACTTACAGAGAAGAACTTCAGTTCATATATATCACCTGTGTTACTTAGGCAGCAGTTTTCCAAGAGGTGCGTTGCATGCTCAGTGACTGACTGCAAGCAGGACCTTCTATTTCCTTGGTGGAAAAACTGGCAGAACTTCCTTATCTCCTTGGTTCAGAGACGCGTCTCTTCCTGTTGTCTAAACAGATTGCAGGGCAGGGATATCCATCAGCAAGCTGAATAATGTTATTGCGACTTGTACTGGGGGGCTGAGCAGCAGCAGAAGGGGGACAGTCGCTGCCTGCACCTCGGCAGGCTGGGGCCCCGCAACCAGGGCTGCGCCTCATTGTCTCACTTTTCTCTCCATTCCTACGCCAATTAAAGAGCCGTGTTGCCATTCATGGCCCTTATGGTTTTGTTCAGTTGTCTGTCAGCTCTTGTCAAGTCCCTGTTCCCTTCCCCTCCCCCATTTTAAAAAACAAAACCTCTTACAAACCCCGCTTTGAATCGCATCTTACCTCATGCGCAGCGTGGGGCCCCATTGATGGCGCGGCGCGGGGCTGCCGGCCGTGGCTGCGGGCAGAGCGCTCCCCACGCCGCCTTTGTGGCCGCCGCCGCCGCCCCGCGCCACGGCCTGACAGCATTAATTAGATAGCACGGCTTGTCTTTATTTCTGCGAGGGGAGGTGCGGGCTGATAGCGCTTGGGGGAGGAAATAGAGGCTTTCTCAGTTTTTATTATTGACTGTTATTTTGGCCAGCTGCTCGGTTCTGTCGCTGGTGGAGCAGCGCTTCGTGCCGGGACAACAAGGAGTGCGCGGCGTGCCTATGGGCGCAGTGCAGACGTGGCACCCAGGACGCATCCCTTGTCCTGCCCCAACAGCATCTGCCCCCGGAGAGCAGCGACTGTGGCCGTGGTCCCCCCCGGAGCCACTGTCACTGCTTGCAGATAGCGCTGCAGGTGGCAGCAGCAGCCTGCGCCAGTGGTCTGGCCCCAATTAAATCTCCTCCAAATGGCCTCAATTACCGGCTTGTTTTTAATTTTCCTCGCAGGGTTGGGATAAATAGTATTTGTACGGTTTGGGTGCAGCGCCTGCATGCGTGGGGTACTCACACCAGTGCCTGGCTCCTGTAATGGCCGCATGCCTTCCTCCTCTTCCTCCTCCTTGGGCAGGGTGGGTGCATCCATCCCACCGGGGCGGGCAGGCAGCGGGAGCGCTCTGCTGTTGTGCTCTTGTCATGTAGGAGATCTTTCACCTGGCAGGAGATGTGCCCTCTGTGTGCTGCGTTAGCTTTGGCCAGGCCCTTCTGCTCGTGCACCCATTTGGAAACGGAGCTCATCTCCTTATGGAAGCATTTGACTTCTTGTGGGTGCTCTTACTCTGTCACTCAGCCTGGGAACCCCCCTGTGCCCATGCAGGGACTTAGCATGCCTATCTCCGGCTCTCCTGCAGCACAGGGGCCACGTGCAGCTTGCTGGCTGTCCCCTGGCTGGGGACGTCGCTGGCGGCAGCGCACGCGGGCAGCACGGCATAGTGGCGTGCAGCTATAAATAAGCTGTTTCAGACAAATGCCTTTGTGCAGGCCGGAGCTGAGAAGTGGCTGTAATGCATGGCGGCAGCTTTGCGACTCCTCGGTGCAGTGTGCGCGTGGTCAGCGCTTCTCCGGCTGTGTCCGATCCACTCTGTTTCTTTGCTAGCAATCCAGCAGGTTCACCAGATGAGCACTGGTCTTGCATCAAGGGAGAAAGTGTGTCCAGATGATTAAAGCCCAAAGTTACCTCAGAGGTCCCCTAGCTCCAGCGAGACAGGAAGCTGAGAAGAAGTGCAGGGAATGGAGCTGGCCTTTGGCAATCAGAAACGCTCTTTCTGCTGGCCCGGTGCCTGTGGCATCCCTGGCCTGAGGACCGCTGCAGTCCTCTTCTCGGTTGGTGCTGCTGGTGGCCAGCGTGGTGTGATCTGGAACCTGGAGTGCTTGCAGACTGTGAGAGCGGAAGCAGGTGGCTGAGCACGGGCAGAAAAACCTGCTTGGGGGCTGTGGGAATCGTCCTTTCTCCCCACTGAGCTGTGCTGGTTGATCCTGAGCCGGACTTCCGCTGCCACATTGTTTGGTGCAGTGATAATGAAAGAGGAATCTGCTCCAATGGTGGAGAGGCTGTGCTGTCTCTTGTTGGCTGCTCTGGAGGAAGAGCACCTCCTGCGATGGAAGCATGCCGGGTGGTGGTGGTGGGGAAGGTTTGGGCCACCTCTGCCTGTTGTGTTGGATTTCTTTTCTCCTGTGAGGGAGGGTTTGTGCGTGGAGAGCAGCCCCTGTGCACCTCCTGAACAAAGCTCCCATCAGTGTTTGTTGTGAGGCTGCTCTCATCCCCTTGCTGAGGTGTGAGCAGTGCCTGCTGTGCTCCAGGTGGACCTTGGAGCTTATTTGGCCAGCTTGTGCTTGACGCTTGCAGTCATGTTTCCCAATGGCACTGACTGAGCAAAGCCTTGCTTAGGGATGGGCTGGTGCTGCCGGGCTGCTCGTTCCTTGGGATGTGGTGGTTCCGGATCACAGCTGAGGGCGGCTGATGGGGATTGGCACTGTGTGATGGGAGGGAGCTGGGGTGTGAGGTGTGGAGCAGGAGCCGTGCTGTGTTAGAGCCCTGTGGGAGGTGTGGGGTGGTCTCCCGGCACTGTCGCCCTGCAGGGACACACATGGGAGCTGAGGGCAGAGCTTCCCCAGCACCGCCATTGCAGCCTCCTGCTGGGAGCGTGAGGTGTTCCCCTTTTACTTTTCCCCCCACAGCTGGTGTTTACTTGCCTTCTGCTTACATTTTAACTCCGGATTGATAATAAACCCCAATCAGTCATCAGTGCAAAACTTGCAAGGGATTACATATGCTGGAGAAACATTTACTTAAGCAGATTTAAGTTCATCTCAGAAGAGGCCTTCTCCTGGGGGGGTCTGGAGGTCTCCGTGGCTGTGTGGTGTGGCTGCCATGGTCCTGGCAGGTGCCTGAGGGAGGTCTGGAGCAATGGGATCCTGCTGTGGGGTTCCCACAGAGCGCAGACCCCATGGGCATGGTGTCCTGGTCTGAGGAGCTCCTGTTCTGGGGAGGCTCTCAGAGCAGGGACCCTGGAGGTGGGGGGGGGTCCACAGGGGCTGCATATTTCCATTCCCCGGTGCATTCAGCTTGCATCGTCTTTGTGGCTTATTTCATATACTCCCGTGGGAGCAGTGGGGGTTTGGGGCGCGGCGCAGGGACAAAATGGCAGCCGTGTGCAGGAGGGGTGTGTGTGTGGGGGGGGGGTGGCTGGGCCGCGTTGCCATGGCGACCCGTTTCTGCCTCACTGATGCGTCGTGTAAATCCGTTTAGAAACGAGAAGGGCCTTTTGTCTTTGGGAGGGTTGAATGGGCCTCATTAAACCTGAAATGTGGAAAAAAAGGGCCTTAAAGTGTGTCCGGGAGGGGGACGGGTCGGCTGGGGAGCGGGGGGCAGTTTGCAGAGGAGAAGGCATGGCTGCGGGCCATCCCCGGGCTGTGCGGGCGGCCCACTTTGTGCTGCGGGAAAGAACGGGGTTCTGTTTGCACAGCCCCTTTTTTTGGGATCGTGGGTGCTGATAGCAGTACTAAAACGCTCCCTGCCTGCCTGCCCCTGCTGAAGGAGGCCGAGGGGCTGCAAGTGGGGTGAAGGGAGTGGGGGCAGTGGGAGGGGTCACTGCCAGCACCGCTAACGAGGCAGATCCGTCGTTAATTCGGCCGCTGCGTCGGGGGGGCGGGCAGGGAGCCAGCGTTGTGTTTATCATTAGAGGTATTAGGAATGATCCCAGAGAATTACAGACCGGGGTGCATTGCTATGGAGTCGGTTAAATGCCTGGAGGGGATGGGCTGGGGTGATTAGCCCTGTGCTGTGGTGGGAACCACCAGTGGTCGGCGTTGGTGGAGGACATGAGCCGGTGGGCAGAGATGGCTTCTGGCTTCTTTGCTAAGACTTGGGCTGTGGGGGATGTTGCCCAGGAACTTGCTGGTGTGAGGGCTGAGGGCAGGAGGCTGTTCTTGGGCTCCGTGGCTGAAGGATGGATGGAGAGCGTGGAGGAGGGAGCGGGTGGTGGAAGGAAGGGCAGAGGATGGATGGCATAAGGGACCAATGAAGAACACGGACTTTCTGTGGCTGTGCTTGGAGCCAAGGCCAAAGGAGCGACCACCCCACGAGGCTGCTTTAACGCTCACCTGAGGCACCGTGTTCTGCTCTCATCGCCCCAGCACAGAGCGGATACCGCAGAAATAGAAGAGGTCTGTAGAAGGGCAGTGGAAATAATTATACAGAGATTAGCAGGAAAAAAGAGATCGAAGGCTGCACTTAGCGGAGACTAAGAATAGAAGAGCACATGAAAGAAGTGGGATCTGAAAGCGTGAGGATGGGGAATCACGTGCTCCTATTTACCCTTCCTTGCAGTGACGGAGAACTCGACGAATGGGAAGGTGATAGACACGGATGGGAGGTGGAGGAGAGCGGGGAGCTGCTTTGCTCAAGTTGTAATGAACGTCCTTCTGTGGGATGTCTTTGTTCCAAGAAGTTAACAACAGTCAAAAAGAAGAAATCGGATTTGTAATAGCACTGTAGGTTGGAAGAATGAGGTTGTATGGACCTGGACCCTCCTGCTTCGGCACGTGGACTGGTAGCTGGCAGGAACCTGGATTTCTTGGTGCTCTGGCACTGTGCTGCTGCTCCTGCGCCTCTCTGCGATGGATGTGGGCAGGAGGGTTTTGCTCGGGCAGCCCTCTCGGCTGTGATGTGGTGGGCTTCTGAAAAGCAAGTGGGAACAAGGCAGGCAGTGGAGGGCTTCTGCTTCTGGCTGTGCTTGGACACCAGTGGAGCCCTTGTGTGTTTTGTGCACTGCTGGAATGCTTTCCATGAGTTTTTCCACGTAGTCTCCAGCTCTTTTACTGAACCACTTCAGCTTACAGAGCTGCTGGCTGCTTCCTGGCTTGGAGCACGTTTCTGAGCCGTGGGGATGGTGTAGCCCCCAAATAACCTCCAAAGCAAGCCCGTATGCTCTGTTAGGAGGGTGAGCTCTCCTGACGTGGTCCTCAGCTCCTGAAGGCCTAGCAGAGCCTGTAGCTCTTGCACAGCAGTAAATGCCACATCTAAATGGCTGTTTGCTGCTCTTTGCTCGCAGCACGTCACTCTGCCAGGCCCTCCTGCAGCCCCGGCTGCTAAGAGTATATGTCCTCCTTGCAAGATGGTTATTTTTGGATTTCTTTGAAGAAAACAGCATTTAGCATATGTCATCTTGTATGTATGTCAGAATTCATGCTTTGGAGTATCTTATCCAAGGAGGGGGTAGTTGTTCTGTTTTCTGCAAAGCCTGAAATACAGTAAGAGGTACGTTTTGTTCTTCAGACACAGGGAAATGTGATGCCTGCCCCAGAGGTTTTGTAGTTCTCATGACACAATAAGTACCTGGGCTGGGAGATAGGTTGTTTAAAAGCATGTTAACCCATTCTTTAAGTTACGTGTATATTTTCATGCAGTTTCCCAGTTTCCTGTGCGCTGACACGGGCGGGCAGAGCTGTGATGGTTCAGTGTGGAACCACAGGGAGGAGGCAGCAGGCCCTATAGGATGTGCCTTCCTTTGCTTGAGGAACATTCTGGGGTCCCGAGTCCTGTAAACTGACTTGGGCACAGCCTGGTGCAACAAAGGCCGCAGAAATCCCCCCACGTAGCCCAGCGGCATATTTTTAGGGATTATCCCTTATCGCTCTGGTCCTTTTCCTCTCCAATTAAATCCCCTTTGCGATGCCAGTGCAGCCGTGCCTGACACCAGACACTGTGCAAGCTGGGGAGCACAGAGCCTGTGTCACTGCGTTGGTCTCACTTGTTGCACCCATGCCGCTCTGTCGGCTCCCACTGGCTAGGGGTTCAGGGGTTGTCCCTTTGGTTCCATCCACATTAGGCCTGGGGGCTCCCCCAGACACCCTGGCTGGGTGGGGGGCTGCCCCCTGGTTGGGTTTCTCAGCTCAGGCATCTCCGGCTTGCAGGGGCTGGCTGCCAACAGAGCTCCCCTTGTTTACCCAACTCGGAGGAATCGGTTTACAAGGCTCACAAATACCCCTTTCACCTTTCCCATCAGAAAACACCTCCCGAAACAATGAGGAAATTGGACGCTGCCACCTGATAGCTCCCAAGGAACCTGCAGGGCCAGGAATTTGCGGGGCTGCGGGGCCAGCCGGTGTGCGGGGCTGCACACCCGGGATGCAGCACTGGGAGCCCGGCTGGGTCTGTGGGTGGCAGTGCCAGTGCCACCAGCATCACCCTGATGCGATGAGCCCGCTGGGAATGCAAGTGACTCAAGTAGCTGTAGTTAATCTTTCCCACTGTGTCTGACACCGAAAGAAAGGATGCGGAGATGTTTTCTGTGAGCTGTTAACTGGTGGTGGTTAAAATACTCCACGAATCAAAGCAGAAATGTCCTTCTTGTCCCAAGGGGGGCACGTGGGGAGGCTGTGTGCTCCATGGGAAGCACTGGGTTGCAGGGATGGATGGAGCTGAGCTCGAGCCAATCGTGTGGCCGTCAGCCTGCCTGCAGCAGCGTTGCGCTCGGGGGTGACAAAGCCCTTCAGCTGTCTCCTGCGGCTGCGAGGCTCGATCTCATGAAGCACTTGAGATTTCCAGATAAAAAGGAGGCCCGGCTGAGCTGAGCTGAGCAGAGCACGCTTCCCGATTTGCATCGGCTTTAAGTGCTTGCCGCTGGTTTCGTAGTGACTTGAACGGCTCCAGCCTTTAGACTTGGGAGGTCCTTGGGGAAGAAGCATCCCGGCGCGTGCAGCAGCCCGTGCTTCTCCAGCCCAGCAGCGGCTTTGCTATCTTTCTTGTGTGCTTGACCCGGCAAATGCAGTGTGTGCAGGATGGGCACCTCACATGCTTGTGCTGGCACCACTGCGAGATGCGAGAGCGTTCCTGCAGGGTGGTGGGAGAGCAGAGGCGGGCAGAGGGTGACAGGGCTGCTTGGTTCTGCTGCCCTTGAAACCATCGTGCTGTGATTTGCTCGGGAGAGCAGGGCTGGCTGGAGGCTTTGGGTGGCAAAGGTGCTGGGGAAGGTGCTGCAGGCTGTGTGCTGCCTGCTCCATTCCCACCCCATCCCCGCCGCGAGGTCCACTCATCCCCAGCGCTGGCTGTAGCTGTCTGAGGCTGGGACATAAGTAGGTTATTGCTTTGAGCAACAGCCATCCTCCTTCTCAGTGCTTCGCCAGTCTGCCGTATCCTAATTTAAGTTGTCTAATACACTGCATGTCTCGAGCCACATCCCCAAGTGCTTTATTATGCAGATGTCAGTCACAGTTTCATCCTTAAGGTTGAATTGAATTTGATTCCGCTCCCCACCTTAAAGCAGAAAAATCATCCTCTGTATGGATGAGGAATACGGCAGATCCTCCCCAGAATTACAGTATGTGCTCTTAGGGCTCAGTGAGTTTCCCTTTTAATTTAAAAGTAATTTGTTCATTCTTTCCAGTTAACATCAATTTGGAGATGTGTCCTTGTAAGGATGAGTCACCTTGTGCTAGGAGTTTGAGCCTTTTCTTGCCTTCAGAGACCCTTGTAAAGGAAAATTTCTCATGTGCAGAACTGGCTCCAATAATGTCCAAGGGCAACTTCTCCAAATGCTCGGTGCTTTTCTCTTGGCTGTTCTTGTGAGGAATGGTGCTCTTCCCCTTTTTCATTGTAAAGGAGAGGTTCTGGAGGCCTGGCCTGTCTCCCAATGGGAGCCGTTTCCAGGCTTCCTGAGGATGGCTGCCACAAGCCGGTGCTTGCAAGAAACCTCCAAATTTGAGGGGAAGAGTCTTGATGTATCATTAAGGGTTCAAAGAAACGAGGGAGCTATTTTGAAGCTACTTGCAGGGGTTCCCTATCACTGCTAAGGCTGAAGAGCCTTTTCACTTGGAGACAGCCCTTCTTTTAGAGGAGAGAGCACTCCACGGGGGAAATGGAGGAGAAAACATCAAGGAGATGGAAGGACGAAGGGTGCCATGTGCACATGGGCAGGAATGATGCGCGCAGTAGGCGGCATTCGGAGGTGTGCGGTGAATGGGCTGTGCAGGTCCGTGGGCACAGCGCCCGGAGCCGTGGGGATGGCAGTGACGGAGGGCTGCGTGCGGTGACGGAATGGTTCATGGTGCTGCCGTAGGAGGCCTGGAAAATATTCCTGGGCTGATGCCCAGGCAGAAGCTGTGCGCTTCTGAAGTTGAGATGGAGCGTTCGTGTTATGAAAATTGGTTGTGATTTCATCCTTACAACAAATACAGCAAACGTTCCTGAGTTCTGTGAGATATGGGGATGCCGGCAGGGAGCCGTGTTTGGATGCTCTCGGCGGCGTTCCTTTATCGTCTCCCTCCCTCCCCACGTTTTCCCATCCTGCTGCGCTCAGAAATTGGCGTGACCCGACCCGGAGCCGCGGGGATGGCACGCGGGCTGTGCTGGCACTGCTGGGAGGTGGCTGGGAGCCCTCTGCCCTGGCTCCGCAGTCGCGAGACATCTGCTCGACTTGTTTGTGGCTTCCTGTTTGGCATCTTTTGGGCAGGAGGGAGCTGGCAGAGGCTGAAGGAGGGAATTTGAGTCACTCGGGAGCCCTTTGCCAGAAAACGTCTGACTCAGCCCAACTGCGGAGAAATGAATGTGGGATCCAGCTGCCTCGCAGGGTGGGAACCTGTGAGTGAGCATGCAAGTGTTTACTTGTGTTGCATGTCTGTGGCCTCGCGTAGGGTGGGGTTGGTGAGCAAGGGGAGGGAGGGGCAGGGGCTTCTTTGCATCTTCAACTGAACATCTCCTGGGATTGCATCAGGGCACAGGCGGTGGGTGGAAGCCTTTATCGCGTGTAATGCTCTGGCCGGGGTCCAGCTGACCTACTTGGTGGCTCACCTGGAGCGCCGGCTGCCTTCCACCTTCCTGCGGCTGCGTGGCTGCGGAGGGGTGAAGCTTCCTGCCCTGTTCTGGGGCTACTGGAGAGCCTTGTCCCAGAGGTTGTGGCTTTTGGGAGTCAGAACTGTTCTACACTGCTGGTCAAGTGGGGATGGTTGAGATTGCCCCCGTTCCTGGTGACCTTCTTGCACTGCTCGGGTTACTCTGTTCTGCTATCCTTGGAGGGATGTGAGGGGCGGACGGGATGGTGCAGCCAGCACACCCAAATCCAGCTCCATGGCTGAGGCAGCGTGGATGGTGGGCAGTCAGAGCTGCTATCCCCACGTGCGGCCTCGTGGAGCTGCCCCATGGGCTGATGGCGAGGTGCAGGCAATGCCTGCTTCTTCTGTCCCTCCCAATCCTGCAGCCGAAACCCAATTCAGGAGCCCTTGCCGAGGGCATGGGGTGTGTGTGGGCTTGGGCTCCGCCTGCTTTCCCTGGCGTGTAAATCTCGTGTAGCGAGAGGCCCGCAGCCTGCGCTGCTGCGGCTCCGGTTTCAGCTCCGTGGCTTCTTGCTAAGACTTGCACAGGAGCCACAGAGCAGGTTGGTCCTGTATGTTTGATGCTGTTTCCTCGGTGCCTGGAACCTTAGCCCCGTGCCGCTGACGCTGGGAGGAGGCAGCCCCATTGCCATGGCGTGGGGCAGGGGCTGCAGGGAGGAGGGGAGCTGTGGATGTGTGCAGTGCAGCCCGGCGGAGCACAGCTCCCATTTGCACAGATTACATGAGGGAGCTGCAGCAGAGAGCTTTGCAGGAGCATCCATTCCCATGTTATCTTCCATCAGAACGCGTTACGTTGCCTACATCAAAGTAGATGCTCTGCTGCTTCCCTCCTCGTTTCCCTCGTCCTCTACTTCAGAGTGTTGCTCCGCAATAATGAAATCTGAATGTTAATTATCAGCACATTGCCTTCCTTCCCTCCGCAATGCCCTGCCTTCCAGCCCCAAATAGCTTTCTTCCCTCCTTGCTCCTCTCCATCCGGTCCTCCCACGCTCCTGGGCACGCTGCTGAGCCGCAGCAGCGGCCGGGTGGGTAGGAGCTGCCCTGCGAGATGCTTCCCTCCCTGCCATGTAAGGACAGGAATTCCTCCGTGAGCGGGGCGGGGAGGGATCCCTCCCCACTGCTCCCTAATTACAGCCGGCCCTGCAGGAAGCTGGCTGCCTTGCCTTGGGGCACACCGCATGGGCAGAGCCCAGCCCGGCTCTGTGGGACAGCAGCAGCGGTGGGAAGGTTCTGGCCTTGCTGCTGGGAACAGGAGAGCTTCGTGTTGGTGTCAAACAACACAGAAAGCAGTTTGTGGAGGGAGAGCAGCAGAATTTATGTCCAGAATAAATAGTAGGCTGTGCGCGGGGTGGAACACCTGGGTGTGAGTGTTGCTAACGTGTCGCCCTCTCCTCTTCTTCCAGATTCATGAGTGGGAAAGGGTTGGTCATCTACCCGGAGATTGGGGACAAACTGGACATTATCTGCCCCAAGGCGGAGCCGTCCAAGCCTTACGAGTACTACAAGCTGTACCTGGTGAAAAAGGACCAGGCAGATGCCTGCAGCACCGTCATGGACCCCAATGTGCTGGTGACGTGCAACCGGCCCGAGCAGGAGATCCGCTTCACCATCAAGTTTCAGGAGTTCAGCCCCAACTACATGGGCCTGGAGTTCAAGCGGCAGCAGGATTACTTCATCACATGTGAGTCGCCCTCCTCTTCCTCGCCAGGGGCTGCGGGGGCCTGCAGAGTGTCACCAGGCGCTGCTTTGGGACTTGGCTGCTGCTCGGTGCTGACATGCACGGAAAATATTTCCCACTGGATGGGAGAAGGGAGGAATGTGGCGGCCGAGGGGTCCTGGGCCCTTATCTGGTAGCGCCAGGAGCCAGGACGGCCCCTCCAGCAGGGTGAGACCTGCCTGCAGCCGGAATGGTTTCTGTGTCTGGAGAGGTTTCGTGGCTGGAGCTTGTTTGTGGAGCCAGGCTGTGAGGCTGGAGTGCTGCGGGGCCGTCCTGTAGGGCACTGGGATGCTGACGGTGTGCAAAGTGTCTCAGCCATCCTTGCTGCCTGCCATGGGAAGCAGCCTGGGGAGTTGCTCCTGGAGCTTGTTATGATCTAAGTGGCTGTAAAATCCTACACGTTGGCCTGTTGTTGTTTCCATCTGTAACGTGGCTTTGTAGAAGGAAGGAGGCTGAGTTTCCTCTGGGCACACAGGTGATGCGCACGGGGTGCACCTATGGGTACCAACCAGCGCATCCTCATCATCCGCGGTGGCTGTGAGCTCGTTGCTGGGGCTGCATCGCCCCCCCCCTCGTGGTGCTGGGCGATGCCTGCCTCCTCCTTCTCCCTCTGCCCCATGCCTTGGGATTTCTGCTTGGCTGCTCACATCGCGTGCGAGCCCACAGTGCAGCAGCCGGGAAAGGGCACGGAGGCCCCTTTGCCCCCTGCGCTCACCGTCACGTGCTGTGGGCTCACCGACAAGCCCGACAAGCAGCCTGGCACAGGGGTCAGCTGAGACTGCAGGCTAGGGCACTGGAGTCGGTCAGAGAGGTATTTTTAGCCTGAGCTCTCTGCTGTCAGGGTGGATGGCCAGGATCCTACGGGCATCCTCCAGCTCGGGGCTGTGGGGCAGGAGGTGCCGCGGTGATGCTGCCAGCCCGAGAGCTCCCTGCTGTCCTATCTGGTGTTGGAAATTGCTTTATTTTCACTGCAGCGTAATTTCACTAAGCCTGGGACTGAGGAAACAGCCAAATGGGCTCCTGCAGGTCAGATTTCAGCCCACCCTTGGATCCTTAGCATACATTTGCTCAGCTCTCTATAATGCTTGGCTTGAGCACAGGATGGTGCAAAAGGGATTGTAGCAGTTTCTCACCAAAATGGCCCTTCTGCTCACCTGCTCCCAGCCCCGTGGTGCTGCATCTGTGTGAGGACCTGGTGCAGCAATGAGCTCCTCCTGCTGCACGCACCCCCGCTGGTCCTGCCTGGCTCACTGTGTGTACCCAGGGCTGGCTGCAGCGCGGTGGCTGTGGGATGGGATGGGTCAGGCCTCCTTACAGGTCTGCAGCTGAAGCAGGCCTGAGTTCAGCTGTGAGCTTTCTGTGCAGCAGGCTGAAACTGGGGAGAGGGCCTGAAAGCACTGTCAGAGGTTTTCCTTTTGTGTTTGGGGCAACACAACACCAGGAAGTGCTTGGGCAAGAGCTGCTCTGTGTGTGGGGCTGCTGTGAGTCCTGCGCTGCACCTCGAGCGTTACCCCTGGCGGCTCTCTGTTGCAGCAAGCTCAGCACCCTCTGCAGCTGCATTTGCAGGACAAATGCATTCACCAGAACACTCAGAGACTATAGAAGCCCCAGGGAGGATAAGTGCATGGGTTTCCTTGTTGCAAACCCTGAGCACCTGGGCTGCCAGCACACCTGTACCCATCATCCCACCTCCTCAGCTGCTTGTGTTTGTGTTGTCTGGCTGCTGGTGTGAGAGCAGTCTTCTTTTTTTTTTTAGTTATTATTTCTCGCCTTGGTTTTCCTTTCTCCTTACAGAGTTCGAAGGCTGCAACTGCATTTTTATTCCACTACCAGAACATTGAACCTTGTCCCACATGCAGCAGTTTTCTCTCTGCTTGCACTGAAATCTGGTTTCCATCCGAGCACTGGGGAATCTGGAGGCTGTCGCACTCCCGCTGCCCCCCCCCCCCCCATGTCCCGGCCCCCACCTCAGGAGCAGTGCTGGTGCCGCGGTGCCCCCCCGGTGCCCCCTGCCCGTGCGGCTCCGACCGTTTCTGACTTTAATTTCTCTTGACTGCTCCGTGCTTTGAAGCGAGCCCCGGCGGCGCGGGGGCCGGGCGGCTGCTGTGCGCTGCTCTTTGGCCCCTGGGTGGGCTGGGGATGCTCCTGTGATCTGCCCGTAGCCTCTGCCCAGCAGCCCCAGGAACTCCTTCTGCCAAGAAATAAAATAGCCAAAAAAACAAAGTCAAAAGTCTCCCGAGCAGACCACCCACGTGTTGTCTTTTTTTTTTTTTCTTTTTTTTTTTTTCCCTCCTTTTTTTTGTGTTCCCCCAGCCTGCCCGCGCACACAAAAGGATTTTTCTTCCCTTTCTCCGGCCGGCCCTAAGCCGGGGGATGCAGCACACGGCAGCGGGCGGCTGCAGGAAAGTGCCGTCCCAGCCCCGCTGCGAGCGCCCGGAGTCCCATCCCTGCCATTCAGGGCCACCCCCCCCACTCCCCCGCGTCACGTTGGATATGCCAAGCCTCGTTTAGGGCCACTTTTATCACCGAGGGACACTCAGCCCTCGGCTTAGGCTGCTTTAGCGATGAAAAAGGCTTTTGAAAGCAAATGTAACCTCTCCCCATCCTCTCTGAATCCTTGCGCCGAGCCCCTCAATGCCAGCCGGAGGCTTTCATTAAAAGCATCTTTTCTCCCGCGGCTGGACAGGGGAAGGTGATTCCTCTCCCTAAGCCTTTTCATAAAGAACGAGATGCAGGAGCTCCTGGCTGTGCGGCGGGGCCGTCACAAAGGCTCGGCAGGGCTGCGGGGATGGGGCACGGTTTGGGTATTTGGTGCTTTGCTTCCATTATTGCTCCTCGGCAGGTGTGGGCTCAGGGCAGCCCGGGGGTTCTTGTGCTCTTGGTCTCCTGCTTTTGGGGTCTGGTTGGCACCTGGTGATGGGGAAGGGGGGAGGTTCTCTGCAGCGCAGTTCCCGCTCTGCTCTATGGGAAGGTGAACCCAGCAAAAGCAAATTCTTGCTTCCTGCCCACTGAGGCTTCCTTTCCTAAGCACAGAGCCCAGCAGCTGGGGGAGGGCTTGGGGTGGGTTTTCCCTTCAGACCCATGTATGGATGTGGGTGCTGCTGCCATTCCCGGGGTCAGCGGTGAGGCTGCATTGTGTGTGGGGGGGTTTAGGTGATGCTGGTGAGGAAGCAGTCGCTTGTACGTGGCTGTACTGGGAGGGAGGGATGGCTCTGAGTGCTTACAAACAAAGCAGCAGATAGTTTGCGGGCTTGCAGGAGCAAACGCTGTAGGAGGTGAGAACTGCAGAGTTGTGCTGTCGTAGGGCTGTTGGTGGGTCCCGGAGGTGTCTGTTGCAGGGTCTCAGACCCGGCCATACCTCATGTCAGCCTTATCTGCTCCAGTTTCCTGTGATTTGTTCCACTTCTGTGCGTGACCTCATCCCGTGTCCAGAAACATCTCTCTGGTTTTTGGGTGCACCTCCTCCATGTCCCCATGTGAGCACCCTGGGCAGACTTGTGCCTGATCTGTATGCCCCCCCACCCAGGGGAGCAGTGGGAAGGCAGCTGCTGAATGCCCATCCTCTGCAGGGTCATCAGCTGAAAGTGCTGAAGTAGAAGGGAGGCCACAGAAGATACGTTTTTCACAGACCGAATGTGTTTGCTGTTGATTGTTGGTCTTTAAGCCCTTCAATCCATTTTTGATGTAATAATGTTTGTAATCCAATCTAACATTTTTTGGCAGCAGAATTCAGCAAGACCAGATACATTACACCGGCTGTTCCCTTAAACCCCTTGTCTTGCATTTCTGTTTTTAGATGCAATTAGACCCAACCTGGCAAGAGCTATTGTTGTCAGCCATTGCTGCCTCTGCGATGTGGGTCTCATCCCTGGGCCTTTCTTCCTCAGCACTTTTCAATTTCTATTCTAGATTGAATTTTAATGTGGAGAAGAGGGTCACCTGTGTGCTGCCAAATGCCAGAATCCTCCTTTTCTTATTCTCTTCTTTTTTTTTTTTTATCCTGTTTTTGGGACACATTGCTGTACTTCCTTGTCCCTTGTCCCCTATGTGCACAGCTGCAGTGCTGCTGGGGGGGCCGTGCTGAGTGCCCGCCAGCCACGTGCTCCGCTGCTTTCCTGCTGGTCCCATTTGAATGTGGCCGCTTTCATGTGCTCCTCATCTCCCGTCCCACAACTCGCTGGGTGAAATCAAGTTGAAAGCAAAAGTGCTGTTTGATGCCGTGATGAGAGCTGTGAACTTCTGCTGATAAAACCCCAATTAACCAACTTCCTCATGCTTCACCCAAATGGGCTGCAGCTGTGCAGCCTCCTTGCCCTTGCGACACGGCTGCAGGGACACGCTCTGGGAACTGAGCTGTGGGCACGGGCTCCTCCTCCCTGGCTGGTGGGTCTGAGGGTCCCAGACCTGTCCCCCACTTTGGGGGTCCCGGAGCTGTCCAACTCGAGTCTGGAGGTCCTGGAGGTCTGTGGGTGATGGGGTGGTGGGGGATGCCCCGCTCGGGTCCCCGCGGGAGGTGGCAGTGGTGTGGGGGACGAGCAGGCTCTCGCCCAGCCTGACTCAGAACTTCAAAGCCCCTGTGCTGGACATGTCAAACCCAAATAATGGCCCTTAGACAACACGCGGTTCCTTGTCTCGGAGGCTTGTCTGAAGACCGTGACCACGGTAAATGCGATTTTGTTGAGCCCTGTCCCTTAAGCCTCTGCCTCTTTTCTCTTCTCCTCCTCCCTCCTGACCTTTTCGGCTCAGCTCTGTCCCCGCGCAGCCCCTGGCAGCTGATCTCATGGCTCAGCCTTTCACGGCGCTAATAGGGATGAAAAGCCCCATCAGAAAGGGCCCGCGTCCCCGCGCCCGGCCGGGAGGGCAGTGCCCGGCACTTTGATCTGCTGCTGCCCGCTGTGCCCTGTTGGAGAGCCCAGCTCCCTGCCAGCAGCACGGGGGGGTCCTCGGGGTGAAGCGCAGCGTTGCCAGGAGGGCTCCTGTCCTCAGCGGTGCTTTCTCCGTACCATAGGGAAAACCGAAGCGTGGCTGCTTTGGGAGAGAGTTTTTACCAAGGCACTTGAAAGGCTGCAGGAGCCTTCAGCTTGAGGATGGCTTGAAACAAGCTCCCAGCGTGTGGGCACGCCTGGGGGTGTGCAGCCGATAAGCGCAGGCAGCCGATGCGCCACGCTTTGTTTTACATCGCTGCTGCTCCCTGAGCCCCTCGTGCTGCTTTCCGTTTTGCTGCCTGCACACCCGCAGTGCTTTCATGGAATCACAGAGTACCCAGAGATGGAAGGGACCCGTAAGGATCATCGAGTCCAACTCCTGTCTGCATAGAGATCCGCCCAGAAATGCTTTCTTTTCCTGGGGAGCTCAGCCCCCGCAGGAGCTGTCTGCACTTTCTGCATTGCCGTGGGCTCGCCAGCGTCTCTTAGCTCTGACCTGTCCTCACATGGAATGTGTCGTGTGTCACTTCTGCTGTGCTTCTGCGAGCCGAGCCCGTGCTGCAGGCTCTGGGAAGCGCTGCACCACCTGCTCCATGGGACGTGCAGCCCTGCAAGCAAGCTGGGCTCCGGCATGAATGAATTGCGATATGTAGCTCCTTTCCATCTTCTTTTAATTTCTAATGGTCTGTGTTTTGAAATCCTCTTGGCCGGCCTGTCTGTGCTGGCGGAGGGCTGCCCGGCTGCATGCTCACCTCCCGGAGCTTGCCTTGCTGGGGAGGATGAGCTCGTGTTGCTGTTTGAAGTCACTTTGCCCTAGGAGTGATGGTTTTGCTGCTGTGTGATGACGCTGTGCTTTGATCCTGGCTTGCCACGTTGGCACAGGGCTGTGGGGCCCCATCCTCCATAGTGCTGTGACCACCGAGCAGGTGTGTGCTGGGGATGAGCCTCGTGAACCCGTCTCCCATGGCTCAGGGAAGCAGCAGCCCCATGTCCCAGAGCAGGGCTGGGAGCAGGAGGGTGGTTGGGGCTGTGTCTCATCCCAGCTGCAGGGCTGTTTGCACCCATGTAACACCTCTCTGCTGCCAGCAGATTCCTGGTGTGCATGTAGAGTGTGTGTTTTCCTCTGGGCTGTCCTGCAGCACGCCCCGAACCCTCTCCCTCCCTGCTGCTTCCCACCTTCTGCATCTCCCAGCCGCAGCCGAGCCCAGCAGATCCTGCTCCCAACACATCTGCGCATGAATCAGCCGCTCTGCTCCCTGATAGCTTTGGCTTTGCTCTGGATCCGGGCGGCGCTGACGCAGCCCTGCTGAGCCCGCTGCAGCCGTGCATCTCCGTCCGTCTGTCCTTCGGGGCCCCGCGACAGATTGCTTGGTCGGAGTCACAGATGTTTTGCTACCTAACCAAGGAGATTTACACCCTGTTAAAACTCAATAAGTGCTTTCCTCCTGCCCGGGTCCCAGCGGGGCCCACAAATGACTCTGGCAGAGCATCAGGTGGAGAATTACATGGCACTTTTTTTCCTGTGACGTGCAGCTTGCTGCTCAGAGCTGCCCCCGAGCCTCTGCAAGTCTCTCTCCTCCTGACGCTGCCTTTTTTTGGAAGGAGGTGGATGGATGTAGGACAAAGGCTTCATTCTATGACCCGATCCCACGTGGACTCTCAGTGTGTTGGATGCAGGAGAGCGTGCAGCCGAGCGGTGCTGCTGCACTGAGCAGTGCTTTCTGGCCCCGACAAGGTTACCTGCTGCGTGGCTGTGACTCTTAATTACAGTGCTAATTAGAGCTGATTATAATTTTTCCATCAAAAAGCTGCTTTTCTGGGAAGTCACTTTCTCGATGTCATCACTTGTGTTCAAGCATCTTTCTCTGCCTGGCCCCTCAGTCTGTGCCCGCAGGCAGCAGCAGAGCACCGCTCCCAGGAGCTGGGCAGGTGGCCGTGCAGCCGGGATGCTGAAAAGCAAATCTTTTGTCGTACAATTCCCTGTGCCACGCTGAGCGTGTTACCTGGTTTGTGGTTTGCGTGTAGGAGGGTGAGGGAAGGTGGGAGCCCAGCAGTGTGTGTCTGCTCTGCAGGCTGATGCTGCTCCCATGTTCCGTTCCGGCTGTTGGTGTGCATTTTCACCTACCCCTGCTGGAGCTGTGCTTTGTGGTACAGCTGCCTCTCTCTAAGGGTTGGGGTAACCAAGTGTTTCATTGGTCCTGGTGTTGGCTTGGCCCTGACCAGCAGAAAGCTTCCCTCGCCCCAGACAGACCCAGTGCGACCACTTAAAGTTTTCCCAGGTGTATCTGAGCCTGGTGATATTCACCAAGCAGTGTGCTAGCGATGTGCTGGAGCAAAAAAGCTCCGTCTGGAAGGTGTGAGTTCTGCAGGCATCCGGCAATGGGTGCAGCACAGGGTCCGTCTGCACGGCAGCTCTGGCTGCTGCGCTTGCACAGGGCTGGGGCACCACGAGCCCCCAGTGCCCCTGCTGCAGGGAGGCCTCCTGCTGGGTTCAGTGTTTTATTTACTCACAGCCAAGTTTGTTTATTTATGTATTTATAGATATAATATATATTTATGTATGTATATTTAATTTTCAACATGCATTTGTTTATTTATTTACCCAGCCTGTATTTACGTAGCCAGGTACACGCAGGGCCGCCTGCTCGCTGCTGGTGGGCGGCAGCGCTCTGCACGTCCCCCTGCATGCACCGCTGCAGTCAGTGGTGCTTTGTGCCATCCCCTCCCTTCTGGGGGACAGCTGGGGCTGTGTGTCACCGCCGTGTGCCGCCAGCCGGGTCCCCGCAGCGCGGCTGTGCTGGTGGAGCTGTGTTGGCGGTGCACTGCTCTGCACGGCACTGTGCCTGTGCCAGGTGAAGCCGTAAGAGCCGCCTTTGTTGGTGGTTCACAGCTGTTGTTGGGGTTGGTGCTGGAGGAGCTGCGATGTGTGTGTGGGTTGTGGCAGTGGGGGCAGCAAACAGTGCTGGGAAGTGAGAAGGATTCGCGCCCCACTGCTCTTACAGTCCCAGCTTGTGCGTTCTGTGGCAAACACCCACGTTATTCAGCACTCTTTGTGGGACCCCGAGAAGCAAAGAGGAGGAGGCAGGGAATGAACAGGGAGTGCTGCTCCTGGAACTCAGCTTAGGGTTAGGACAGTGCTGGGGGCTGCAGCGCGTCTCCGAGCTCTGGGGTGCTGGGGAGGGGGGAGCAGACCCCAGTTCTGCTGTCAGTGTGGGCTCTGCTGTGAGCAGGGCTGGGCTCAGTGGCTGCTGGCCGGCTGAGTGAAACCCAAGCCCTGTGCCTCCTGCAGCAGCCCAGGGCTGGCCTGGATGCGTGCGCATTGCTGGGGCTGCAGGGCCCCTTCCCGGCGCAGCTGCTGTTGGGATCGGAGGCGGCTCCCAGCCCCGCTGGCAGCCCGACAGCTCCATCCCCGGTGTGGGGGGGGGCACGGGGAGCTGCGTGCGGGGCTCAACTCCCTACAGTGTGGGTGGGGGGGGGATAAAGTAATGGGGGTCATAACAGGAATGTGTGCTGGTGCCCCAGGGCTTGCGAGGCAGCACATGTGACTGAGCACACGGTCTCCTTGCTGGGGGAGCTGGCACTGTCCCTGCGCTCCTGCAACGTCCCTGTGCTCCTGCAGCGATGTGCTGGCCCCAGTGGGGAGGAGGGAGCCAGATGCTCCGGGATGGGGCTGAGCACCACTGCAGCACACGCACCAATGCAGCACCCACAGCGTGGTCTGTGAGGGTGCAGAAAACAACTAGAGAGACGGGAGGGCAGGGAGGGCGGCATGAGCTGTTTTTGTTGTAAACCTTCCTGGAGTGTGTTTGCAGATCTGCACCCAGAGGTGCATGAGGTGTGTGCAATCCGAGTGCAGGGCTTGGGGCTCACCGAAAGGAAGGGAAATCCGCTGTGAGCACCACTGCAGGCTGTGAGATAGAGTGTGGAAACCTGAATCTTTGACACTTCTGGGGGCGAGGGGAGGGCTGCAGGCCAGCGGCCGCACCGTATCCATGCGGTACTTGGCTGGGCCTGCAGCGGGGCTGTTGTACACAGATGGAAGAGTAATTAAGAATAATAAAAGGAAAGAGACTTGGATTCGCTACAGTCTCAGCACATTAATTGTGCTTTGGGGCCCAAATCATAACGGAGTCCTGCTAGAGGGAATCCAGAAGAGAAACCAAACGTCTCGCTCTGTCCAAGGCTGACCGTTTAAGAGACCCTTGCCTTTATCTGCTGCCAGGTATTACTTCCAGAGGTTCCAACTTGCCAAAACCGAGCTCTTGTCTGAAATATTTTTAGTGGAGGAAACAAAGCGAGGGTGCAGCTCTAAGCGGAGTGGTAGGAAGGTGGAGAGGATGCATCGGGAGTGCAGTGGGACAAGAGTGGGAGTGCTGCTGGAGTTCCCTCCCGTCCCCATGGCAGGTCCGTACCCATCCTTTGGGGTGTGCCATGGGCTGGTGCTGGGTGCTGGGTGGGTCCTGTGCTCGAGGACTGGGGTGAGCGGTGTCAGCCCACTGAGGTCCTGCCTGTGCTCCACACAGGCTGAGCATCTCTTCTAAATTGACAAGCAATTACATGGTTAATAGTATCAATGTTAAATCCTCATCGCTCAGCAGCCTGAGGCTTAATGCTTCATTAAGGCAAAGGCATCTAATAGCTCTCTGGGCTGGGAGCTGCGCTGTCTTTAAGCCCGAGTAGAAGTGATTTGTCTGGAGGCTGCTTTTGTTCTCCTGGTCCTACAGGATCCCCTCAGACCCACCAGGATGTGGGTAGGTGGCTCTGCATTGGGTGCTGCTGTACCCGGCCCTGTCACTGCCTGCACTGCCGGGGTGTGAGCTCTGCCTCATCCCATCCCTGCATCTCCCCAGCTGCATGCATCGCTTTGGGGGTCTGCCCTGTGAGCCACCTGAGGCCCTGGGGCTGCTTCCATCCTACAGCAGCCCCGTGGTGCTGTGGGGATGTGGTGCACAGAGGGACAGCGGGTCTGACCCTGCCTGGTGCCACGTGTGGCTCTGCGTCACTTCTGTGCTTGCTGTTACTGGCTGTCTCCAGCATCCCACCCAAACAATAATCTTCTCACTGAACCTGCTGTGCAGTAAACGTGTTTAGCCTTTCTCTCCCATGCGTTGCTTTGTGTTTGGTGATGCTGTTTACAATCTGTGCTGCGCAGTGCCACCACAGCTCCACACCTGCCTTAGCAGCTCTTATCAGCAATACCTGGACATCACCTGTGAGCTTTCGTGTCATTGCTGAGAAGGTGCTACCCAGATTGCACACTGCTCCTGACCCACTCCCGTGGCTGCTGATGTACCTTCAGTGAGAAGCAAGGCATGCACATCGCCTGGTGGTGCACCTGCGAGCTGCCCTCCTCTCTTTGTTCCAGCTGGATTTTAGGTGCATTGGACAAAAGGACTTTTTCACACGGAATATCCTTATTTCCTTGCTTGCCCTTCTCCAGCAGCCCTGCTAACCTGTGTGGGGACTTCTCAGGGCGCACAGGCTCTCACCGTTGCATCCTGTGCCCACAGCCCTGCAGCAGCCCCTCGCTCTCCCTTCACTGCTCACGTACAGCCTGTCAGAAGCTGTGCTGCTGTGTCACTGGGATGTGGCTGTGCTGCCTGCACCGCCGGCTGTGCTTTGGCTGTGGCCTATTTTGGTACAGCCGGAGCTGAGGGTGCACGTCCTCGTTTCAAGCCTGCTTCAAGAGGCAGCGCTGCAGATGACAGCCATGGTTTTTGGGAGCGTTTCGCCCTTTTTGCTGCCCCTTTCATGTTCCCTCAAGTAGCTGCTGCTTTTTTTTTTTTTTTTTTTTTTTGTGGCTCCCCTTTCAAAGCTACTTTTTCTCCTCGTAATTATTATGATCAGGATAAGAAGAGGCTCCTTCAACAAAGTCTTGCACGCTGCTTGGGAGAAAGGACGCTCAGCTGTGTCCTCTTCAGCCCATCCATGTGATTCTCCATCTGGCACTCTTTTATATTGTTTGAACATTTCATATTTTGGTCGTGTCTGAAAGCCATGTCTGTGGAGTTATTTTGGAGGAATGGTCGTCTCCCGTTGCTGCCACGTGCTCTTATCTTTGCGAGATCTCCAGCACTGCAGCCGTGCTTTCTTTTGGTCATGTTGCTGTCATTAGTTATCACCTAAATAAGACCTCATGGGGTCTGTGGAAGTGGTTGCGGTGCTGTTTCCCCAGCCCTGCTGGCTGTACAGGAGCTGTGTGGAGCAGGATGCTGTGATGCTCCAGGCAGTGAGATGTGTGGGTAGGCTGCAGTTTGGGCTGGAAGCAGGTGGAAATGGGTCTGTCCCCAGGAGGTGCTGCCCGGCTCCTGGCTGTGGGATGGTGTTGCCCCATTCCCAAATGCAGGATTGGGGTCTGTGAGAGATGGAGCAGCCCCAGATATGTGTGGAACAGCTCGTGTTGGTGCAGTGTGATGCTGGGCAGGGAAGCTGCACATAGAACATTTTGGTTTATTTCACCCCCAAAAACGGTGCCTCTGGCCTCACAGTGCAGAGCTGCTGTCTGTTCTGCAGGAATGAGCTCCCTCAGATGTTTTTATGGGCTGTTGGAGCTTGGGCCTGAACTCAGCTCCAATCGGGAAGAGCTCATGCAGGCACTGAGGGACATTCCTCTGCTTTCCCCATACGTTTACATTGAGATTTTAGCTGATAGTGCTCCTGTCAAAGCGACGTGTGGACGTCCAGCTCTGTCCATGGGCTGCTGGCTCTCATGAGCAAAACACTCACTGAGGTTGGACTGCAGGGAGGGTTTTGGACCAAGCAGAGGGCATGCAGCCCTGGCCCTGGCATGGTCCAAGCTCGTGTTGCAAGCTCAGCTGTGTTCCTGAGGGCTCCAGCCCTACAGGGAGACAGCATCAGAGCTCCCACAGCTCTCAGACCTGCCCTGGCCCTGCTGCAAAGCATTACCCATTCCTCATCCTGGTGCTGTCACCATGGCTCAAGGTGTTCCAGAACAGTAGGGATGTGGCATGGAAGGACATGGTCAGTGGGCATGGTGGGATGGGTTGGAGTTTGGTGACCTGAGAGGTCTTTTCTGACCTGAACGACTGTGATTTTAAGGCTGCCCAATGGATGCTTGACCTGGCTGGTTTGGTGGTTTCCCCTGCTGTGCCCCATCCTGCTGTGGGTACCTGCTGTGCTGAGCAAGGGGATGCAGCTCGCTGTGTTCCCACAGGAGGGAGGCTTAAAAAATCCGTGCCGGCTAAAGAAAAAAGTTAATGTGAATTTAACTGACTTCTGCCCTGCAATTAAAGCCATTCGAGCCCACTGGGGCTCTGAGTTTACATTCTTTACTGAGGCACAGTGTGTAATTATATATGTATAATTTAAACTGTGCATATGCATGTGTTCCTATTATACACCGAGGAGCAAAGGAAATTATCCAGGAATTAAAGGGGGAGGAGGGCTCAGGCACTGAGAATGGCTCACTTGTGTGGATGTGGCGGCGGGGGGAAGCTGGAGGGATCACATCCTCACCGCTGCGAGCATCCCCGGGCGAGGCGTGCCCAGTGCTGGCTGCTGGCAGCCACGGGTGAGGAATAACCCTTCATGTTCTTGTGCTACACCTGATGGGTGCTGTGCTGCAATCAGAGGAACCTGGAGCCACAGAGAGTGCTCTGCACGGCTCCCGATGGGTGAATATGTGGGCAGTGTTCACGCTGCTTTACAGAAAGCACCCTGAGATGGTTGTGTAGGGTGGGAGATGTGCAGAGTGGTGTACACATCGTTTTGTCTGCTCCTTGGCGTTGTTCTAAGCTGGCCCAAGGGGACTGGCCATGGACGGGAGAGCTAAATAAAGCCAGCTTGTCAGCACTCCGTGTTCCTTACAGCTCTGTAACCCCCCGCCTCTCACCCTTACAGCCACCTCTAATGGGACACTGGATGGCCTGGAGAACCGGGAAGGAGGGGTCTGCCAGACACGCTCCATGAAGATCGTCATGAAAGTGGGGCAGGGTGAGTTCTGGTGTGGGGGCACCCAAGTGCCTGGTGCAGGAGAAGGGCTGCTTCTGGCTGCAGTAAGTCTGAGCGAGGCAGCCAGGGGAGCTGAGGGGTGAGGAGCTGCTTTGTTCCTTGCTAAGGCTGTCGGGTTGAATTGGTTCTGTTTCTGTGCAAATAAGTTGCAGCTTGCAGCAGGCTGCCATTCCCGGGGTGCTCACCGTCCCTCCACACCCACAGAGGAGCTGAAAATCCTTCCCATTTCCCTTTCTGCCCAGCCACCATCATAGACCTGCAAGTTGTCCTCAGATGGCTTTGCTTCCTGATGCAGCTTCCCCCAGCTGTGTGTTACGGCAGCCTGTCTTTTTGGTTGGGAAGCTGAACCAGGGCCCCAGCCCCAGCATGTGGTTGTTTCTGGATTCTGGGGGCAATGAGGACAGGCCAGTTGCTGTTGAGAGCATGGACAACTTTCAGTGTTGATTCAATGGGCTTCAGGGTTTCTGCTTCCCTGGGCTGCCGAGTGCCTCCAGCTCCATCCATGCCATAGGCCTCTGCTGGCCCTGCCGTGGATGCAGAGCTCCTGCTGCCTGCTTCCCATTATTTTGTTTTCACTTTGGGGCCAATATTTATAACAAACAAAAGAAGAAGCGCTGCAGCCTTGGCAGCCTCCCTTCCTTCGTGGTCCTTCTGCTGCCCTGCAAGGAGCTCACTGCAGCCCACACTCAGGGGGTTAGAAAGCATGAAAGGATGTTGGGTGTGGGACGGGGATGGGAAGCACCTTCCCCTAAACCCTCCATCCTAATGCCTCTTCCAGGAGGAGCCCATCTGCAGGGATGCTCCCTGGCTGCATCCTTGTGCCTAGGTTCTCTTACCATTGGGCTTGCCTCAGCTCTCATCCGTTTAAGCCACAGCAGAGTGGCTGTGTTGGGGTGGCCAGCTGTGGTAAGGTTGACTTGAGGTTTCTTATCCATTGCCTCTCCTCCCCTCAGATCCAAACGCGGTGATCCCGGAGCAGCTGACGACAAGTCGGCCCAGCAAGGAGGCAGACAACACCGTGAAGATTGTGACGCAGAGCCCACGCCACAAAGTCCCCACGGTGGAGGAGCCCGGCAAGCCAGGTAACTTCTGCAGGAATGTGCTGTGCAGGCTGGGGCTGTGCTGCCTGTGGGTTGGCTCCGTGCTGAGTTTGGCGTGCGTGCTGCAGGATGCTGGGCACTGCACCCCTGCACCTGCTGCATCCCTGTACCCCCAGCGTCTCACACCCCAGCTCTGCACACGGTGGCTCAGTGAGGTGCTGCTGAGCAGAGCTCCCAGGCTGTTTTCCCGGCTCTGGGCTGTGCTGGCAGCAGTGCAGCAGAGAAGTGCTGTTTCAGCACGCTCGTCCTCCTCCTCCCTCTGCTGCCCATCTGTTCCTCCATGTACATCTGAGAGGTTTTGGAGGAGTTGAGGTCCTTGAGTTTTTGAACCGAGCCAGTGTGAAAGCCCTTTGAAGGTGGTTTCCTGAGTTCCTGACCCTGCTGAGAGAAAAGTGAAATCAGATGAAGTTGGGAAAAGTTGCTCTTTTCTTCTCCCGCAGCGCAGCCAGCCAAGCGACCGCCCCTCGAGGGCCCGGAGCTGCCGGGGCCAGGGTCAGCAGGAGGTGGGGGTCAGTCATCGGATATTGCGGGGCTCTGGGCACCAGACCCCGAGATCATTACTGTGTGCAGAGCTCCAGGGTGCGCCCTGGTCACGGCCCAGAGCTGAGCCATGCGCTGGGTCCGGTGGGAGGGGATGGGGTGAGGTGCACGGTGTGGGGCAGGGGAAGGAGGGCAGGGAGCCCACCTGCTCACACTGATGCCCATCTCCCTTCCTCGTAGGTTCCGTCAACCAGAACGGCCAGGAGACCCAAGGTCCCAGCGATGGGTTCCTGAGCTCCAAAGTCGCTGTTTTCGCTGCCATCGGCGCGGGCTGCGTCATCTTCATCCTCATCATCATCTTCCTCGTCGTCCTCCTGATCAAGATCCGCAAGCGGCACCGGAAGCACACGCAGCAGCGGGCCGCAGCCTTGTCCCTCAGCACCTTGGCCAGCCCCAAATGCAGCGGGAACGCCGGCTCAGAGCCCAGCGACATCATCATCCCCTTACGGACTACAGAGAACAACTACTGCCCGCACTACGAGAAGGTGAGCGGGGACTACGGGCACCCCGTCTACATCGTGCAGGAGATGCCCCCACAGAGCCCAGCCAACATTTACTACAAGGTGTGAGGAGCAGCCTGGGCACGCCACGCAGGAGCGCCCGGTGGGGCCGGCAGCGGGAGGCAGCGTGCCCGGCCACGGCACGGCACGGCGCGGGAGCACAGGGGTCTGGCGCCCGTGCGCTGCCTCTCCCCCTTTGTATTTAGTTTTGTAGTTCTCAGCTTTTGTAATCCCAAGACTTTGAGGGTGAGCTGCCAGCATCCTCCTCTCCTGCTCCGGACTGCGGCTGCAGCGCGCACTCTGCCTTCCCGCGCCCGCCTGCACGCCGCCGGCACCCGCGGACTCCCACCTCCCCTTCTGCACTTTGGGATTTCCCCTCGCCGCCTCCACGCCAAGTGCCCGTGCAGGGGCCCGGGAGCTGCGACGGATGCCGAGAGGAGCAGCGAGGAGCCCTGGGAGGAGGAGGATGCTTCGCCCAGGTGCCGAGACGCAGAGAACTGTGCAGGGAGGAAGCTGGCAAACCCGATTTACTACTACTACTATTATTATTATTATAATTATTTTAATTTTTTTGTAACATTTTTATTTTTGTGAGTCGTGGCGGGACCCCCCGCCCTGGGCACATGCCACAGCCTCCTTCCAGCACGCCGTCCTGCTGGCACAGGCAGATCCGCCGCTGCCGTTTTAAACTTTTGTGTTCGTAGCTGTTGACTCTTGTTTTAGTCTCTTTATAAAAAGAAAGAAAGAAAAAAAAATCACACCGATGATGTCTCAAGCATTCAGCGCGTGGGGGTCTGAGCGCTCCTCGTGCCCGTGGAGCAGCAACAATCCTGGGCATCCCCAGGGCATCCTCCTGCCCAGGGCTCCGGGCAGCGCGGGGCAGAGGAAGGCTCCGTGCAGGTTCCCGTCAGGCTGGGACTGCTGGAAGCAAAATGTGGAGCAGCTGGGGGTGGAGGGAGGGCAGGGCTGGCAGCACATCCCTTGTCACCGCTCCAGAGCTGAGGATGCCCCAAGGTGTAGCCCTGCAGCACTTCTCCTTGGAAAGGAAAACTGGAAAACAATCGTACAGGACGTTGCCAGGAGCAAGCTGATGTCTGGATCACCATCCATCCATCCATCCATCCATCCTTCCATCCATCCAGGCAAGGCTGCTCGCCCTTGGGGAGCTTCACCCCCTCCTTGTCACCCCAGCCCCATCGTGCCCTGGCTCATGTTTGCAGGGGAGGTATTGCGGTGCCACAGTGCTCAGTGCTCCACATGCAGCCATCCCACAGCCACTGATGCAGTTTCCCCAAGCCCAGCACCCCTGGGCGCGCATCCAGCCCCTCCATCACACCGCACTGTGCCACTGCCCGGCCCATCTCATGCCCCGAAGTGGAAGGGCTGAGCTGTGGGTTGTCCTGGTGGGATGCTCCCAGCTCTCTGCCACCCTGGATGCACACTGGGGCCGGCGATGGCATCTCTGTGCCCTGCCTGTCTCAGCCCTTGCATTCCTTTTTCCTTTCAGAAGTAGCTGCTTTTGCTCAGGGAGTGAGTGTGGGGCGAGGGGGGGCTGCTGCCCGCCGTGTGCCCCCGGCCCCGCTTCTCGCCCTGCCCTGGGCACGTGCCTGCGGCCCCAAACCAGGCTGCAAAGTGCCCAAAGAGTGAGTGAGCTGCTCTGCCAAAGTGCCTTGATGAGGAGAGGGCCGGGGGTGGCAGGAGGGGGCAGTCCCGTGGTGCCATCGGGGAGGGGCTGGGGCAGGAGTGTGGTCCTGAGCGGAGCGTTCCTTTGTGTTGCTTTGGTTGTGTTGTTTTGAGGTCGGGATGGAGCAGCGTGGGCGACCCCAGCTCCACTCCCCTCCCCTCTGTGGGCATCCCTTCTCCTCACCCTCCCCACGGAACACCCTCCAGACCCCCTCAGCCCTTTGCCTTCCCCTACGGGTGTCTATGCAGATGCTGCGCTGTGCCGGCGCTGCCCCAGGGCATGGGCTCCGCTCTCCATCACGATAAATTGTGTCTTAAAAAGATGATAATTGAAAACAAAGCTCTCAAATCCCCCCAGAAAAATGATACGGAGGTCCCCAGGAGCCGTGACAGCAGGGAGGGAGGTGATGTATGGAGGGAAGGGCTGGGCAAGGAGCCCCATGCCAAAAGCCAACGGCTGCATCCTCGTGGCGGTCACCGAGCAGCCGCGTCCCCCTGCGCAGCTCCGCGGTGGCACTGGGGTGCAAATGGTGATAGGCAGACCTTGTAAATAGGTGTGCAGGGAGTGGGGAGCGGAGCTTTTGGGTCTGGCTGAGCCCTCAGTGCTGCGCCCGGCACAGGGCATCCCTCTCTGCTGCCCGCTGAGCGCTGCGCTTGGGTTTGGGTTGCTGGTATTTTGGTTTGGTTTTTTTCTTCCCCCCGTTGTTGTTTCCTTTTTGTTTTGTTTGGTTCGTGTAAATAGTAGTCTTTTTTGGAAGAAATAATGTAAAGATGTTTTGTATAAACTCTGAATTATTTTCTGGTTGCTTTTTCTTAGAAAAAAAAAAAAAACAAATGAGAACTTAAAAAAAAAAAAAAGGAAAAAAAAAAAAAGAAAAAGAAAACTTTAACCACGAGAACGGGTGTAAAACATTGTCATACTGCAGTCCGCCCCGGAGCCCCCGCGGGGGCTGTGCTGGTGTGCGGGGGTCCCGCCGCGCCCCTCGGGGGGTGCTGGGTGCTGCTGTGCAGAGTGCTCCCCGTGCCCCCTGCAGGAGGGGTGCTGAGCGGAGGGGCTGAGCGCAGGCTGAGGGCTGGGAAGTGCAACGTCAGCAAAAGGAGCATCCCATCCGTCTCTGGTTTTTTAAAAAGCCCTCAAAAGCGGATAGAAGAACAACCCCAAAACCTCCATGCAGCGTCCTGAGGTCCTGCTCTGCTGTTCCAGCCCTGCAGAGCTGCTGCTGTTGCAGGGCCCCTTTTTCCCACTGCCCCTTTTTATGGGCGGGGGGCAGCCCAAGGAAGGGGGTGGCACTGTCCCCAGTGCAGCTGATGGCCCTGGGCACCCCGAGTCCCAGCTGCCCCCAGGAGCCCGTGCTTTAAACCCGCATGGCATCCGCAGAGGGAAACAAATGGGCGGCCCCAAACCTGCGCCCCTGCACAGCAGCACCCTGCGCCGCTCCCGCATTTCAGAGCCGTGCCCATGCGCACCCCCTGCATAGCATCCTTCATGGGCTCCCTGCGGGCACACGCAGGGATGGGGGCGATGCCACTGCCCCGTGTACCCCTCACAATGTGGGCTTTTGTTTCTTCTCGTCATGTCCCTCCTTTCTCTCCCTTTCGCCTTCTCCCGGCTCTCCCTAGCATATCATCGCCATCGGTAACCCGCTCTGTGGCAGCTGAGCGCCATGGAGCCGTGATGGAACCTGATATATTGTTAAATAAAAGGTTTTTTTCCTATGGAAACCTTGGCTGTCTCCCGTGTGCTTTTTTGCTGCCCCAAGGTTGTGCTCTGATCTCTCAGCCTGGCTCCAAAGGGCCGGGACAGTGCAGCGTGGCATTAGCCAGGAGCTGTTCGTCTGTGTGGTGAGTGCTATGGCAGGGATTTTGGTGCCATGTGTGTGCTGTTCCATGGGGCAGCTCTGCACCCACAGATGGGGATGGGGCTTGGGGTCTGCTCCCCGAGGAGGAGCGTTCATCCCTTCCTGGTGATGTATTTTATCCATTCCTCGTTGCAGCTTCATTTAATAAGTTATTAAAAAGTTGTTTTAGGAAATGGGATGGCAATAAATCCTTAACAGGTGGTGCTTTAACCAGCTCCAAAATGGGCTCCACCGTGGCCATAGCTCCGGCTCTTTATAACCTGCTGTAATGTGGCACTTGGCACGCCATGGAGCACCGTGTGAGGGGTGGCTGCTGTGGTTGTGGGATATGGGGTGTGAGGTGGGGGGTGCAGGATGGAGGATGTAGGGTGTGTGCTGGTGTCCATGAGCCGCCTCCATGGGGAACCCAGGGAGCCCAGGGCAGGAGCAGGGCTGGTGCTCCTCTGTTTGCCCAACAGCTGCTCTGAAAGTGTACAGCAGAGCCGAGACTGTGCCTATTGCAGACCTCGTGTGCGCTGCGGGTGCTGGACTGTTCCATATGGTGCTGCTGTGATGGCTGAGGGGATGGGTTGGGTTGGTGGGGTCTTGGGAAAAAAGAGTTTAGGGCACTAAAAGAGAATGGAGGAGGAACTTCCCCTTGGCAGATGTGCAGAGGGTGTTGGACGAGGTGGGACAGGGAGATCAAAGCAGCAGGTGGGTCTGCAGTACTGTGCCAGCAGTGGGCAGGGACTGCCTGGGCCTGGGGTCAGGGGGAAAGCAGGTCCTGGGGTGTGACATGTGGGCTCATATGTGGTTTGTTGCTCTGAAATCCCGCTCCTCCATGTGCTTTGATCCTGGTGTGAATTAAATAATGCTTTTAATTTTAAGCAGCTTCACAGGGCCCTGATGGCCAAAGGGGGAAACCGTGTGTGCCCAGCCTGTTGAGACTTGCCTATAGCCCAGCACCCAGCAGGGGGGCAGAGCTGCAGGACGGGGGCGCACCAACAGCACCCAGAGCATGGCACAGAGCCGCTGAAGTCCCACCCTGCGTGGTCATGGGCACAGAGCAAGGACGGACCCAACGGTGCATCATCCTGTATTTCACGGGGACGCACTTCCCTTCACTCACAGCCCTGTCCAACACCAGCAGCGGCAACAGGAAGGTCTTTGCTCAGAGCATCCCTGCTCCCAGCTGCAGCACAGTGAGGAGGTGCGGGCTGCGCTCCCCAAGGCCAGCTGGTGCAGGGGGATTGGCAGCATCTTGCCGTGAGCCTGCAGATCTGGAGAACCCATTACAGCCGCTGATGCTTTTGGACATCCATCAGGCCTGGAGAAGTTATTTTAATTATAAAATGTAAAGGAACTTTCTATCAAGTTTATTAACTCACCCTTGGCCAGATCCCACCCGATCGGCCGCCAGCTCCGTGCGCCCGGCAGCGTCTGCACGCCCTGAGCCATGGGCAGGGGCCAGGCAGTGTGGGCACATCTGCAGCTGAGCAATGCCACCTGCATGCAGCACTTCCTGCTGTGGTGTGCGCCAGGATCTGGGCAGACACAGCAGCGTGCTCAGGGAGCATCCCCTCTGCAGACCCCGCCTGGACGGGGCTGCGGAGCTGCAATCCCTCTTAATAAAACTTGGCCGGGCCAGCTGCCACAGCAAGGATGGGGAGGTTTATCCTTGTTTTCCCTGTAGTACATCTGAAATAACTAACAGGTTCCCCTGGTCGGGGCTATGGCTTTTCCCACACTGCAGCCTCGTGCCGCACACCAGCCCGGCTGCACCTGGCTCCTGTGCTCACACCAGGAGGGTCCTGGAAGATCCATTAGGGCCGTGGTATGCAGCAGGTCCCACGGGCTCTGCAATGGGAGCAGTAAGTGTAGGGCTCCATGGGCTGCTTGGCACAGACCCACTGCGGAGGCTGCAGGACAGCAGTAGGGTGGTTCCCATGGGACAGTCTGTGTCCCAGGGCTGGGCACTGCTGTTGGATTGTTCTGCGCTGAGCTCTGCACAAAGCTCTGCACAAAGCTGTGCACAAGGCAGGAGTGCTTGGCCCGTGGGGGGGCTGCTGCTGTCCCCACATCCGTCTTCCCTGCTGTGTCTGTGTGTCCTGCTGTGGAAGTGGGCACGGTGCACATGGGTTTGGAGCTCAGGTGCCGGCTCTGGTGCAGGAGAGGGGCAGCAGAGAGGGGAACAACCGGCCTGTTCCGTCAGGCTGGAACAAGGGTGAGAGCCCAGAAAAGGAGCTGGGAAGTGGAGGAGGGAGAGAGATTCCTTCCAGCGAGGTGAGGCCCAGCAAAGCAGCAGTCTGAGGGCAAATCCAGTAGTTCGTCATTCGTGCAAAAAAGGAACGAATGCGAGTATTACTCTGCAGCAAATGTAAATTAATTATGTGCAAGGTTTTAATGTTACTGAAACAAAACACTTTGAGGGGGTCTCCCGGCTGCTGGAGCAGAGCCCGAAGGAAACTGAGAGCTTTTCCTTTTTTCTAGTCGTGACTGTGGACGAGAGGTAAATGGGAGATGTCAGTGCTGTGAGCAGGGGGGTCCTGCCAGCGTGCTCTGCGTGGTGCAGTCACTTGTTGTGCACCAGGACCTGTCCCCAGAGCACTGTGCTCTGCGGGGTGGACGTGCCCGGGGGGTTGTGGCAGGAACTGTGCACACGACGCTTCTCCCAGCCCCCTGAGGATGCCGTGAGCCACTGCCGCCGTCCCCAGGGTCACCTTGGTCTGTTTGGTTTGGGAAAGGCCGGGGCTCTGCTTTCAGCCGGGCTTTCCCCCTCCCAATTCCTGCAGCCTGGTGTAATCCCCCCGAGCGAGCCCAGCGCCAGGTTCTGGCTGGAAATTGGCTCTGGTTCTGGCTCAGGGGTCATTGTAACGCAGCTGAGCCAGAAGGAAAAGAGAGACGGCGGCTGCAGAGGAAGCGGCTCGGGACGGCTCTGCTCTCCGCTGTGCCACAGCCAACGGGAGCCGGGCCCGGGCAGAGCAAAGCCCCGTGCTGGGGGACGGTGGAGACAGCAGCACCGGGAGGGAGGCAGAGGGCCGGGGCTGGGGCAGGGCACGGGGAGTCGGCCCCACTGCGGGAGCTGCGGGACGATGGGAGGGACGCAGGAAAAGTCTGCGAGAAGATCAGGCGAGCGGCACGTCGGCCGCAGCCAGCGGCACAAAGGCAGCCGGCTGCGGGGTTTATTTTCCTTTGCATTAATGAGAGGAAGGAGCCGGGAGGCCCTCCCGCCCCGCGCTGTGGGCAGGTGCCTCACGGCCGCAGCCTGCGGTGAGATGGGAGCGGGGACAGCCGGGGCACGCGCATCCCTGGGGGACAGCGGTGCCATCCCCTGGGCGCCCCGATTTGAGTGACGCGACATCGGCCGGTGCCGGCTCAGCTGGCTCCAGGCAGCGGCACCCAGCTGGCACGCAGGTGAGCTCCGTCCATCCCCGCTTTGGCTCTAAGCGCAAAAGCAGCCTGGGAGAGTGCCGCGTGGCGAACTTCAGCTTCCTGCTGCTCCACGCAATCAAGCGTCGGCCATTAATTACGAGCTTAACAAGCAAGCCTGGGGAGGAACTCTGGATGGAGGGACGGCAGAGCCGTGCTGTAAACGGAGCAGCACGTCCGTCCCGGTCGGATACGGCCGCGCACAGGACTGGGTGCCTCCCACCGCCGCCCCTCGCCCTGCCCGGCCCCCAGCAGCCCCCGCTGCCTGCTGGGCTGTGCTGCTCTTGGAAGCGGCCGCGGGGCTGGAGCGCTCGGCGTAAGGTGATCCTGCGTCAACAAGGCAGCAGAGCCGAACAAAGCCCCTCTGTCTGCGCTGCGGCCGCGCTCCCGTCGGGCGCGCATCGCCCAGCGGGGTCAGCAGGAAATTAATCCCAGCCCGGGGTGAAAGGGTTAATGAATGCTGATTTTACAAACATCGGCGCTATCCTTCCCCAAACTAATAGAGGGGTAATTAGCTCTTAATAAAAGGGAGCCCTTGGCAGAGCTGCTGAGCGGTGCGGAGGGACCACGGAAGCCACGATGCGGCCGAGGGCTGGGGACCCTCCTGCGCCTCAGCGCAACGGAACGGCTCCCCGGGGGCAGAGCCCAGGCTCCCTGGCCCCGAGCCCTTCCCTGCCTTGCTGGGGTGCTCCGGCCGTGCCCCGGCAACCCAGGAGCATGCGTGCAGTGCCGGCTGTGCGCACAGCAAATCCCAGCGTGGTCGGTGTGAATGGGAGAGAAAGGGCCTTTCAGGGAGTGCAGCCATGCACGCTGCTCCTCCGGCGCGGGCAGGGAGGAGGCTGCTGGCTGTGCCACTCTGCACCGTAACTGCATGCACGGGGACATCGCATTAGCACGGGGGGTGCAAAAGCTGGGAGATGGAGGTCTGTGAGTTGCAGGCAGTGTGACCAGCAGGATGCCCTGCAGCACCCTGAGGGACGGGAGGTGGCTGAGCAGCCGCACGAGGCGCGCTGCTGTTCCCCAAAGAGCTGTGGGAGCATTTCTGCCGGACGCTTCACTCTGCAGAAGTATGCAGCTTTGGACCGGGCTGAACTATTCATACATTCTGGACTCGTGGCCAAGAGAGCAGATTTTCAGAACTGCAGAAATGTCTCACTTTGACATTTCTTAAATACAATATTTTGGCTTTGCCTTTGGAGACAAAGCGCGCAGATCAGGTTAAGCCGCGCAGAACGTTTTCTTACAGATAACTCTCTTCCCTAAATAAACTTTTCCTTGGCTGCACGGAGCGCGTGTTTGTTTGTTTATCCTTCTGGAGACAAAGACATTCCCTTCTGCAACGTTCCTCCTTTGCTCCGGGCCTACTCAGATTGATTCCTTTCCTATATTATTATTATTATTTGGTTCTTGGATGGAAAATCAGTTATTTTCATGGTTATCACAGCCATCAGCTTTTCTCCCACCTTCCTGCCGTGGCTCTCACCAGAGGAGCGCTTTGGGCTGTTGCTTCCCCCAGGCTGCTCCTTTTGGGGCAGTTTGCTGCGTTGTGGAGCTCCGACCCTCCCCACCTCCCTGCAGCTCCCCGTGCTGTGTGCCCCCACCTCGGCACACACAGGCAGCACTCCCTTAATGCGCATTGGCAGCTGCTGCCGCCGCTTCCCTGCGGCCGTGCGGGATGATGAGATGCGTCCTGACGGCCCGGCCATGTTATACAATGGGCTGCGGCGGGCAGTGGGGTGCGGGGAGAGGGACCCCCCCCGTGTGGATGGGTCACGCTTGGGCCCATGCTGCAGCAGAGTGGGATGGAGGCAAAGCAGTGCCGGGCTGTATCTGCGGGGTTTTCCATGAGGGTGCCGCTGGGTGAATGCAGAGGTGGAGGTGGCAGCTCTGCCTGTGCTCTGTGGCTGTAGGGACGCCTCCCAGAACTCCGCAAGCAACACAGGCACGGGACACGGCCCCATTGACCCCTGGCAGAGGTTGGATGCAGCACCCAGAGGTGTTCTGTTTACCCCAAGAACACGGCAGCAGCAGGAGGGGGCTGCTCTGGGAGGGTCCTTGCTGGTGGCCGTGCCCCACTCCCCGTTGCAGCAGCTCGGGGTTCTCCCCAGCAGCGTCCCCCAGCCTGGCTGTGCGCTCCAGGACCGGCTCTGCGGGTGTGACAGGCGTGAACGCCGCAGCGGCGACATGGCGACGTGCCCTCATTCTTCACAGTGGCCTCTGTGTGCAACTTTTAATTGCTTTTGTGCCGTGGGTGGTGAGCCCGGCTGCCCAGGATTCGCGGCGCCGGCACCAGCCAGAGCTTCCTCGCTATTGTCAGCGCCGGCGGCCGGGCCCCCGACCCCAGGCAGCGGCTAGGAGGGTTCCGAGGGGCCCAGGGTTGGGTGTGGGGGGCAGGAAGCAGCACCTCGGGCTGGGGTGCCAGGGTCAGGGTCCTCCTGAACCATTCCAGGTGCAGGAGAGCAGTCCCAGCCCTGTATGTGCCCGCTGTCCCCAGGCAATCTCCCCCTGTGTGCTGCAGGAAGGAGCTGAGTGAGGACCACAGGAGTTGGGGCAGTGGGCAAGATGCTGCTGGGCAGCTGAATGTCTCTCAGGTGCTCAAGGGTGGCTACACTGTGGGCAGGAGATGCTGACTGGGGACACAGTGCATCTCCATGCCACTGCCTGTGGGACATCCTCAGCTGCTGAAGGATGGGGATAGCAGTGGGATGCACTGGGTGCCCACTCTGGGCACAGCAGGATGGCTCTGGGGGTGGTGTGACGAGTCCCCCCCTCGTTTTCCTTTGCCCCAGCCTCCAAATGCTCGCAGCTGCTGTGACATCGTCTTCCTTCTGGGCGGAGCAGAAGGACCTGCAGCTCTCAGCATCCTCTTGGCTGGCAGCTCACAGCTCATGGCAAGTTGCTGCTGGGGCAACCTGCCTTGGAGCAGGCTGCTCTGCTCACTCCTGCCTGTGCCCCACGGTGGTGTGCTACCAGGACTGGGTGCTCCAGTACATGGCCACCCCACCTTTGCCACAGGACTGAGCCCCTCATCCCCACCCACGTCCCTTGTGCTGGGTGCTGAGTGGATCCTGCTGGGCACACAGCTCACAATGCAGCCCCAGCTGTGCTGTGGGGCTGTCAGGCCTTCTGACGGCATCCTGGCCCCCAGCTGAGCCCCGGGGGCAGCTGAGCCCATGGAGGCCGAGCCGCCCATCCTGGCCCTTTCCCAGCAAGTCTCTGTGCTCAACAGGAGCCTGGGACAACAAACAGGGTGGGACGTGGGGGAGCCCATGGCAGATGGCAACAGCTCCCAGCCCCACACCGTTCCGTGCTCGGTGTAATTACTATTACTGGGGATTTCAGCTTCTTCTCCACTCCCCACTGCTCTGCAAAGCGTGTCTGGGCTCCACGATCCGCAGCCGATGGTTTCTAACTTGCACTTCCTTGTCAGGCCGAGGCAAATAGGTTTGCTATTATTATTTATAGCAGTGAGCTATGGCCGGTCCCCAGCTCCCCCCAGCTCTGCCTGACGCTGCCAGGGGCCGCTGGCACTCGCTCAGAGAGGACGGTGGTGCAGCAGATGCTGGGACTCAGTGTGCCTTGGGGCCATCTGCCTCCGTGTCCGTCCTCACCACGGCTCCCAGCTGTTCTGGCCCAGCCCTCGGCTGCCGTGTGAAGGAATGTTAATAAGTGCCGAAATGAGAGAATAAAAATATAATTGTTCCCCTCTCCAGCGCACGTCGGCTGCTGAGCTGATGTAAGGGCTCCTTTGTGCGGGGCCGGGAGCTCTGCTGTCCCCACACTCGGCGGTGCAGTGCCTGGTAATTGCAGGTGTGCCCCGCTCCGGAGATGGAAATTGGAAGCAGCCGTAGGGCTGGTGGGTGTGCAGAGGTCTCGGAGCCCTCGAACCACCTCCATCGCTCCAGGCCTGGCTGTCCTCTTCCATGGGTGCCTGCGGGACACAGCGCTCCCCATGGAGCTCAGCACAGCCCCGGCTCTCACAGTGTCCCCTTCCACGTTGCCCAGCACAGGGCTGTGATTTACCACTGCCTCATTGGCGCTAGCAGTGCTGCCCGTACCCTTTCCCTGCAGCCACTTTAATGACCTACTTCTAATCGGGGGACTGGGATAAATTAGAGACAGAAAGGGCCCAGGAGAGGTTTTGTTTGGCATTTCTGGTTTTTTTTCTTTTTTCTTTCTTCCCTCTATTCCAGCTTTGTGAAGTACATCTGGGAGCCCCCTCTGCTCTCAGGGATGCTTTAAACCCCACTCCTTGAAAGACTCCCCCAGAACAGCTCCTCTGCCACTCTCTTTATTGCGGTGATTAAACTTCTCTCCCCACCCTGTATCAAATCCAGCTGCAGAGCTGAAGAGATTCTTGGCAGGAGACTGAAGGCAGAAACAATGCTTCAAGTGGAGGAGGGGGGCCAGGGGCCAGAGCTCTTCCTAAAGCCCCAGAGAGCTGTGGGGCTTCATTAAGAGGATTTTTGCAGCCTGTGGTCAGAAAACCTTTCGGCTTTGTTGCTGTAAAAAGTACATTGCTATCACCTGTTTTGCCCAAGCCAAGGAACTGGAGTGCTCAGTGCCCAGCACCTGGGCTCTGCTGGGCCTGGATGGGCACAGTGCCCTCACCTGTGCTGGGCAGAGCTCTGCTCCTACTGCCAGGTGCTGGGGGTAAAAGGAAGGGGCTTAAAAGCAGCCAACATCCTCCTGTCCAGGCTCTTACCTGTGCAGGATGCTGGGAGCTGCCTGTCATGGTGGGGAGCTGCTGGGTACGGGTGGCTGAGCTGTGCAGTGAGCCACGCCATCCCTGCAACCAAATGGCAGCTGGAGGACCCAGGAGCAGGAGGTGAGCAGGGAAAACAGTGCAGGGTGAAAGGCAGGGAGCCTGGTTAATTGCAGTGGTGTGAGCATTCCCAGGCTCTCTTGCGTGGCCCTATGGGTGCTGCTTCTGAAAGATGGTGTAGGCGGTGTGTGTGGTGGGGCAGTGGGGTGCCCTGGGAGACCTTCTTGTGGCTCCTGTGTGTTTGTGTGCAGTCCCACCCTGCTTCCTGCAGCACTGAGGAGGAGGGGATGCGGGTAGGGGGGGTGTGAGGGCATCTGTAATGCTGGGGAGGTGAGGCTGCCTGGGGCAAGGGGTGAGAACCAGCCCTGTGCAGGAATGGATGTGAGAACAGCTCTGTGCTCTGGGTGGGGAATCACCGGGGGATTAAAGGTTTAATAAGATCAGAGGGACAAAGCAATAATTAGCCTAAATTATGCTGTAATTTAGGAAATTAAAAACAAAGCCTCTAATGCTGGAGTAATAACTCTGCCAGCGAACAGGGGATGGAGATGGAATGCCAAGGGGGGATGTGGCCATTTGGGGGTTGGGAGGGAAAAGTGGGGAGTGGTTGGAGGCTGAACCCAGAGGGCAGTGGGTGGCCGGGGGTGGCCAAAGCCATGGTGTTGGGTGCTGCTGTGGCTCCTGGGGCCGGGGTGGGGCTTTAGCACTGAGCAGCAGTGTGCCCGGGGAGAGAAGCAGCGGAGACCCCGCGGCTCAGCTCATTACAATAACATCAAGATTAAATGGGCTATAGAAACATCTGTCCTAAAGCTCCTTAAAGGATCTGAACAGATGTAACAAAAATAGATTTACATTTAATATATTAACTTTTTCCTCCCTTAACATTTAGATCATTTGTTCTTCTCTAATAGCGTTCCATCTCTGCCTGGGTGTCCCCAGCTACCGCTGCCTGCCCTGCTAGCACAGACCCCGATTCTGCTGTGTGGTCATGGAGAAAGCGCCCGTTCCATGGAGCTGGGGGAGCAGCACTGGCTGCTTTGGGTATATTTGCATTTGGCTCAGCTGCACGGTTGCAAATCAGGGAAGTGTGAAGAGAAGAAGTAGGGCAGGGCGATGCTCAGAGCGGCTGCTGACCCGGCCCTGCTCAGGCTGTGCTGCTGGAGGTGGGCGCCTGCGGGCACAACCGCTGATCCCAAGCCCTGTGCATGCAGAGCTGGCTGGGAGCTCTCAGCGGGAGCTGCTCCAGGGAGAGGGTGGTGCTGGGGCTGCCATGTTCCTGCAGCTGGGGCACAACCCGCAGTGATGTGAGCTGTGGGTGTTGGTCCTGGTACCCAGACAGGAGGATGGGGGAAGAGGGTGGATCTTATCTGCCCTGCACTGCAAAATGGACAGGGGGCAGTTTGCTCAGTCTGGCCAAACAGAGGTTGGGAGAGGGTATAATGATTCCTAATAAGCAAATTTAGAGGAGCGATTGCCAGGGAGGGAGATAAACAATTTGCATTACGTGATGATATCAGCACTAGATCAACTGGCTGTCAATTAGCTGTGCCATGCATCCAGTCTGGGTGTTAGGATGGGGTTCCTGAACTGCCTGGCAGTGCAGGCCCAGAGCAGCCCTGGGAAGAGCTGGGAGCTGTGTGTGGGGCTGCTTGCTTGGCCAAAATGCTGCTTCCCTCCTTGGAGGCTGCTCCAGCACGTGGCTGCAGGGAGTGCAGCATCAGCCCAGGTCCTGGTGCTGCCCTCAGCTTTCCACTTCCCTCACCCCCTCCTCACGGCTCCAGTGCCAAGCAGGATGTTTTTGTTTTTCTTTGAGTTCCTGTGTTTGTGTTTTTGCTCTGTTTGGAGCTCACTGCTGGTATCCCTGCAGTCCCAAAGCCTGTATTTGCAGTGTGCTATTTGGGTCTGTATTAGCTATGGTGCTAGAGTGCTTGGTCACAGGGAAGCCACGGAACAGTATCCATCAGATGCTCTCTTTTCTTCATTACCTGGGTTGTGTTTTTCCCGTTCTTCCCTTTGTCTCTTCCTTCCCCCATCCCCTGCTCTCCAGCCTTTCCCTTATCTGTTGTTCCACTTCCTCCCTGGAGGAGGTAATCCTGCTCGTATGTCCCATGCATCCATCACAGGCACAGCCTCTCTCAGAGGCCCTTTGCTGGGACTACTTTCGCTGGAGGATCTGCTGAGCAAATTGCTTAGGTGGGAAATGAGCACCTGGCCTCATTAACAGTGCCACATCCGAGAGATGGTAATTATCTGCCTGCAAGGGAGCGGGGCATCAGACCAGCCGAGAAGTGGAGGTAGCACTGTTGGTTTGAGCTCCTGTGGTGTCATCAGTGCAGGGGTCAGCTGGGCAGGGACGGGTGGATGCAGCACTCAGTGAGAGGGGCTGTGGAGACACTGCTGGGGACAGTCCCTTTGTCACACTGCTGGGTGCGCCCAAAGCATTGCCAGCGGTGGGGCAAACCTTATGCAGGGGAAGCAGGAGGAGGCTCCCATCCCTTGTGGCTGCTTGCACGCATCAGGGTTTTCTGCTGAGAGTTTCTGTGTCCTCGACAGCAGATGCTAACAGCCTTCTGGGCTGGGTGGTGGCTGCATGCCCCCTCCTGCTCCTTTCCTTCGTGGTGGGTTTCAGGAGCATCTCACATGGATAGGCTTTGTTGTGGCTTTCCATGAGCCTGGGGACAGGAGCACTGCTATCAGGCTCAGGGCCAGGTCCCCAGACCATGTTTGACCCCCAAATACCCCTCTGCTTCAGGCACCATGCAGAAGCCCACCCTCTGCATCCTGCATCTCTGCTCCCCGGGTCTATGCTCACAGCACTGTCTCTGTTTCCTCCTGTTGTTTGGCACAGGCAGCTGTGCTCTGAGTGCACCCATGTCCAGCTGGACCCCAGTGAGAACTTGGAGACTGCTGGGTAACTTTAACCAGCTCTGACAGCTCTCCCAGGCACGTCGTTCCAGCAAGTTTCCGATGAGACAGACGCAAAGCAGTGAGGCAGCAGTTTGGGGTCAGCAGCAGATGTGAGGTCTGGAGGGTGGAGAGCCCCATTTTGGGTACCTGGTTGGGGCAGGAGAGATGCTTTGTGCTCGCATCAAGCATTGGGCTGCTATAAAGGCATGCAGATAGCAGAGCCACCGAGCATGGCTGCTTTCACCAGGAGAAATCTCTGGTTTCCCAATAGGAAGCCCATCTGAATGAGCTCCTGTGCTGTCCCAATGTTGCCACGGCTCCGTCTCTCTTTCTGCCTTATTTCTCATTACATCAAAATGATCTCAGCCCTTCCTCCCCTGCGGGTGCGTGGGGTGTCTGTAGCGTGATGCCCGCGGTGGATAATCTCCCAGCTTTCACATGTGGAGTGGGAATTGGGTCACTGAGTGCGGTGGGGGCTGTGGCTCAGGGCCGCTTCCTCTGAGTCAGGGCTGATTCAGCATTGCCGGCTGCTGCCAGATCTGTCTGCTGGGCACTGCCTCTTCCGTGGAAACATGGGGGGTTTGGGTAATGGCAGCCATTTAAAGCAAAGAGTCCACCTTCAGGGTGGAGAGATGGATCCTGGAGTGGTGACAGCATTCAGCCACATCCTGGGGATACTGGGCAGCTCCATCCCTGCTGCGCTCAGGGCACACTGCTCTCAGCAAGGGGCAGGTCTGCTCCTCACAGCACTGCTCTGCTAGCAGGCATCTGTGTGTGTGTCACAGTGCAGGGATGGCTCTCCTGCCCTCTCTGTGCCCATTGCACTGAGCCAGGTATGGGCATTGTGGTGATGGGGTGTTGCAGACGAGTGCTCTGCTTGCGACCAAACGTTGCTTCAAAGAGTTACCCCCACTGTCTGTAACAGTTTTAAATCCATCACTGGGAGATTAAATTCTAAAGGGATTTTGGCTTTCAATATAAACAGCGGATTCTTAAGTACCTCTTCATTTTCTACGTTTGTGAAAGACACAGAAAGGCCTAAAATCCTCCCAAATCCCTGAGCGTTATTGCAGCCCTGGGCGAGGTGGGGCTGAGCAGTGCTGTGCTCTGCAGTGATCTCAATGGGAGGATGGGTGGGTGCTATGCTTGCTTCATGCCTGGTGCAGCCACCACTGCTCCTGATCGTGTCACCTTGATCTGTGCATGTCCTGAAGGGGTGCACAGGAGCTCTGTAGCTGTGCAGTGTGTGTGCCCTGCTGCTCCCTTTTGCAGTAGGCCCCTGCCTGCAGCTGTGCGCTGGGTGCTCCCCATGCCCGATGCTCAGTGCAGGCTGTGGTGACAGAGCTGAATTTCCTGATGCACCACATCGCAATAGGAGAGCTGGAAGGTCCCCAGCTCCCTTGGGGCACAGACGTATTGCAAATACCAGCAGCATTACAGCTGCAAAAGGGCGTTGTGTGTCTGGAGTGGAGGAGAGAGAAAAGGCACTGGGAATGACACCTGTGGGGAATGGACTGTGTAGGGTGGGCACAGATGGGGCTGGAGTCCTGCACCCCTGGGGTGCTGCTATTCCCATGAGCTGTGTGCTTCTCCTGGCAGCCCCATTTGGGCCTGGAGTGATGGAACCCTGAATGGACAGCAGGCTATGATCACATCCCTGCCCCCGCTCCTTGCCTTCAGCTGGCTGCTGACCTGGGATTGTACCCCAGCACTGAGCGTGCCACTGCATGGTGACTGCGCTGCTGCTGGCTTTCATCTCCTCCTCCCTTGGCTGCTCTCTTTGGGTCAGGGCTTGAAGGGTTTGGGTTTCCTCCTCCCTCAGCATCTTCAGATGCCAGACATTGCCCTGGGCAAGTAGAGCCTGGCCCTGCCTGAGTCACCCCTTTGCCACCCAGCAATGGGTGCTGATGTCAGCCACAGGCTCTTCTTGCCCTCATCACAGATCCCCCAGTAACAGAAGGCAGCCTGCAGGCTGTTGGGATGCCCTTCCATTTTGGGGTTTTCTCCTTACCCACTGTTCCCTCCCCAAAGCCACTGCTGCTGCCATGTGGTTCTATGGGTGTCCTCACAGCGCTGGGGCTCGTGGGCAGTGAGGGGTTCATGGAAATGCCATTCTGAAGGTGCTTTTTATTAAAAAATACCCACAACAACACAACAAAGCGATGCATTTCTGTATGCAAATAACCCCACCAATGAAAGAGGATCTACCCATGTGCTACCGCGAGCTCTGAGCTCCTTCCCCCTCCAGTAGGTCGTTCTGCATGTTTGCTCTGCAGCTACCGGGAGCTGTTGGGTCATGTAAGATCCTGCCCGATGGAAGGGGGGGGGGGGGGGGGGGGGCGGGCAGTGATGCCCCCAGGCCGCCTTCCCCAGACGCCCCGGCTCCGTTCAGGGCACACCCCGAGTTTTGGCCCCGCAGTGCAGGGGAAGGGGCTGTGCTGTAGCGCCGTAGGGGCTGAGCGCAGAACGCACTGAGGTCGGGTCCTTGCATTGCAGCAGTAGGAAAGCAGAGCCCTGTGTTCACTCTGGCTGAGGGTGGACCCCCACTGCAGTCCCTTTTGCACTGCACTGGGGATGAAATAAGGCTAAAGCGGCAACCCTGGGGCTGGGAGCAACAGAAATAGCAACGGGAAATGGCAGGAGCTGTTTGCAATCAGCCTGTGCCGGAGCCATGCGCACTGAGCGTATTCTGGGCAATTAGAGGGAGTGGAGAAATTAGTAAAGAATCGGCGTCTGTTTGTGAACAATTCCCGAGCAGGAAGAAAGAAAAAAAGGGCAAAACGCTCTGAAGAAATGTTTTGCTATAAATAGGTGGCCTGACTCGAGGAGGAGTGCCAAACACGGCTGGGAGAAAGCGGGGATAACGCATCACCAAACGTCCTTTGTTCATTTATTTGACAAGTGTAGTGAAGTTTTAATTATTGATGGTTATATTTGCGATGCTCCGCCACGTGTTGTGAGGAGCGCTGCCGTCCGGGTGACCCCAGCCCTGTGGGACCCAATGGGGATGTGCTGCTCTCCGTGTGGTTCCGGAGCACGGGGCGGAGTGGGACCCACTGTGAGCAGCCCAGGTGAGGACCCGTGTTGTTTGGAAGTACCGAATTGTGAACCTGACAATATGCCTTTAATCTTTGTCACTTCACATGCCAAATCCCAGAAGTGCTGAATTACTAAGTCTAAAGTTCCAAAATAAACTCTCACTCAGAAGATTATTTCCATATCATTTGAAATTTCCTGCTCTAATAACTCCTGCGCTCTGCCTGTCTCTCTGCCCTAATCCTGTACCGAGGGCTGAGCGCAGCCCCTGGGGTGGGCTCACCTTCCCCGGCTCCCAGATCAGCCTCCATCTCCCAAACTGCTGACGGCTTAATTATTGCATGGGGTAATTAGCGCGAGGAACCAGACTGAGTCCTCTCCAAACTCATTTCACTGAGGAAATCAATCCGATTCCTCCCAAAGGGCTCAGCTGCCAAACTTAATTCCAAATAATTTAACAGAAAAGTTCTCTAATATTTCAAAGGGGGTAAACGTGGTGAGACCACGGGTAGCCCAGGGCACTTTGCAAACACCCCACGCTCCGTGCTGTACTTGCATGGGATCGTGTGAGCACCCGGCTGTGCTGCTCACCCTCCTGCAGCCCCAATCCCATTTGGGGTCCTGGTGGCTCAGTCCCACCAACAGCAGGGCAGCTCTGGGGCAGCTCCAGGGCACTGGGGCAGCGTGACGCTTGCATGCAGGAGCAGGCAGGAGAACCGCACCATAGGATGTGTGGGTGGGCACAGGGAGGGATTGGACCCAGACGGGGCTATTTTTTGCCATGAAAAGGAAAACCACGCCTTCGCTCCCTGGATTATATATATATATGCTTTTTCCCCTGCAGTAACTGGAGAATAGAAATAAAATACTGAATTATTAACTCTAATTACCCCCAGAATTACTTCAATAACAGCACAATTTCACAGCCGGCTGCTGCGAAGACAATGTGCAGGGATAAAAGGAGGCAGAGAATCCACTTCCACCACAGGAATGTTTGCAATTTATTATTTTCACATTAGCCCTTTTAATTTTTTTTCTGTTCTTCCCAGTTTCCTCATCTTTTCCTTAGCGGTGGTCAGATTTCAAACACCCCGAAGCATTACCCTGATAATGTGTGGCTGCGTCTTCGGAGCATCCCAACCCCTGTTGGGTGTGCTGGGATCCATGCAGGAGCTCCCATGGGAGCAGCAGAATGCTCCTGCAGCCCCACCGCCCCCACTGTACGGCCCGTGCCACGGGGCACACCTGGGGCAGTGCTCCTGAGCACAGCGCTCTGTCTTTCCTGTGCTCCTCTGCAAACGCAGACCAGATCTCTAGAGAGGTTTAATGTCGTTTTGTGTATAGTGTATTGGTGCTAAGGTTACTCAGTGCACTCTGCTCTGCGCATGTGTAGATGGCTTTATTTTTCTTGCCTTCCTATATGTGCGCTTTTCCATGAAGTTTTACAGTGAGAGCTTTGGGCAGCACTTTGCTGTTGTGGGGAGGAGAAACGTTGCAGCCCCACAGCTCCCATGGGATTCTGACCCCAAAGGAGGGCACCTCAGATTTATCAGGTTGCATTCCCCAGTGTGTTTCATGAGCAGCTGGGGGTCAGGTGCCTTTTGGGATGGCTGCAAGCTGGCGTTCCCCATTGCGAGGATTCCTGGGGGTTCATCCCCAGCACTGTGCTCTGCTGCACTGTAGCTGAGCTGCAGCTCAGGGCCATGTCCTGCAGCTTTTCATGAGCATTAAATCAAAGGGGTCTCCTGCGAGGAGGGTGGGGGGGAAGGGGAAGAGGGGGAAAAAATGCACTTTACACTGGAATGTGACCAGCCTGGGTAACTCAAACCAGAAGGCAGCCAGTGGCAAACACGCAGCTGGCAAGCGGCTCACGGTGCTGGCATGGCCGTGGAACTGACCTGCCAAGAGCCTCTCAGTGCTGGGTGAAAGAAATAAGAAACCCAAACCAAAGAACGTGCTGACTTGGAGAGCAGCATCCCTCTCCTCTTCCTGTTCAGTGTTGGCTGGGGGCTCTTTGCTGCCATGCAAGGAGAAACTGCAGCGTGTGTCCTGGTGGTGTGGGTGCACAGCTGGGTGGTAGGGGTGTGGGGATGGGCTATGGAGTGGGTGGTGGGAATTGCAGAGGGGCAGGTGGGTTCATCAGCCCTCAAGGCAAGGCATGGAGTGGGATCCATCCCTGCATGCCTGCCCTGAGGCGCTGGAGGGCTGTCAGGGTCCTGTGGGGCAGGCAATGAAGGTGCTGCTGCTATCCCTGCCTCTATCTATTGGTGTCCCAGTGAGTTACTGGGGCTTGGCCACCTCCACAGCTGCAGTTCATTTACCTCCATTGGGAATGGGCTCACTCTGCACCTGGCCTCTTTTCCCCTCCCTTTGTGTTCGTTCTACCTTTCCATCTCCTGCTCTGGAGGGCTGAGGGCCCTTGGACACCTGGGCAGGCACTGCACAAGTGCAGATCTGGCAGCTTTTGCAGCCTCTCCTGCACGGTGCTGCTTCCAGCAATGAGCAGGAATGGAGCAGGCATCTCCACTCTCCATGGACATCCTCCCTCCTGTGCTGCATGGAGCGCAGCCAGCTCTCCCTGGGGAACACGTGTTCTGGGATCAGCAACTGGAGGGGTTGGCTTCAAGATGGGGAGGGAAATCCCCGGCCCATGGCAGGATGCTGCGGATGCTGCTGAAATGCTGTGAGCTCTGCACTCGAGGGCCTGCGTGTTCTGTCTCTTCTTTCTGCATGTTCCCATCACCTGCTGCAAGAGAACCAGGAGGCTCAGATGGGTATGGGAGGAGGAAGAGGAGGGTAGTTTTATATCCCTGATGGGAGCAGATCTCCCTCTGCCTGCATCCCCCCTCCCCAGGGGTATTTTGACTCTGATTTAACTGTCCCATGTGCTCCCCACTGCAGCTTCCCTGCATTCCAAGCCAGGAGCTACTTTTGGGAACGACAGGAAATCTCACTATGTTCTGTTCCTCCATGAGCTTTCCCCATAGAAGAAGAAGAAAGTGCAGCAAGGAAATAAGGAGGGGACGGCGTTGTGGCACAGGGACACCCAGCCCACAGGGGACACAGGTGGCAGGTGGGATGGCACCGCGTGCTCCTGGCATCTCCTGCCTGTATTTCAGCCTCCTTCAGTGCATGCCCAGCCCTCAGAGGCACCGCTCTGCCTTCCTGCACGCCCTGCCGGCCTCACTCCAACATCCCATCGCCACTAGGAAACCATTCTGCCTGATAATGCACTGCAGCGATCGTTATTTTAGCGATCGTTCTCATATTTCCCCCTCTTTGTTTTCCTGCCAGGCTTTAGGGGAAATGTAAGGAGATAAATCAGTGCTCTGAGCAGGTGTGGGAGATAGGCTTTCCCGTGCTGCTGGGAATCGGATGGATGCTTTGAAGCACTGAGTGCCGGATCCAGCAACACCTGCAAAGCCCCTTGCGGGACAGGCGTTCCCTCTGTCCAGCCCTGTCACCCTGGAGCTCTTTCCCTGCAGCTCTGCCTGATGCACAACGCTGTGCATGTGCCCCTGCATGCTGTCCCTGCACTATGGTAATGTGATGTCCCTTCACGGTGTCCCTACCCGGTGGCGGCTTGGTGGCTCCACGGCGGGTCCTGGTGGCTGTGGCTGGCCCCAGTCCCTCATGCTTTGGGTGCTGCTGTCCTGGGAAAATGCCTGTGGCCACGCGGCACAGCCTGGGAACGGACTGGGGGCTTTGTGCCCTCTCGGAGTCGGCCCGCTCAATGGGATCTTTCAGCTCTGCCTTCCCCTTCCCTTCTCACTGTGCCCTACAGCCAAGTCTGATCCCCCGTCTTTGTTTGCATTTTTCAAAATAAATCACTTTGGGGTGAATTTCTTGCTGGGGAACAATGCCGGCCCGGCACAGACCATAAGGGCTCTGTTATTGGCAGCAGGGTCGGGGCGTGCGGGACGGCCCCTGGGGTGCCGGGAGTGCTGTGCTGCTGGTGTTGAACTGGGAGGGACTGGGGTGTGCTGGGGGAGGGGCCGGGGATGCAGAGGGGGAAGGGACCTGGGGGAGTGGGGCCCGTTCCTAACGCACAGATAGCTTTGATAATTAGCCAGGGCTGTGAAGGGAAATGATGAAAGGTAAAGAGGATTTGTTTAAGCACGGCATGTTTTATTGCTTTCCTCTCTCAAAGTCTCTCTTTAAAGTGGTTGGAAGATTTTTGCTCTTATTTTGCCTCAGATGTTGAACTTTAATTACAGTCAATGTGGTGAAATACCTGGAATAGGAATAAATCATGCAAAAGATTTTCTCAAGGATTCATGCCTTCCCCCAGCTCTCCCTGCTTGGCAGCCCCGGTATGGACCCCCTCAACCCCCCACATTTCCTATGGGCAAACAAAGGTAGTGGCTGTACCTCCAGGAAGGACACCCCGAGCTGCTGCCCCCCCCATATGGGTCACAAACCGGGCACAGAGAGACCCCAGCAGTGAGTGGACCACAACTCTGAGCTGCTCATTCAGCGCCAGAGAGATGCTGCAGGAGGCTGGGTAGGCAAGAGCCCAATTAAGATAAAATCACAGGGAATTGATTAATAATTAGCAAGTAATTAGTTATCTCTCTACCATCTGGAGGGCTGAATCTGCTTGTGAGGCATTGGCTGTCTGTGGGGTGTCCCCACCACCCGCGCTGCCCACGCTGTCCCTGTGGTTCCCCTGCCCTGTGCCCACACTGCAGCCCTGAGTTCTGCACAGCTCAGTGCCCGGGTGCCCAGCCCTGCCTCTGCCCCACGTGGCTGCCAGGGAGAGCTCTGCCATAGGTCCAGCCTTGCTTCAAAGTGATCAGTTATCAAAGAGCACACGTGTATCCTCTGCTGTAGCACCAACAGAGTGGTGGTGAGGTGAGGAAGGAGAGGGTGAAGCGTTGGGATGGCAGCTCTGGGAACATCTCCCCAGAACAATACAAATAACGAAACCATCATGTTTCTTTGTTTATTGAATAGAGAGGGTGGCTGTGGAGAGAAAACAAAACAACAAAAGCGGGATGGGTTCCATGGAATCCTCCCATCTTCTCTCAGTGTTTTAAATCCAACCATTTCTGCCCAGAGGGTCTTTATCCACAAGACATGTCCTGCCTGTCCCACCCTCTCCATCCCCTCTCCTCCACCAGGCGAAGCTCCCACTCCCACAGCGCTGGCTGCCCTCGGTGTGGCTCTGCTGGCTCTCGGGCTGTCTCCATGCACGTGAGCGCTGACAGCACGCCTGGGAGCACCCGGTTACAGGGAGGTGAGCCAGGAGCCAGGAGGCTGATTGCCCTCAGCTTGGGAGGGAATTGCTCTGATGAACACCGCCCGTGAAAAAAAGCCGAAAGCTTTTCTTTCAGAGGGAGGAATAAAAGACCTTTGAAGAAACAAGGAAGACAAACACCATCTGCGAACATCCGGAGGGACCGTGAGTTGCAGGGTGCGGGCTGTGCCCTCTACAGCCTGCAGCTCCAGCTCTGCACTGGGAGGTCATCCCTCCCAGCCTGGCGTGGTGGGCTTTCCAGTGGCGGTGGACCCTTCGTGGCTGTGCAGCACCTGGAGCGGACTCAGCGCTGGCAGAGCTGCACTTCTGCAGGATGGGGGGTTCAGAGCTCCCCACACAGTTTGGAGGCTCTGCGATGGAGGAGATCCTGAAACGGAGCCAGGGAGTTTTCTTTTGCTCTCCCTGCTGCAAGAGCATGCTGGAGAACTTGAGGGCTTTGCAAGACCTTCCCGGGGCTTTGCTAATGAACCCCTCCCCGTGCCACATATTTCATCACGAAAACAGAACGAAACCACAGAAGTCCGCGGAGAGGCATTTCTACAGCTCCAGAGACAGCAAAAATGTTCACATGCAAACGCGTCTGGTTTCTGCTTCCATTCCGGAGCCCAAAGCAGCTCCATGCCTCCTATTTTCTGGTTACCAGAGCTGCCCTGGGCAGAGGCTGGAAATCTGACAGCGTGGATTGTCTTTCTTCTGGGAAGAAAACAGACGGGAGCTGCTGAGTTGTAATTTGGAGGAAATCAAAGCCGTGTCCAAGGGAAGGGGCGAGCTGTGCTGTCTCCAGCCATCTCTGCATCGTCCCCGTGTCTCTCTCATCCCATCACAGAGGCCCTGCAGACATCCCAAGCAGGGTGCGGCAATTTTCCACTGCCACTGCCAGCGTCCCTGCAGCGAGGGCCACACTGGCCTGCTGATTGCATGCTATGTATCCCCTGCGGTCTGATGCACCAGTTTAAGAGAGCCTTCAGTGGGGGCATCCTGGCTGACATCACCCTTCCCAAGCATCCTAGGTCCCCTCACTGTGTAACCTCAGCATCCCCCCACCCCTCTCCCTTCTGCACAGCCAGCAGTGCTTCCCTGCAACCCACTCTGGAGCCCAACATTCCCCTGTGATGTCCCCCATGGAGATGGAGGATGCTTGGGGAGTCACCAGCAACTTTCTCTGTGCTTTTGCTAAAGCAGTAATGGAAACCACGTGTGGTTGGTGTGTGCAGCCCTTGAAGGAGCACAGAGGAGGTCAGAGAAGGGCAGCTCTCAGCTCTGGGCACGGAATGAAGCTGGTGCTCACCTGCCTCATCTCCAACCCCCACTGTGAGCAGCATTGGGATCGTGCTTCTTGCTGCTCTGCCCTTCATTTCTGCCTTGTGCAAATCCTGAGCCGTGCCAAAGTGCTGCTGAGACTTAATCATATTTATTACTGTTTTTCAGGGAGAAAAACAGCTCCACAAACACTGAGCATTAGCAGCTCGGATGGGCTGAGAACACCCAAAATCCTGCATTCAGTGTGGCTGGAGGTGCAGCACCTGTGTGTGTGCTTCCCCTGCTCCCAAATGGCCAGAGCTCTCTGCTCACGTTCATTTGCTTCTATTTTTTGGCTCTGACTTCACCCCAAACTAAATTCTGCCCTGTGCAAACAGAGCAGGGCAGAGCCAAGAGCAGGTGGCAGGGCATCGGCCAAATCCATCAAGTAAATGGGAAATTTCCTACGAGCATCAGTGAGCCTGGTCTCGAGCCAGGTTCTTCTGTTGATATTTTAATGACGATAAATGCAATTAAGGATGAGAGAGAGGCACATTAAATTAAATAAAGTATTGAATGCTTGAGGATTCTTAGCGGATGGGGTCACTGCCATCTCTGGGGTATCCGTAGCCAAGTGGCAGGTGTTGCTGGATTGCCTTCCGCCCGTGGGGTGCATCCTGTCCGTCTGTCTGTCTGCCACCTGATGAGCGCAGGTTGGCTCACCCCGATGGATGCTGTGGGACGCACTGACAGCCAAGCACAGATGCACAGCACTGAGCTCCCCACGTCCCACCCCTCCGAGGAGGGCTCTCTGTCCCCCCAGCAGCTGCAGGGCCACAGCTGGTGTTGGGGTGGTGGATGCATGACCTGTGGGTGGGAAGCTCCCAGCAGAGCATTGGATGGGCTTCACAGCTCACCTGCCCCGGTCCTCATGCAGCTCCCTGGTTCTCTAGGGACATCAGTGGCCCAGTGCCTGGTGGCTGCAGGAACTGGTGTAGGTGAGGGCTCCCAGTGCTTGGGGAGCTGCCATGTGCTGGTGCCATGTGGGACCAATGGGAATGGGGGGCTCCGTGCCTCCCAGCCCCATCCCTGCTCTGTCAGCATTACTGAGGGGAAAGGACAGGCGTAAGGGCTTTTGGGGGGCCGTGCTAATTGCCAGGCTGTGCTCTGAGCCATGCTGCGAGGCGGCTTTGCCATTAGGCTGCGCGCCCCTAACGAAGTCCCGTGGGCTTCCCGCCTTCCCCTGCCCCTTTTACAGCAGCCACTGCTCCGAGAGACTTTAAAGCTCCTTTTGTTAGGGACTAAAAGCTGCCTTAAAGGAGCCATTAAAAAATGGAATTAAATTAATTAGAAAGGGAACCATTCAACGTCGGCTTTCCGCTGGCCCTGACAGGTTTTTCCGCCCGCTTTGCCTCCCCACGTGCAGGGAGTGGGGCTGTGAGCCCACATCTCAGGTCTGGCAGGAAGACACTGAGGTCCCCAGCACCAGGACCTCTCCTTCTGGCCATGGGGTTGCAGCGGGCAGACATCTGGCTTGGTGAGCCCGGAGCACCGAGCCCCTCCTTGTCCCCACCTGTCCTGCATGGGCAATGGGACGGCTCTTGGGCATCTGCACAATGCAGTGCATGAGGAGGTAAATGCTCCATCACGGTCCTGGCTTTTTTATTGGCGTTGTTGACTATATCAGAAAATGAGAGCACAATTCATGGGTTTCCAGGCCACAGGGGCCCTCTGTGATCGGCCGCGCTGACCTCCTGCATTCCACAGGCACTGCCTTGGCAGAAACCTCACTGCTCTAGCTCAAGTTGAAACATATTTTTTAGAAAGATACTCGGTCTCCATTAACAGACTTGGAGTGATGGAGATCCCGCTCTGTCCCCGGGGATACGATCCAACGCTTAATTGCTCTGACTGCTAAAAATGTGCTTCTTATTTCTAATCTGGATTTCCCTTGTTTCAGCTTCCAACCAGCGATGTTGTAATGCCTTTTCCTGCTAGATTAAAGAGCCGTCTGCTATCAGAAATCTGTTCCCCATGCATATGCTCATGGACCGTGAGCAAACCACCTCTTGGTCTCCTCAATAAACCAAACAGCCGGAGCTTCTTCTCCCTGTCACCGCAATGCTTATTTTCCGCTGCCTTGACTCACCCCCAGCTCTCTTCTGAACCCTTTCCAAGTTCCCCTGCTCGGCATGGGATCTTTGCAGCAGGCTCCTTGTGCCATGTGGCTGGGCAGCAGCATCCCTCCCTCTGCCTCTGTGGATACAGCCAAGAATTGTGCTCATCTCTGTGGCCCCCCAGAGTGCGGCCAGCCAGGGCTGAGCTCTACCCTGATGGCTTTGGGGGAGGAGCTTTTGGGTGTTCTGAAGCCCAGGAGAAGATCAGGGAGGCTGCTGGTCAATGCTCGTGTACCTGCCTGGTCAGGAGGACATGAAGTGTGTGGTAGGTGTGTGGGGATGCTGGGGACATGCAGTGCCACCAGCTCTGCTGGAGGCTTGGCTGTATGGAGAGCAGCCCGGGAGGGGAATCCAGCCACCCATTCCCACTCCAGTGACTCCATCCTGGCCCTGCTGTCTTTCACCTCATCTCCCAAGTTTGGTGTTGAAATGAGGTGGGATTCAGAACAGCCAAGCATGGCTCACAGGGTTGGGTGGGGGTGGCTGTGGGAATGGGGGGGGGGAGAAAAAGGGCTGGCTCGCATCCAGTTCATCACTACAGGCAGCATGGGGGGATTCACCCACCATCTCATTAGTGCTGAGACTCATGGAGCTGTCGGTGCTGGGAGAGCAGCTCCCTGTGAGATTAATCATCTGTGACCCATCCAGGCTGTGTTTTGCTCTCCTCTCTGAAGCCCATCCTGTTCCCGTTCCCTTCCCTCCCAGTGAACTTGGCTCTGCGGCCGGCCAGAGGTCGGCATTTCTCTTCCCTTCAGAACAATGGAGCATGGGCTGCAGCAGCCGACACATAGCAGCGTGCTGATGGTTGCCAGCTGTGTTGCCTTAACATCTTCCCATTATCTCCACACTGCTGGCTAACCCTATCTTGGGGGAAGCTTCGTCCTGACTTTGGCAGAGGAAGGAGTCTCCCTCCCAGCATGGAAAGCTGGCCCGGTGCTGGCTCGCTCTGCCCTGAACATCTGCTGCTGGCTTGGTGGGGAGCGGGGCTGACACCAGTCTGTAGGAACACACGCAGCCATGATGCTGCTGCCTGCGTGGGGCCGGGCACAGCACAGCCCAGGGCACTGCACAGCTGTGGGTATCGCTGCCCTGGGCATCACACAACCCTGGGTATCACACAGCCCCAGGTATCACACTGCCCCAGCAAGAAAACCTTCCTGTATGTAGTGCCTGCCACTCATGTGTGCACACATGCACACACACACGTGCATGCACACACGCATGAATACACACATGCACATACACATGCGCGCTCCTCCCTGCCAGCCACGCGTGCGCACTGCTGCAGAGTGGGATCGGTGTCTGGGCACATGAACTGCTTTACATCAAAGCAGGAGCAGCTGGAGTCTTGGATAAGTGCAAACAAAACCTTTTTTTTGAAGCCCTGGGTGGCTGCGGGTGCATGCATTTCCTCCTGTTACTTTCTCATGACTTGCTTTACCATGTGCAGACTGGGACCTGGCTGAGAGAGGCAGAACGATGCCAAGAAATGCTCCTTCCTGCTGGAGGCAGATGCCTGAAATGCAAGGGGTCGTGTCCCTCCAGCAGGGTGGGCTCTGCCCAGGACACGCTGCTCACCTGGGACCATCCCAGACATGCAGGAAGGACCTGGGGGTCTGTCCCAGCCCCTTGGCAGAGCTTTGTGGGTAGGGTCCGGAGGAGTTGGACCCTGAGGGGTGGTCATGGCTCTGTCCTGCGGTGCACAGAGGGTTTGGCTGAGTGGGGTGCAATGCACAGCTGGGGCACCCTCACAATGTGGGGCTGTGAGGACGTGAGGGGCCCCGCCAACGGGAGAGAAGGCGAGAGTCCCACGCAACTGGGGAACCTGAGCGTCTCTCGCTGTTTGGGTTTTGAGAACATCCTTAACGGAAACACATGTGAAACACGTTCGCAGTGGATCTATCCGAGAAGGCTTTTCCGTTTTTGCTGTGTTAGCAAACTGCAGCCAACTTTTTCTCTCCGCCGTGAACTACCGAGCGGGGACCTGGACTCTCCGCTCCGCTTTCATTCAGAGCCTCTGCCAGCGTCATAAACCCAGTAAAACGTTATGGCACTTTGCACCCACTGGGAAACCAAATGTATTTTAATGTATATTTAATAGATTTCAGGTCTTTCTGTTATTAAATTTGCTTTTCGTTTGCCCCCTCCCCCTCTCTTCGGTGAATCAGATTGAATGGGAAATTTTAAGTGTATTAAACCAGCATCTCGCAGAAACAAATCCAGATGGCCTGGTACAAATCAGGGAAAAAAATCGCATCACAATCTATTAGAATCTCAGCTCAAATGCAACGCACATTTCGCCAGGCAGAGACCGCCCCGCTGCTCCGTGGCAGAGGAGCTGCCTTCACGCCCGGCTCCTTGGGGAGGGATGGAGTGGGGGCTGTGGGAGGGATCCCTCCTCCATCTGCCGCGGTGTAAGCACACACTGAGGTTGGGCATGCTGTGTTTCCTCTGCCATGACCCAGGGCTGAACTCGGTCCCAGCATGGGCTGTCCCAGCGGTGTGGTGGGCATGGCTGTGTGCTTCGTTTTGTTGTATGCGCACCATGCTCCAGAGCAGTGTCCATCCTCCCATGTGCCCTTCCTTGTTTGCCCATGGTTTGCGTTTAAGCAAACAGAGCTATGGGAGGAACATCCACGGAATCGGTGAATTTTAAGGCATTCTTGTAAAATATTCATAGAAAGCAAATTCTGAATTAATACAGAATGTGTGCACTGAAGACTTGGTGCTAAGAGTCATCTGCTCAGGGAACGGAAATAATCCCCTATGACCTACGTGGCCAATAAAGCAGCTTGACTTTTGAATTCTTGCAGTAAACTGCCTGTGAACAAGACACAGGCCAAGAATTATTTGCAGAAATTATTCATTAAGGGCCTAATCCAAAACCCAGCTAAGTCAGTGGAAAGATCCCCCTATGTTAGGCCCCAAATAATTTTGGATAATGAATACATTTGAGAAAACAGTGATCCTTTCCCGGACAACTCAACTACCAGCAGAAAAAGAAGCAGCCGTTCCCAAGCAGCGTTAGGGGCTGTGCATGTCCTGTGAGTGGCTCTTGTCCTACTGCATCTGCTTGTCCCCAGCCCAGGGGACACCTTGGATGCTGCACAATGTCCCCTCCTATGTGGCTGTGGCTCTCAGGGGATGGGGACAGCATGGCTCCCAGCAGCAGAGCGAATTGCGGAGTACCCCATGGGGATTGGGAGAACTGCTTGGCGACAAAAATAGAGTTGTTGTTGTTATTATTATTGTCATTATTGCTATTCCCATTATAAAGTGGCTGTAATTCCATCAGCAGATCACGGTGACAGTGTAAAACACACAGGCAAGCCTTGGACTTGCCCAAGGCCCTTGGCGCTGGAATGACACCATTAATAGCCGTGCAGTTTTATTGCCCTGTTTAGTGCTACACATTAAGTCCCACAAATCCTGCCACGTTACTGCATGTTGTTTCCCATCCCGCCTCAGCCTGGTTTGTGCTTGATGCTGGGGTGGGGGAAGTTTGCTCTGCCTCTGGGTGCCCCATCCTGCTCTGGTGGTGACAGAGGGGTGAGCACTGTGAGATGTCACGGGGCTGTGGTCCTGGTGCCCTGAATAGCACTGTGCTGCGTTTGTCAGCTCGCTGCATGAGCACTATCTGCCTTCAGCATCGGTGCGATGGGAAGCAAGTGTCAGGGAGCGTGACCCTGCATCCATCTGGATGCAATTCCAGCCCAGAATCTGAAAATCAAATACATATTTTTGAAGCATATCAGACAGAAAGGGCTCCTTTCTGAGCTTCTCCCTTGGCATGTGTGTCTCTGATGTGTGTGCACACTAATGGGGTCGCTGTCACACACGTGTGACGTGCAGCAGGGTCAGCCTGGCATCCTGGCTTGGTGGGTCCAGCACTGGGCTGGGCTCAGGGTCACAGTTAGGGCACAGCATCCTCATCTCCCTCAGCACCTGAGGTGGAGAAGCGTTCCTTCCCTTAACTCCCTTGTGCTCCATGTAGCTTGAAAAATGTGGAGCGTGAAAACAGCTCCAATCTGGGGAGTCGGCAAATCCTCCACATCTCCTCTCCCAGCACTGCCTCCGCACTGTAGGGGACCTTAGGCATGTGGCTTTTTGCAGAAGCCCGACTCCCCTGCTTGCTGCTCCACCACGGAAAGCTGGGAGGAGCAGTGCAGTGCTGTGGCGGTGGGAGCGTCTGCAGGCAGTGAGCATCCATGGAGCATCGCGGAGCCAACCCGCGCGCGGCACCGCACCACGTGGCTGGTGGCACGCGGCCAACCCAAACGCCATGGTACATGAACTACAAGTAAACACAGCTTGAGTTTCACATGTCAAATATGCTCAACAAACTGCTGGCGGATAATCTACAGGCCAAGAAACCAGACAGAAGAAGTGGATGATGAATCAGTCGCGGTGATGAATAAATTAGGGAGCGCAGCGGTGTGCCCAGAGGGGCGCAGAGAGGGTGAGGAGGGCAGCCTGGCAAACACACGACTGCTGCGGGGCTCAGCCCAGAGCTCACTTCTACCTGGAGCAAAACATCTCCCTGCAGCCCCAGAGGGCTGTTCTCCATGGGGCAGGGCTCTGTGTGTCATCTTTGGATGAGTGAAAAGAATGGTGTTGTGCTCAACCGTTGGCAATCCCTAATGGGGTTAAGACCCTCTGCTGGGGCTGGGGCTCTGTGAAGATCCCTGTATAGGGACCACCTCCTGGGTGATGGCCTCCCTCCTTCCCCTGCTTATGGACTGCTCCATTTCATCCCCGTGCCATGCCCAGTGTGACACACTGGGGCACTCCAGGCTCAGTGCAATGTCACTGGGTGGGGAGGGTGGCACTGCCCAGCAATGTCCCCTGCCAGGGAGGTGCTTGCAGCCCCCATTGGTTCCATTGGCCACTGGCTACGCAGGGCAGCTGAAAACCCAAATTCCCATCTTCTAAACTCAAACAGGAAGATTCATTAACCATAAAAATATACAGAGCCCCAGCCCTTCAAAAGCCTGCAATTTATTTTACTCGAGGCAGCCAAACTGTATATAATCCGAGATGAATGCAGGGATCAGGGAGCTGGCAAGGAGTGGGGGAAGAGCATGTGGGGACGGTGATGGGGCTAGGCAGGAGAGAGGTGTCTGTGAGCATTGGGAATGAGGGTGGTGGGGACCAGGGGGCTCTCTGGGAGGACAGCAGCCGTGGGGCAATGCTGAGTGATTGATGAGCAGGCGAGGTGAGCAATCAGCGTGCCACTCCATCCAGCCAACAGACCTGGAGCCACTGGTATTTATACAGGCCCCAGAGTGATTATTATTGTAAGGGAGATTTCTCTAATCAAAACTCCACAATTACACACAGGCCTTTCTGATTAATATTACATGATAACAGCAACAGGGCACATCTGGCAAGGGAACCTCGAGTTCTGCACTGTGAGTGTCCTGGGGGGGGGAAAGCAAATGCCTCCTCCACGCCATGGGGATGCTTGGGGTGGCTGATGACCCATCCAGTGCTGTTCCAGCACAAGCCTTGGCTGGAGGGAGCCCAGTGAGAGGCATCAATGCCCCCTGCACCCAGCATCACCCATGAGCTGCTGGTGAACTGCTCCACTTTGCCCCACTGTGTGAGATACTATGGATGTTAATGTGATGTTTCATGGAACTGAGGATGAAACAGTCTGACCTTGTATTGTAAAAAACAACAAATACATGGCAAGGTGGCCAGGCATGGAAATTCCATCCAGGCTCTCAGTGCCGTGAGCTCAGCTCTCCAGTGCAACCAGAGGCATTCTGGGTGGTGGCCACCCTGAATCCACGTGGTGTGGCCATTTGTTAGGGGATGTGGCAGTTCTGGGGCTGGCTTTGGACTGAGCGTGGCTGCGGGGTCACCAGCTCTTATACTCCAGGGACATGTCACAGATCCTCCTCTTTGCACAGGATCCTCCTACAGTACACAGGATTTGGGTGTGATGAGCTTGATTGACAAAAAATACTAATGAAATCCCATACATGGCAAATAGACAGAGGTTGTAGCAGAAATGCTGAGTCACGGCCTGAAGCCGTGATGGAGCAACTGGTGGGAAGGCAGGACCAACCCAGGGGAGCTCAGGTGCATGCAATGTAGCTGAGTGATGGAAGGGGTGGAGTCAGGATCCAGCATTCCCAGCCCTCATTTAAGGATTGGCAGCGGAGGCAAGGGGGTTTTGCTGGAGATCCCCGCCCACCTGAAGACTTCTAAAGGTAAGGAACTTTTTTCCTTTATTTCTGCATCCGTGGCTGTTGCGGTTGAGCAAATGTTGTTTTCCATCATGTTACAGAGGTACATTTATGTTTTTGGAGGGTTATGCTAAGCAGCTTAAGTTGAAAGCCAGAAATGCCCTCACTTGTATTGCCATGGACTGAGAAATGAGCATAAGAACCTACAGCTTCTGCAGCCCATTCCTCACACCTCTTACTTGTCTTTAGGCCATGCAGGGAGATGCAGAGGTGCTCTTCTTCTATCTCTGAAAAGAACAGCAGGAGGAGAGGAGGAGAATCCCTTTTTTTCTATTAGAGATAAAAGGAGATGAGAAATGCTTTGTAGCCATCAGGGTGTGAGCGCAGAGGATGAGGAGTGTTGGCCATGGCATGCAGTGCCCAGAGCATCCTGGTGCTGTGGCAATGGGCTGCATGGGGCTGTCTTTTCTGATTTCCACAGTGCTGCCAAGTTTGGTTCCTCTCTATGCTGTTACCTGGAGCTGCTCTGCAGCCAACACTCAGGGTTATGCATTATCGGAGATTTATGAGGCATGATTTATGGGCCTGGTTGCTGTGCTGGTGTTACGTACCCTGACTGAGGAGTCCAAATTTATGCTTAAACTCTGTTCTTGGATCACTGTACCTCCAGAAATAGCAGAGAAATAAAAACATTTTTCAGTCACCCAGTGCTCCCTGGGATTGGGAGCGGAATGGGGTCTGGTGTGGGGCCATCCTGCAGGCTGTGGTGCTAGGAGGGAGCTCCCAGCCCCCGGACGCTGCCTACTCCTGATGTGGCTCCTGGTCTGGACAGGGCCATGTTTCATTGCTGCTCCTGATGCTCCAGTGGGGAGTGAGCACATGGGTGATGTGCTGTGCCATCCTCCAGAAAGAGGCTATGGGGACTCTGTGCCAGGTCCCCAGGCTCATGACGGCCAATCCTTCAGAGTGTGGATGACCCCAGACGTGCCCCCTGCCCACCACTCTGGTAGCTGCCCCCACCTCCAAGCAATCCCTGCAGGCAGTGCAGATCTGGGGCCAGGGAGCGCTCTGCTCCCAGAGTGACACCGACCATCTGTCCCCTCCGTCCTTGACATTCCAGCATTGCTATTCAGCCTGTCTCCGGCTGTGACCTGCTGGCAGTCCCACTTGTCTCGCAGTCCGTTAGGAACTGTGCCATGGCCTGGGAACACAGCTGCTTGCTGTGCCAGAGTCTGATGCAGGCGGTGTGCGTTCCACACCTGTTTGCAGCCCACAGCACTGCTGTGGGGTCATAGGGTGAGGGCTGGCAGCTCCCATCCTGCAGCCAGGGCCGTGCTTGCAGTCTCGCTCTGGAGAGCACTGGGATCAGGGCTGGAGGGGCAGAGCCACCTGGCTCCCATCAGGAGGGTTCCTTTCTCCGGAACAGGGCTGTGTTATTGCTCCACACGTGCCAGGTCTCTGCTACCCTGCTCAGAATAGCCATCAGTACAAGACACAGCATTTGCTGCTTCTCTCACTCTCTGTGCCATACAATGTGCTCTTAGAGGTGTTGTCCCCAAGGTCCCCATTGTGGTATTAAGAGCAGAAAGGCGGCTCCTGGCTGCAAGGACTTCCTCCAGCCCCCGGGCTGCTTGTTGGCTGTTCTGCCATCGGCTGTTTGGTCCTGGTACAAAAAAAATGAAGTAACAAACCACTGAGGTTTGCTGCATGGCTGCCCTCCCCACTGCTCCCCAGGTGTGTGTTGCTGTAATAGGATTTGGGCCCTGGAAGCCCTTCGAGGGAGAATGTGAGGTTTTCATCACGTTAACTCCTTCATGCACCAGAGAGGGTGAAACACTGCCAGGGCCACACTGAGTCCCAGGCTTTGCTGGGAGCCGTGGCCAGGGCACTGCAGCATGGAGAGCAGCAGTGGCTTTCTGGGGATGGAGAGGTTGAACCCCTTTTGTCAGCCTGTGGCTGCCAGTGGTGGAGAGAGGATGGGGAAAGCCATCCTGTGAGGCAGCAGCTGTGGGGAGCTGGGCTTGGGCCTGGGCTGGGAGCTGCTGTCACTGCCCTGCAAGGCTCTGTCCAGATGGGAGTCCTTTGGGTGCTGCAGTCCCATGGGTGCTGGGCTCTCTGGGCACTGCTCCTGCAGCTGGTTTGGCCATGAGGGTCCTGGGGTGCAGTGCTGGGGAGTGGGTGGGCGTTTGCTAAAGCCAGGCACTGCTCCCATCCCTCCATCCAAGTGAGCACCTGAGAGAGCTCTCACACCTGGCCCAATCAGCACATTGTCAATTAAATATGTTGAAACACGCAGGAGTGAAAAATGTCAGACCAGGGGTGAGGTCCTGGGGAAGGAGGGCCTTGCCATGCTGTGCCGCTGCACTGGATTTTCTCCTGGGACTGGGGGTGACGGGGCTGGATGCTCTGCTTCCACCATCCCTGCTTCCCTCCCAGCGTATTCCTGCTTCCAGGCTGGGGAATGAGTGTTTATCCCAAACAGCCGGCACTTGCCTGCATGCCAAGCCGGGGGTTATCTGAGGCTGCTGTCTCATTCATCAGATCCTCATGTTTCATTTAAAAGAAATATATATATCCTCCCAATCAAAATAACAAGCCTATAACATCTTATGAGATAAAATCGCTGTGCATGAAGCAGTACTACCCAATGGGAGTGCTGCATGGAAGCTGGAAGCCCAACTCTGTGCCACAATACTTCTGAGCTCAGCAGCACTGCACCGGGTGCCCAACCACGGAGGGATGCTTGGGGGGGCCCCATGTCCCACACTGCGCGCAGCACATCCCTCTGGGGGCTTTCCCTGGACCATCACCTCCCCACATCCCCCACTGTGCCCCATGCAGGCTGAGGGTCTGGGGGGCCTGCGGTGAAGCCTGGGGTTGGGAAGCTCGGGGGCAGCTGCCCACTGTGGGGCCATGGGACACAGAGGCCCCCAGACCAGTGAGGCTGGAAATGGGGAAGAGTCACAGCACAGAGACTGAGACTATAAAGGGAGCTGAGGAAACTCATAAGGAGGTGTAAATTGGAACAATATGGGCTGTGTCGTGTCCTGATTTGGCTTTGGGGAATTAAGAGCTAATCTTTTCCCTGAGACCGGAGTTGCTGGAGTTGTGCATGCGGCACACAGGGGAGTTTGTGATCTCAAAGCAAAGTGGTGAGTGCCAGTGCAGGAGATGCAGGACTGAGACTTCAGATGATTATTTTTACATTTGGTCTCTCTGTGGTTATTGAGGTCTGTATTTAAAGTAAAAGCCTCTTTGTGCAGATTTGCCTTTTTTTTTTTAGTAAAGTATCCCTGTGTGCAGTGAGCTGAGAGAAACAGGTAACAAATCGGTGACAGTGGGCTGGAAATCTGTGACAGCAGGTTGCAAACTGGAGGCATCTCACAGGGCTTGCATATGGATAGTAACAGCAATTCCAGCCCAGTGGTCAGGGACAGGAGGCTGTGGGGCTGAGACCCAAAGTGAAGAGGCTGAGCTGGAGCTGCACGTCCCGTTGTGGCATGCAGGGGACACACAGAGGCTGTGCACAATGGAGCTGAGAAGTGGTGTTGAGTGGTCCCAGGCAGCAAACCCAGGAATCACGGGGAGTTCAGTGCATTGGTGTTGGGTGTGGGTATAGAAAAAACTGCCATTGCTGCTCCCATGGAAGGCTGCACTTCTGGGGTCAGCCCTTTCCCATCCCTGTGGTGTTTCCACGTCATGCCCAGCAGAATGCTGCTTGCTGCAGCCCTGCCCCGTGCCCCAGCCCACTCCTCCCCCCATCTCCCTCACTATCTAGGTCAAAGACTGTCAAGCACAATGGGGGGGGGGGGGGGGGGGGGGGGAGGAAAGCAAAAGCCAGCATCGTGTCTTTTATGTGGACGTTATTGGCTGCTTGCAACAGAAAACACATCCTGCCTGTGCCTTAGTCTCCAGTCTTTCCCACCTTGCTGCACACACCAGATCTGAGCAGGAAGAGGAAGAGAAGGAGGGTTTGTTATGTGTTGGAGGGATCAACACAGCCAGCCTGGAGGCAGGGCTGTCCCAACCTGAGGAACATGATGTAAGCTCCCAGTACCTCAGCCAGCCTGGATTGTAGTGCCCTGGGTCTCTGGGAGAAGGGCAGCCTGCAAGTCCCACTGGGTGAAAGGTGTATGGAATTGCCTTCCCTGGAAATAAAAACCCTTCCTATGTAGCATATGGTGCTCCCAACCCCAGGTTCATGGGGTTGGCTTGGGGGACAGCACACTGAGCTTGTGCTGGGTGATAGGCAGCACCCAGGAGGTGCAGGGTGCTCAGCAGCCCTGCTCAGGTGCTGGCTGGGGAGTGCTGTGCAGGAGTAGGAGGTGCCAACTGCAGGCACTGCAGCTGAGCCTGCCAGCCCAGATTGTTTCAGTCCAGCGACCTCACAAGTGGCTTTGCTAAAGCTGCAAGTTGATCTCATGGAAGGAAATTGAATTGTCGTCGGGGCTGGGTTTTATCTGGGCTTTGGGCTCCACTGCTTGGCTTGGACTATTAGCGTTTGCTTGTCTGATTACAGGCACAGCTCAGGGTGAGAGGTTGGGTTTAGATCACTCCTCTTGCCTTTCTCATCAAGTGGTGTGCTGCTGGGGGCTGGAGGTGTGCGGGAGGATTGGGATGGGCTGGGTGAGTGGTGGGTGCAGAAGGGAAGCCCAGGAAGGGCAGCAGGTTTCCAGGGCAGCAAACCAGTGCTGAGTATCTCAGTTCTTGGGAGTCAGAGCCCAGAATGTGCAGGGAGCATGGTGCAACCACAGGGCTTTGGTAGCACCACATCCAAGCTGTCCCATGGCCCACGAGCTTTGGTGCCGCAAATCTGGGGTGTTCCTGCTATCTCTGCCCTATCACTGCTGGACCCAGGGGGGGATCTCCAGATGCTGGAATGGGCTTTGGAGCATCTGGTGATTATGGCTTCTCACTGGGATGAGTGCTTTTTGCATCTGCCTGCGGCGTCTGGATCTGCGGGGATTTTCTTTTGCAATGTGTCTTTCTCCCACAGCCACAAAAACAGGTGATCATTTTTACTCACGAAAATGGAAGGGGGGGGGGGGGGAAGGGGGGAAGGAAAGTCACCTTTCTCCTGTAACCACAGGACTCGGAGAACTGGAGCCTTAAGTGTATATCTAGAGGGAAGGTGCCACTGGCTTCCCAACGCTGCCTTCCCGGCAGAGCCATAGGAGGCAGCCTGGCGGCCCTAAGTGCCCCTCCGCTCGGGGTCTTTAACGACCCTTAATCACCAGCTCATTTGCAGGCACTTTCCCCACTGCTGCCCTCCCCCAGCACGGAAATAACATCTGCTACCCAACACTGCCCCTATAAACCGCTCCTATTTCACATCACAAAAAATATACAGGGCATTAAACTAGGTATGTTTTATAGGGGAACTGTCAGGCAGCTCAAACCCAGTCTCTGACCTACTTAAAAGTTGTCCTAATCGAGGGAGGCATGTGTGCGTGTGCTGAGTTCACATCTCTGCTTCCATGTGTCACCCTGGTGCTAAGGAAAGAAAATGGGAGTTATGTGCAGAACTGGGGTTGCTTGGCGGTGAGTGAGGAGATGAGAGAGCAGTGCTGTGCACGCAGGGTCACCGGCTGCTGCCCCTTGGGGACATTGCCTTACCCATTGTCATGCAGGGAAGGGACGCAACACGGAGCATCCTGCCCAGATCCCTTGCAGCCAGGATGGGAAGTGAGAAGAACGGGAAGGTCTCACCCAGCCTTGACAGTAGCCCTGGTTCCTGCTGCCCCATGTCTGTGCTGCACTGGAGGCATTTGCAAATGCACACAGTTGCAGTGGGTGCTTCATGCAGGAGCTGCACGTTGTGCTGCAGCTCTTACCAGCAGCTTCCTGGAGTGCTGGAGGCATCAGTCCCCTTCCCTTGGGTGTTTGTGGGGGGCTTTGGGTTTCCCTGCCCTGCACCATGGTCATGTGCAGCCTGCAAGCTCTTAAACACCGGATATTTATGAAGTGTCTGTAAGCTTTCTGAAGGCTGGCAGTACTGCCAGCAGAAACACCCCTTTCCCTTTCCTTCCCTGCACGCTCCCGGCTCCCTGCCAGTCTGGAAGGAAGAGAAATGAGACTTTGCCACTGTAATTCAAACCAGCATTGAGAGCAAAAGGTGTTGTGGCAAGGAGAGCCCCAACCAGGCCCTCAGCCAGCAAAGCATTGACTGGTGAGCTCTTTGCTGAGGTCAAGGGCTGAATGGAGAGGGTGGCCCAGCCTCCAGAGGTTCTCTCTGCCAGCCTGCACCCCGCACAGCACAGTGAGATCCCTGCAAAGGGGCTCTGTGCATCTGCTGCCATTGGGCAGGCTGGTAGGTGATACGGCTCTCAGCTCCTTGGCACACACATTGTGGTTCCAGCACATCTCTGGGCTGGAATCCCCTGTGCCACCAACCCCTGGTATGCCACCACCCCTTGACATGGGGCAGCCCTGCAACGGTGAGCCACCACCCCGTGCCTTCACAGCCTGTGCCTGCAGCCCACGACAAGTCAGGAGATGGAGGAGGGGCAGGTCATGACTCCTTCCTTGGTGCAAAGGAGGGAAGGGCCCATCCTGTCCCCAGGGCACTGATTCAGCCCAGCTGGGAGCCTTTGCTGGGCTCTGCCATGAGTCACAGGGCGAGGAGCAGGCACCCGCCCTGGCGCGTGGGAGCAGCGCCAGGCATTGCCACAGAGAGGAGAAACCACTCAGCCTGTGGCTTTCTTGTCTGAGCTGGGGCCTACTGTGAGGGGTGGCAGGAGTTAAAATGCTCCTGTGCCAGTTCTCATTGCCTTTGAGCTGTTTGGCATCCCTGTGGTCAGCACAGCCCTCATCTGTGCCCAGGAGGTAAAGCCTCCAGCTGGGACTCTGTGGTGTCATACGCCATCCTGTAGCTTGGCCGTGCTTCCCACTCCCAGATGTGTTTGGATGAAATAGCGAAGCAGAAAGAAAAAGTGGGGGGAGCAGAGCTTCACCCCCTGGGAAGGCACCAAGCCAAAGGTGATGTCTGTGGTCCAAGTCCCAGCTGTGGCTCTGCAGGGTGGTTGGTGTCCCCTGGGCTCCTCTGTCCCAGCTGTTCCCTGGAGACCTCCCATCCCAGCACAGTGGACAGGACTGCCTGGTCACACAGCCCCCATGGCCGGACCCTGCCCTGTCCCCTGCCTGGCTGCATGCCGTGAGGCACCGTCAGCAGACATCAAAGGGGCTGCTTTAATAGGGTATTGAGTGTTCGGGGCTGGTGCCCGGGTATCTGCTGCTTTCCACTCCCCCCCATGGCACTTAGTCCCTAATTAAACTCTACACAGCATTCCTTTCCCATCACACCTCATAAAAATGAGGAACCCACAGAACACGGGCAGTGTTACACTGTGGATAATGATTACGGTGCGGTGCAGTGTGGCTGCGGCTCCAGCCGAGAGCAGAGCCCCTGCCAGGGAAAGTGTGACCAAGGAGGCGGGGTGCTCCTCTTGGTGTCAGTCGCTTTGTGTAAGCATATGTGCAAATAAGCAGTAATCCACTGTAATGAGAGCAAAAGCTCTGCGGACTTGCAAACGTGCCCCTGCGGGCGGGGCTGTGTGATCTGTGCAGGGCGCAGTGTCATGCAGAGCAAGGCTGGGAACCGCTGGGGGTTTGCACGGAAGGATTCGGGGATGCTCGGGTTATAAAAGTGGTTCTGTAGCATGTAAAGCAATAGCAGCCAGCATGTGCTCCGGGTGAGCTCTGGGGGTGACCCATCCCTCTGCCCCATGGGGAAGCCACTGTTGCTGCTTGGCTGCGCACCGGGTGCCAGCAAGAACTCAAGGACTCTGCTCCTCCATCCCCCTTTAATGTGTTTTACAGATGTGACAAATATCGAAGGAATTTGTTTTTTAAAGCCTGTTTTGATTGAAATCACACACAAACCTGCTCATGCTTGGGGCCTTCCTGTAAGTTATTATTATTTTTTTCATTTGGGGGGAAGATTATGTTTCTTAGGCAAACAGGAAAAACAACGGGGAAAAAAGGCTCTGTTTGTTTCTTTAACTTGCAGCTCTCCATTGGAGTGGTTCCCTGTGGTGGGTAGGATGGAGATGTGGTATTTGAGGGCGCCTGTGCCGTGCTATGCCATTCCACGCCGTGCTGTCTTGTGCTGTGCCAATCCGTGCCAAGCTGTGCCATGCTATACAACGCTGACAGCAGAGATGGAGGCTTAGTAATGCAGCCCCACTGCACACTGGGGAGTGATGGCCCAGTGTAGGTCCAATGAAGGTCGTGGATTTTTTCTTGGCTTTTTGAAGAGTCTCCTGGCTGCAGTGTGTTGGGGTTACTCTGATAGTCCCCCACTATGGGTGACCCTGCTGAGACACAGCTGCCAGCACAGCAGGGAAAGCTTCCTCTGCCTGTCCTGGTGGGAGGACAGCTCTCCACAGATGTGAGGCTGATGAAGCTTATGTCTGTGTTCAGGTTGTAAATACTTTCTGATGACATCTTGGGTACTATGTTTCTTTTTAGGGGCTGGAAAGACCCCGGTGTGTGTCCCAGCAGTGACTGTGGGTACAGCACCCTCTGCACCCAGGTCCCAGCAAAACTGGGTGCCAGCAGCCCACACAGGGCCATCACTGAAGGAAATAGCATCCTCCATCCTTCCCTCGTGTGCTGCAATGTTCAGACCAAGCGTTCTTCACCATGATGAGGATGTGCCCCCATGTCAGGATGTGGCAACATCCTCATGGCCATCCAAATGACATCGGTGCCATTCAAGCAATGCTGGTGCTGAAGTGTGACCCAGTGGGGACCTGGTGGTGTTGTCCCCTGTCCCTTCTGTGACGCCAAGGGGCCGTGGGGGCCCTGCTCACAACACATGGTCTGACTGTGGCTGCAGAGGAGCAGGAGCCCCTCTCGGTGGGAACGCGGAGGCGTTTGCAGGTCATTTCAGCATGTTGTCCCAGTCAAATATTTGTCTAGTTAATAAATATATTGTTGTTTTTTTCAGTGAGGAAATGAGGAGACTGCAAAGAAAAATAATGAAAGGCCTTTCTTGTGCAGCCCTGCTCTGCGAGAACCTGGAGCAGGCCCTCCTCCTTCTCCTTGGCCCTCACGCTATAAGAAATCCTGCTGTGGATTTCACAACGGAGTGATTGACAAGATTAGAAATTATCTCCCCCTCTCTCTACATATAAGGTTACTGCCGCTCCAGGCACAGTGTGAAATTCCCCTCGCCGGAGCTCATTAAATGGGTCAATGGATGTGTTCCAGCTTCTCTGCAGTTCACAAAGGGCTGAGTCCTGGCCACCCCACCAAACTCTGTCCCAGGCTGTTGACGAGTAAGTGCTTCCATATGGCTCACCTCAGCATCTCCAGAAAGATAACAGAGAGCTAATGGCTTGCAGATTCCATGGATGCTCATCGTGAGACGTGTGGGGGGACAGGGGGCTCCAGGCTGATGGGGATGAAAGGGACTGCCCCCCAGACCTTGCCAGGGGCACAGGGCATGGGCATAGGGCAGACTGGAGGGAAGGGCTGGTGGGCAGCAGAGCTGAGGCAGCACAGGGCAGGTTTTGAGGCTGTGTCATCCTCAGCCCAGGAAAGCAATGATGGGCACCAGCAGCAGTGAGATCCTGGTTCTGGGCTGGGTCCATACACAGTCCTTTATGTATCAGCAGTGCAGAAGGCACTGATAGAGTTTTGGTGATGTGAAGCTGGGGAAAAACACAGGGAAAGCATTCCTTCTGAGATGTTTGCTCTTTTCTCTTTTTTTTTTTCTTGATGCCACTTCAGTGAGCAGATTTCTTCTCCAAATCACAGTCATTATGTACCAATTTCTTCCTGATGCTCTCCCCTGTGAGCCCACCCGCAGCCCACACACTGGGACATCCATCGTGTGGCTCGGACTGGTGCTGGCTGTGTCACCTTGGTCCTCACTGCGTAGTAGCTGGGTGGCTCCCATCACTTACGGGCACAGCAAGGAAATCAAACGCAGCCAAACACTCCATTCACGACACTGCTGTCGAATATTTGAGGATAAGATTTATATTTAATGAGCGTGCTTGCTGGGAAAGTTTGAGTGTTGGCATTATTCATGCAGAAGAGACACAATGGGGTCAGGAGCACAGGGGAAGCAGAATGCTCCCACATCTGAGGAGCACGCAGGGGCTCAGCTGGCTGTGCTCGGGCTGCTCCCTGCCCTCCTGGTGCTGCTGTGTCTCTGTCCACAGGCTGCTGCTTTGGGCAGCCCTGGTATGCAGCCCCTGTGCTTGAGGAATAAGGAGATGTTCAGATCCCGGAAAGCAGTGTTTGTGTGCAGGCACTCCTGGGGTCGGTGCTGAGGGTGGGAGAGGAGAGAGAGGAGGTCTCAGCCTCGGGAATGTTGCCTTTGCCTCGGGAAGTGCCAGCATGCGGCATAGAAAGGGTGGCAGAGCAGTGACCTGTGTGGTGTATGGTCCTGTAATTACCCAGCAAGGCACCATCGCCATCCAATTAGATCCGTTCTTCTCAGGCTATTTGTGTAACTAAGGACCAATTAACAGCCCCGCTTTCAGCTCCCAGCTTCCTCCAGGCACTTCCCTTGGGGTCGGACATTGGTGTGGGGCAGCCATGGCACTGAGAAACACCACCTCACCCTATCTGGGAAGGGATGCTGTGGGTGCACAGCACTGCTCCCCGCTCCATACCCGCTCTCCGGTGCCCCCACACCCCCATTGGGCCCCTGGTGCTGAGCAGAGCGGGTGGTCCTGGAGGAGCAGGGGGCTGCTGGTGAGTTCTGCTTGCAGCAATGCTCACTGCCCTCCCTCCCTGTCTGCTGAAGCCAAAATAACTGAAATTACCTTTAATTATTCTCATTACTTTCTTTGGGAATTCTGAAGTGAAAGGCAGCATTTAGCTGTGAGCTACAGCAGGGCTCTGCCCTTCCTCCTGCCCCCAGCTGCTGCCTGGGGGGTGGCACCAGGCACCAAACAGTCATGGAGCAGAGAGGGCTGAGAGCCAGGGACTGGGACTGGCAACGGGGTTGGGATGCTCCCAAACCACTGCTGGGCATGGGGAGCTGTGCTGGGGTGTGTGAGGTGTAGGGGCTCCTGTGCCATCCCTGCTGGATGCAGGGGTGCAGGAGGGTGGGCATCACCCATCGTTGCCTCAGCTGCAGCCTAGTGCTGTTGGTGAGGTGCTTCCAATTATTCCTCCCTGCTTAATGACTCCTGGCCATGCAATTTCTGCAGCCCAGTTACACGGTGTCTGGTACCTTTCAGCAGGTGCTCAATGGCTGTGGTGCACTTAGGCCAGGCAGAATGGCTCAGGAGAAGCTCTGCGCTCCATGCTGTGTGCATGCAGCAGCGTGATGCCCCAGGCCCTGCAAAAGAGATTCTTCTTTGGAGAGCAGGGAGCAGCTCCCTCCTGCCCTGTCTGCTCTGTGTCTTGTCCAGGAGGGAGGGAAGAACCAGCCAAACTGCGGTCCCTTAGGACCTACCAAAATAGCACCAGGCAGCGGCAGAGCAAATCGTTATCCAAGCAGGGGGAGAGAAGAGGGGGGCTGGGGACTGTGGTCCCAGATGGACACTGGGCCATTCTTCTGGAGAAGGTCTTGTTACCGCCAAGGTCAGACAGAAGTGACACCGAAACCGCCGGGGCCTTTGGGAATGAACATTGAGACACGTTCGCTGTCAAATGGAATCTATTAAAAGGGATTAGATGCTTTTTTCATCAATACCCCTGTGACACCATGATGGGTTGAAATTGCTGCAAAAACATCATTATTAAAAATGGGCCTATTAGTATTAGAATGGACAGAAGCTCCCCACTAATTTTAGCAGCAGCCGCTGGGAGGGACTGAGGGCAGCCGGGGGGCTGCAGGGAGGTGGGTGGGAGCAGAGCGGGGGCTGCAGTGGGTGGGGGGCTGCAAAGCGAGCACGTGCACTCATCTGTGCCCCAAAGTACATCCATTAGTGGTGGGATGCTGTGATGTGTGTGTGTTCCTACGGAGATGGCACTGCGGCTGAGAACACCATCAGGGCTCAGAGGGGATGGTTCTGGTGCTGGAGGTCCAGTCGTTAAAGGGAGCTTTAATTGGGGACTGGTTGCTGCTGGGAGCTGGCAAGGCTGTGTCTGAGCTCCTGGTTGCACCTGGGCAGGGTGCTGTGGTGCTGTGTGGGGGGCTGCTCACAGCTGGAGTTAATTGCTGATAGAGGAGGCTGCAGGTGAGCTGGCTGGTATCGCTGGACTGTAATTGATGAGACACAGATGCACCAAGGATCTGTCCGTGCAGGAGTAGCAGGCAGGGTCACCTCTGTGCTGCAGCCAGGGCAGGCTCAGGATGGTGGAAATGCTGCTGTCCTGTGACCAAGCAGGGCTGGGGTGGGCAGCTCTGGGGATGCTGCAGTGGACAGATTCCTTGCACCAATCTGCTGGAGCAGCAAACAGCATCTCTGGCCCTGGCCTTACCGGGGCAGGGACACAGCCAGGCCCACAGCTCCCTGCAAGGAAGGAGCCCACACTGCTCGTGGTGCCCCTCTGGAGCCAGGTTCTGTGTCAGTGCTCAGCAGTGCTGGCTGCAGTTACAGTCAGGCTGATTTTTCTACTGAGAAATGCAGTTTTATCAAAATCAAAGCGTTCCCTGGGAGTGATTGGTTTTTGACAAAGTTTTTGAAGGAAATGTGTCTGAACAAATCACTTTAACTCTCTTGTTTTATTTCTCACAAAGGTAAAAATAACTCTTTGGATCTTTACGTGATATAATCCTATACAATGCAATTAATCTAATATTTATAATTCCGCATCCTGCGCTGACTTTGTCAACTGAAACGTTTAGCTGTTGACAAAAGGACTCAGAAATTCTCTTTCATAAAACAGCTGCCTCACTCACGATCCCAGAGCCTGCACTGTGAGCTTCCATGCAGCGCACGCTGCTTGGGGAACAGCCCTGGCATTAAGTGCCAGGGGAGCAGATCCTGACCCAAAGCTTCCGTGGGTGCAGTGTGCCAGCAAGGGACTGTGCCAGCTCAGCCCCTGCACCATGTGTGTGCAGGGATTCAACCTGGGGCTGTTCTCCCCTAGTGCTTCCCAGCCTGCTGCAAAGCACCAGATGGTATCTGATACCCAGCCCTAAACGTTGGCTTTGATAATCAGCTACATACTGTCACTACCATTAAGTGTCATTTGTGTGCAGGTTTTCCTTCTTCATTCTCTTCTTTTTGCTTTGTTTCACTTTGCTTCATTTTTCTTCTTTTCTTCTTCCCCTTCCTCCCTTCTTCCCATCCTCCCTTTCTTCCTCCCTCCCTCCTTTCTGTTTGCAGGGAGTGCATGGGGTTTGTTTCTCTCACTGGAGCTGATTCCTGTAATTTTCACCTGGCCATTTTGAAGCATTGTTTGTTTGCATTTCCCTGTGACTGAGTCATTTTGGGCACTAATTAGGTAATTTCCCACATAACTTGGCTACTCCTCACTGCGCTCCCTTGGGGTGCCCCAGGGTGCCAGCATGGACCCCATGTCAGGGTGGGGGTGATGCCCCATTTCAGTGCTGCCAGTGATGCCTCACGGCAGGGATGGAGCTGATGCCCCATTGCCTCTGCTCCCTAGAGCATGGTTGTTGTGCTCTTCCCTTGGAAATCTCCAGCAAGGAAGTGTGCTCTGGCAGTGTCACTGATGCTCTGTGCCTGTAGGAAGGGGAGGAAGGGTTTTCCAGGCAGTTCTGCACTCGCTCCTCCCTCTGCTCTCCAAGCCTTCGGTTCCCAAGCCCAGTCCCTATTGCTTTGCCTTAGAGGCTGCTCTCATGCTAGAAGCCTGCCCCAGGATGAGATGTCCTCAGTCTGTCAGCTGGGCTGTGCACTGAGTCTGGACCTCTGCAAGCACAAAGCTCCTCCAGGTGCCACCACAGACCCCAGAGCCCCCACCTACTGGGATGCTCACCTGCATGCAGACCTGGCTGTGCCCCTGGGCTTGGGCTGGATTCAGCCGTGCACATGCATGTGGGATGGGTGAGCAAGGCAGAGCTACATGAGCCTTCACTTGGTGCCAAAGGATGCTTCAAAAATCAAAACTGCAGATTCTCCTGCTTATGGTGGGGGCCAGGGGCTGTGTGGAGGCTGGCGGAGAAGCGCACCTCAGGCCGAGCTGCCCGGTACATCAGGCTTGGCTTTGTAATTAAGTGTAGGAATAAAGCTGTGGACAGTGCGTAGCCATGGTGACGCTGAGCCAATCCCAGAGGATCCGCAGCCAGCTGGAATATTTGCTGGATGGCAAAGCCTCAGCCCAGTGTTTAATGGTGTTCGACTCTATTCGGGGAAACAATTACATGCTCCATTTTCAATGTAGTCAGCTGAACAATAGATTAAATGAAGCAATTTAGACAGAGGCTTCTCCACTGCTGCCCGACCCATGGGGCCACTTATCTGCCGGAATGGGCAGCCTCCTTCCAAGGGCTGGCATGGGGTTGGTCCTGCCCACAGCAAAAGCTGCCTTCAGGGGGACAGGAGAGCTCCTTGTGCTGTTGGTGGCCCCACTGCCTTCCTCCTGGGCCACCGGGTTGAGCAGAGTGGTGGCCCCGGCACTCAGCCCATCCAGTGCTGGATGCTCAGAGATGCTCATGGCTCTGCAGTTTGATGTTCCCCTGTTGATTCCTTCCAAGCTGCTGCTTCTCACCATGTGCCAAGTGCTGCCTCCCTGGTGGCCCCTTTGGCACCCCTCCCTCATGCCCCTTCCCTGCAGCACCCACTCCCCTACACTTGAGCTGCTCCTCCATCAGGAATATCCTGTTCCCGCGCTGCTGTGTCACAGAAACCACCTCCCTGCGAGCAGACACGTCGTCAGGAGAAATGCCTTTTAAGGCATGCTGGGATTTAATTAATTGCTGCCTTTATTTTACTAGTATAAAAGTGCAAGTCTCTTAAATATTTTCTAAGGTGACATCAGCGTCTTCAGGTTAGTTTGGGTTTTATGGTGTTATTACTGTAGCTATTCAAGGTATGCGAGGAGCACTGGGGGTGGGTGACTCCTTCCTGCTGCTGTGCCTCGCTCGGGTCGTCCTCCCTTCTCCTTGACCTCAGCACGTCCCCTGGCATGGCAATCCACCCCGACCTCCACCGTGTCCTTTTCTGCGGTAATTGCCTCGCTCCGTGATGGCTCATCTTATCAAAGCCAATCTCGTGCGCTCGGCAGCCTTTCTCTCATTGAGGTTCATTATCCGCCCCTCAGCCGCTTCACCTCCAGCTCTATAACCATGGGCAGGGCTAACGCTCTCATGGACAAGTCTGCTCTTGCACAGTGACTCCATGAAAACGTTTCTTGGATTCCTGAGGAGTGTTGGCCCGGCAGCCACAAAGCAGAGGTGCTTTTCTGGTGCCCGTCTACAGACCTTTCAAAGCTGCTGACTTACAGCACTATCAGCTCTGCCCTCATCCTCCCTACGTGCTGTCAAGTTGGGCTCACAGAATCACCGTTGCTCATGGAGATGCGGGCTGCTGTTGTACCGGTGACTCAGGCAGCACCAAACATCACGGGGGGTGTGATGGGGTTGGGTTACTCAACGCGCTGTTTATCCCCATGAGAAGTGCTCTTCCTCCTCACTCACCCTTTCTCGCCACTTTTGTCAAAGCAAACTCGAGGGCTCTGTTCAGGTTGCAGCGTGCAGCATCTTGAAGAGAAAGATTTGTCCCAAGGGCAGGAGGAAGCCATCCAAAGCCGCCTCCTCTTCCTCCTCTGATCTTTCTCCACCCGCCCATGAGCTCAGGACACCGCCACGTCCTGCACGCATCGCCTGCGCCCTGGAAAGGTTCTAGAAAACAATGGAAAGCTGTTTCCTGAAGGGTTGCATAGCTGTGCTGCTGCTGCCCAGCCTGAGCCCTGCGGGGCTGTGGCACTGCCTGCACTGACCGCAATGGGACCCTGCTCACGGCCACGGTTCCGGCTGCTCAGCACGGCAGCACACGGATGGGTTTGGCCTCTGCTTCCATACACACCGAGCTCAGCAAGAGACAACAAAGTAGGCTGAGCGAGGGAAGAGCGGGGCTGAACTTAGAACAAATTGTTTATCAGTATTTTCCACGAGGCATCAGCAGTTCTTTAAAGAGGACAAAACCAGAGGGACCTTGCTGAGAAATCCTTATAGGGGCTCTGGTGGTATAATGAGTTTCTATATTTGACCAACGTAAAAGTTTATCTTTAAACCTCCTGTATTTTTAAAATATGACATCAATGCCTTCAGCTTTGTTTTGATTGCTCTTAACTACCAGGTTTTATTATTATTTTTTGTTGTTTTTAAACTATTCACAAAGAATCGGGAACGTTTACTCAGGGCATAAAAATACCCCCAAATTCTGATGTCTTTGGCAGAAAAGTGGCAATCTCATTTGTTTTGCATGTGATAAATACTCCTGCTGCCACGGTGCTCCCACCACAAATTCAACAATTGTTTAATTTTCAGCTCCATTTTTAAAAACCTAAATGTTCTGAGCGCAGTTAATGTTAGATTAATTTTTTAAACCAAAGAGGCAAACTGGCTCGCAATATAAATATTTCACCAACCATTTATAAATATTGTGGCTTCTAGGAAAAACAACACAGTTGGTCCAAATCTTCAGCGGCTCCGTGCTCGGTGTGTGCGTTGGAGCCAGCGGGCAGGGGATGGGGGATGCACCGCGGGATGTGCTGTGGGATGTACTGAAGGATGTGGGCTGGGATGTGGTGCAGGATGTGGGCTGGAATACAGTGTGGGGTACGGTGCAGGATGCAGTGTGAGATGCTGCACGGGATGCAATCTGGGACATGGGTTAGGATCATGGCATCACAGAATCGCAGGGGCTGGAAGGGGCCTCAAGAGATCATCATAGAATCATAGAATAGAATCATAGAAGTCAAGAATAATAGGATCATCGTGTCCAACCCCCTGCTAAAGCAGGTTCCCTGCAATATGTCTCATTGGTAGGCACCATGGAAGACCTGTGGGATGTAGCATGGCATACTGCCCGGAATGCTGTGTGGGATGTGGTGGGGGATGCTGCATAGGATACAGCACAGGATGTAGTGCAGGATGCGGTATAGGATGAAGCACGAGGTGTAGCATGGCATACTGCATGCGATTCAATGTGGGATGCAATGTGGGATGCTGCATGGGATACAGTACAGGATGTAGTCCAGGCTGTGGACTAGGATGTGGTATGAGGTGTAGCATGGCATACTGGGTGGGATTCGATGTGGGATACAATGTGGGATGCAATATGGGGTGCAATGCAGGCCGTGCAGACTTGCTGGAAGCTTTTCAGGTCTGGAAGAGTTTCGTTCCCTTTTCTCCTCACTCCCTTGTGTCTCTTCACACTCCTCAAAGTTGAATATGTGGAAAACTGCTTCTACTGCTCATGGCTGCAGAGAAATCTGTTCCTGACTCCCTCTGTTCCCTCTCCAGCCCCTCCATGGGCTGCTGCTGCTTCTAGGGCTTCCATGCTGCTGTGCACAAAGGGCACGGCATCTCGAGCTGAAGTTTCACAATGGTTTTCCATGCAGGTGTGTCCCACCCTGCACCTGGCTGCCAGCCGTGCTTCCCAAATGCCATTGCACTGACACCGAGCCGGCCAGCAGCAGGCACATTCTTTCCCTATTGCTGTTGGATTTCTTTCCAGCCGAGTCAGCAGCACCGACAGCCACAGGGCACTCACCCGCCAGCACCAGCACTGGGTCACTGCAGGCAGGGATGGGGATCTAGATGAACTGGGAACCCTGCAAGAAATGGAATAGTCCTGATCTCAGTGTGGTTCTAAACTCAGTGTTTCCAGCAGGAAAAGCTACAAGTGACTGCGTCATGCCCCGGCCTCAGCGAGCAACCAAAGGGCTGGAGCCAGGAGGAGACATGGGGAGGGAAAGACTTTATAAAATTCACTTTCAAACAAGTGAAAACAGCGTTAAACAAACATGTAGCCTTTTGTAAGGGAGGATAATCCCTCCATTCAGATGTTAACATTAAGGAGTTATAACAAGGCTTTAGCTGTTTTCTCTGCAGAGTGGGAACAGTAATTCCGTAAGTACATCTCGGGAAGGTTTCCAAAGGGCTGGGAAGTGACAGTAATAAAACTGGACAGGTACCTTTGAGAGGAGGCATGGAGCATAATGGCCACGGTCCGGCCAGGACCTGGCCACGCACCCTGGGCTGCCCTGCTCGGGACATCACTAATGGTTTTCTTCTCATGTATAGGAGCAGAGCAAGAGAGAGTTGTCACAGGGCATAAAATTAATGACAAGGAAAAAGCAGATGAGGCTGCAAGCTGCTCCATGGGAATGGCCCAGGCAGTGGGGTATTGCTCCCATCCATCAGGGAACCTGAAAAGTTCCCCAGGTTGCTTTGCCAACAGCTGAACGCTGGCTTCCCATGTCCGTCCCCACTGGTGACAGCAGACTGGCTGTTCCTGTGTTGCAGACGGGACATGGTAGATGTCAGGTATTCAGAAAAGATGGATATTGCTGTAAGCCCCTACACCAGGGAAGAAAGGACAACCGTGATGAAAGCCTTGGGGTGCCTACTGAAACTCGGAGAGGAGTGGTGGCAGGAGAGGGGAGGAGAGAGTGGGGCACAGCCTTTGGAGTTTGCCCTGCAGGATGAAAGCAGCCAGCCCTTTCCTCAGCCCTCCATCCGCTTTCCTAGACCAGAGGCTGAGCTGATCCTTTGCTCCCTCATGAACAAACACCAGGGAGGGAGAGCTATTTCCTCCTCAGATTGGGTGATTTTACGGCTGTTTGCACATTTCCCAGCTCACTTCGGCCATGAGCCAGCCTGAAATCTGCCTGGAAAAGATCCCCACCTTTCTGGGTATGCCTGGGAAAAGCAAACAGAAGGAAATCTCCCCTCCCTGCCCTTGTGGGCAGCCTCCCACCCAGAGGCTTTCACCTTGCAGTGGTTGTAAACCAGGAGTTGCACTTGGGGAGGAAAGAGCAACGTGAGAAGGACGTCTCCAGATGACAAGAAGCACTGGCAGTTATATATTCCTTGTGCACATGGTTGAAGTCTCCAGCACGACAACCCCATCTCGAGCAGGCAGTACTGTGGGAGATGATCCCAATGTGATGACAGTGCTCTGGGCTCCCTCTGAAGTGTGGCAACATCCTCGTCCAGGGCAAGAGCGAGATTTCTGCTTCCTCACAATAGCTGAACTTGGGCCAGCACGCGTTCCCCCGGGCCTTCTTCCATCCCATTATCCCCCAAACATGCCAGGACAGCAGCGCAGAGGGCCAAGCCTGGATGTTTCCTCCCCGCCTCCCTCCTCCCCTCCCTTTCCCCCAGCCTGTCTTGTCTGCATCCGATGCTCCAGTGAGTATTAATAGAGTTGCAATGTCTGACATCTCCAAGGAAGCTCCTGTTGGGGAAGAGGCTGCTCCAAGCACTGCCAGCACCAATGCATGCAGCCATGGGCTCTGTCCCCAGGCACAGAATCTCAGCTTGACGGGGCTCCTGAATTCAGACCTGAATTATGGATCCCCATGCACTGGATCTGTATATTTAAGCATTTAATGGGGTTTTACGCAGGCTATTTTTACAACTTTAATGCACTTAGCACTAATTTGGGGAGGTTTAATGCAAAACACATAAATGTTAGATGGGAGACGGCCGAGGTGTTTTACAGCCGCTGGGAATTGCACAAAGTATGTGGGGCTCATTTTGCCTTCTGATATCACTCAGCACAAAATTACCTTTGCCTGGCCGGGTGCCAGGGAGCCGCGGGCTGCGGCTGGCAGGCGTGATGTATTGCAATGTCACTCTCGGAGCAGTGACCGTGGCCATATATAAACCCCAGACCCAGGCGAGAGCTCAAAGCCTCACTAATGCCGTCCCTAATCTGGCAGGATCAAATTTGCCCAATGCACTCGGAGCCATTCAGATTTCCATCCTCTGGTTTGTGTGGTTACCTTATGATGTGCTGTGGGGAAAGTGGAGACATCTTTGGTGCAAGGCAAGCAGCCCGCGGTGGGGATGGCTGTGGGGAACCCACTGGGAGCACTGGCTGCCCATGTCCCTGCCTGGCCTTCACGCCTCCACGCTCACCACAGCCAATTCTTCTCTGTTGTATGATCTGCAGGGCAGGGAAGGCTGCTTTGTTCCATTTGCCCTCCACCTGGCAAGAGCTCCAAATCCACAGGGCCAACATCCCCGAGAGGGCACCCACCAGCTGGGGCAGGAGCAGGGACCGGGCTCTGTGCTGCAGGGTGAGGTTGGGAGGAGCATTTAGGAGTCACAGACTCTTTGGTTGGAGGGATTTGGCTGTGAATCTGAGTGAGGATTTGAAGCCTTACTCACCACCCCTGAAATTTCCCTCATTAAAATCAGCATGGCTCTGGTGCTCTGGGAAGCTGCACAGGAATGTTAGCAAGAGATGGACTGAGGAGAGGCTGCAAAGCAGCTCCTGGGCTCACGAAAGGAATTAAGCCTCGCTTTCAGCCCTTCCCTTCCCACAGAGGTGTGTTGGGAGCATGGAGGCAGCAGTGATGGGACTGCAGTGCTGCACATCCTCCTGGCACAGGGATGCAGCTCTGGGTCCTGGTGGGCCATGGAAGCACCTGCACAGTGCCCAGAGTGCCAGCAATTAGCAGAAAAGTACCAAGTATTACAAAGGGAGAAATCACACACCAAAAGCTTAGTTCCTGAGTTAATGCTTTTATTGAGCAAACGAGCCGCTTGTCCCTGGCATGAGCAGGTGTTCCCTTTGCTGGCTGATCCCCAGTGCTGCCATGGCCATAAGATATTTTTGTGCTCCTCCGTTCCCAGACTCATTAGGAAGTCTCATCTTTCTGCAGCGTTGGTCATGGACTCACAGGTAAGGCATGGAGCAGGGGCTCACACTGTGGGATGGCAACAGTTTGTGAGCTGTCCCAAAGGGTGTCCATCCGGTCCCTGCATCTGAGTGCTGCTCCCAGCACTGCAACAAGCTTCTTTCACCTTTCCCTTTGCTCCAGGCTGAGCCTGCTGCTTTATCAATACAGGCCAAAGGGCACCTCAGACCCACATCTCTGTCTTTGCCGCGGTGATCTGCTGTCCCCACGCAGCCTGGTTAAACTGGTTATCCTATAACTAAACAGCTTAACTATTCCTGGAGCCCAGCCAGCAACTTGTGCTTCCTCAGCACACATCCCCGGGCAGCAGACGGGCCGTAGACTGTGCAGTGACCCCAGCAGCACAACTTGTCTCAGCGATCCTGGCATTGATTTTCAGCCCAGACGCTCATCCAAGTGGGGCCGTGCCAAATTCCTGCCAAGCAGCCGACCACTCCGGCACGAACACACAACGCACACCCCACGGCTGCTGTCCCCATGCCTGGTCTCTGTCCCCCCTCACCCAACCCAAGGAGCTGCATGCAGAACTCCAGCAGTGCCTGGGATGAACTCTGATGCTTCAGCCCCCAGCTATGCTGAGCAGAGTGAACACCTCTTCTGTTCAGGAGGAGATTTTAAGTTCATTGCAGTGAGGCACTGTTTTCTCTTGGAGATTCACTGGCAATCCTTCCTTTAATTTTCTGCCTTCCCTTTCTTCATCTCTTTGTAACTACTTGAAGGGCACCCCAAAATGAAATTACAATGGATGCACGCTCCCGGGAGAGACCCAAGGGCTGTGTGGCTGCAGGAAGTTGGCAGGGAAGGCCGACCCAATACTGATGTGCTCTGAGCATCTCGGTTGTGTTCCTGTGCTGCGCAGGTTCAAGGGGACTGGGCTACCTGAGTGGAAGTCCACCCAGTGGACACCCCCTTCCAGCCACGTCCACACATATGTACAAAGCTCTGTGGGCCCTATAGGCTTCCTGTCTTGCCTTGGCATCTCCAAGCAAACCCCTCTCCTCCCAACACTCATTCTTGAGGCAGGGGGAGCGGTGAAGCTGTGCCTTGCCCTTCCTGCAGCAATGACTCATGGGGGAGGCAGCAGGACAGGCTACAGGGTGCAGGGCTGGCCGGACCCGCTGCACAGAGCTCAGTGGGACAGGTACACACACATCTCCACTACCCATCCACAGGCAGCAATCCAGCAGGGCTGAAGTCCATGGCAATGCACCCCTGCACACACAGGACTGCAATGGCACAGAACAGCACCGAAGCTATTTATCCTCCTGTCCCTGCTCCCTCGCCACCTTGTTATTAGGTGTCTGTTTTGGGGCTGGTGAAGTAATCAGTGTTCCCAGTCTCGTGTCATTGAGCCGCTGCTGTCTGGGGGCTGGCCTGTTGTCACCTGCTCTCTTTCAAACCTAATGCACCCATCAATCACCACCACCTGGGAGCAGGGAGGAAGGGACCACAGGGCCCTTTCTGCCATGCCACCACTCCAGCACTGTCACTTGTCCCTGCTCCACTGGGCTGCGTGCCACCAGCCTTGGGAGCCAGCACAGGGCTCAGCGTGCAGACAGGCTGTGAAAACTTGGACAACACAGTACATCTCCTTTGTGATGGAAGGGCTGGAAATGGGGCCAGCACCTGGCACTGCTGTAGGAGATGGTGGGACCCCTGGAGCCCAGCACAGCTTGAGGACATGGGGCTTCCAGTCACACACCTGGATGAGCCCCGTGGTGAGTACTGAGAGCAATGCAGCCCAGTACTCCGTGGATGGCAGACATCTGTTTTTCACTGATCTGAATCTCAGCACATGCATTCCTCTCTCTGAGTGGTGTCCGTTTGGCCTCCACACTGTGAGCCCACAGATTTTGGGGGACAGAGGCAGCAGCAAGGGGCTCAGTGACAGCCTGCTCCTCCTCTGCATTACGCCAGCCTTCCCATGCCACCTGCATGCGAATGAAGGGAAAATAGGACATCAATTACTCTGGCCAGAAACGGAAATGGGATTTCAGATGGGCTGGGAGGGCCCTGGGTGCTGGTTGGACACACCTCTAATCGCCGCTGAGCACAGGAGAGCAAAATGCTAATTGAAAGGGAGCAAAGTTACAGCTCTGCTCTGAGCTGCTGGCTGGGAGGGGAGCAGTGTGGCAGAGGCTGGGAGCTGAGCTGGGTCCCTGGCTCTCATGGGATGTCCCAGCATGCAAAAGGGGCAGCGACACCCCTGGAGGGGTGATGGGGTGATGAGTGTGGGATGTGACATCACAGCCTTGACATGGCTGGGTCTGAAAATATTGTTTAGGACGTAGAACAAATATCTTTAAAACCTCCCCTTGGCAAGGTTCAAGTGTTTTTGAAGTGGTCAGAGCATTTTGTTTTGATTTTGCCATTTCAGCTAACAGGAAAAATGATAAAATGGAAATGAAATTCCTGGGCCTTGTAGTATGTTTTCATAATTATTCACAAAACACGGTGATGAAATAGAGCTACATTTCCAAAAAGCCCTTCCAAAGTGCGGGGTCAGCGTTTCCTGATGACAGCTTTCTTTCTGAACCATTTGGGTCAGCTCTCAGAAATGCCCACGCAGCCCCGTGCCCCCATCCCTCTGCATTCATTCCTCTTTCCTCTTTTCTCCTCTTTTAAGGGTGAGGGCAGCTATTGCTGGGAGCCCTCCCGCTGCCCAGCTGTGCATGCTCAGGCACCCGAGGCGAGGAGCCGGCATGCTTCCTTCCCAAGCCACAGAGCATTGCAGCAGCTTGCAGGCAGGCAGCAGCCTCCAGCCACACTCTGCAGGCTGGGACAGGCTCTGGTGTGCTCTGCAGGCACTGACCAGGATGGGGCAGAGGGATGAGCCCTGTGCTGAGCTCTAGGCTGCCACCGGTCCTCTGCTTGCTGCCAGGTGATATATCTCTGGGGAGCTTTGTATGCAGCTGGGAGAGCAATAGGAGGGAGAGCATTCTGTTTGTGAGGAGCTCTCCTGAATGCCATGGACTGGCAGAGGAGGACCTGTCCCAGTGCACCGTGCTGCTCCTGGAGGGCAAGGGAAGGGCACGGTGTCTGTAACCAGGAGCTCTGTTTGTTTGGGCTTGATACTTGCATGGGATGGGAAAAGGATGTGAGCTCACGCAGGGATTACAGTGTATCTGCTCACCCTTCCCACAGAGCTGCGCCTATTGAGTTAACAAGAGCTCTTGCTAATTTCTTACACCTTGGATATGAGACACACTGAAACAAGATCGCAGTCAAATTTCCAAGAAGCAGAGCCAGACCTACAAGCCCTGTTCCAGGAAGTGTTTTTTTTTTCCAGGACCGGGGAGGAAAGCCCTGTAATTAAGAACCTCAAAATGGCACGAGGTATCTGTGACATTCTGCATGCTGCTGGGAGGTGAGGAGGGCAGCGCTCAGTCTTCACCCCTGCACTGGTGCCAGAGCCCTTGGCAGTCAGGAGAAGGAGAGGAATGCTCAGCAGGAGGAGGAGATGTCCCCACAGAGCCATCTGGGGCGGATGCTCACAGTTCTTTGGTGGCCCTGTTGTGAAGGTACAGCAGCCCTTGCCCCACAGATGAGAGGTGAGGCTGTTGTGTGCAGGGGCTCCGTAGACAGTCCAGAGCATGGAGTAACTGAAATCCCACCAGGAGGCACCAGGGATGTGTCTGACCCTCAGCTCAGGAGACTTCCCAGCCAGAGAGAGCATTTCCAACAGGGTCTCCTTGGGTCTCCTTTTGCCAAACTCCATCCCATACTGCACGGAGCCCTCCTTATCCTCGCTCCATCTCCACACTCAGTTTTCCTGCCCCACAGCCCACTGTCAGCACTGCTGGTGCCCTGCAAGGCCTGGTGGACAAGAGCAGGCGCTGGCACAGGGCTCTGGGGCACCGCACCTCTGGTGATTAATTATCCCCTGAGCCTGCTGACTCCTTCACCTCCAGACATAATTCAAAGTCTAAAAAAAATTAAACAAAAAAAAAGAAATCAGTGTTTTTCTTCTCCCTGTGCCATTTAATTAGTTACACATGTCCCCAGGACTATGTGTTTTGCGGTACACTTGGAAAATTAGAAGGCAGCAGTGATAAGGTTTCCTCATTACCTGTTGCTCACTGTTTGGAGCTGCTGCTCACTTGTTTGTCCTCTGGTTGGTGGACCTGGCTGTCCCCGGGGATCCAGGGGAACACAGCGGGGTCTGGCTGTGCTGGGCTCACTGCTTGAGTCCTCCTGGGTCGGTGCCACTCCTGCCCCCAGCCCCCTGGCATTGTCACAGCAATGTCACATAGAGCTGCTCATTTGCACAACCTGCACCCTCTATGTCTGCTTTTGGGTGAGGGGAAAGGAACTTAGAAGTAAAGATCAAAGCCATCTGGTCCTATCCTGCTCCTGTATATAGCTGACAGCATTTCTTCTAGCCTGACACGGTCACAGGATCCAACTCTGCTCCCAGCACCCCCTGTACAAGCCCTGGTGGATTCCACATGGGATGACACAGCACAGGGATCAGCATCCCCTGCATCCATGTGCACCTATGAAGCAGAGAGCCCCCACTCCTCTTGCAGCTGAGGGATTTGGAGGCTTTGCTGGATGGATGGGCTGTTCTACAGCTGATGAGGGAGCAGGTCCGGGGCCTGCTGTGTCACTCGGGGTGAAATAGTGAGAACAACAGGAGCACAACCCAGGGGCTCCACAATGGGCACAGCTGCATGCCAACCTCTTCTCGGCTGAGCACAGTGGGCATGGGGCCTTTGGTCACTGCAGGACTCAGTCCCTTCCTGCAGCACAGGGCATGCAGCTGTTCTGCAGCACGGGGGTTCCCACGTGCCATCCTACACCCCCACCTTCCTGTCAGCTCTCCAGGTGGGATTATGTGATCCCACCATCCCCGGATGCAGAGGATCCTTGGGAGCAGGGGACAGACTGCCATCCCTGGGTGCAGTGGCAGCAATGCCAGCTGTCCATCCACCCTGCAGCAGGACGTTCTCTCCCACACATACCATACCCAAACCCCTCATCCTGGATCTGGCCCAGGCTCTGCTTGTTCAGCATCTTCTGCTCTTTGCCAGTGCACTGATTGCTGTGGTTCCCATCCAAAAGCACAAGACAAAATACAAACACGGGGGGAAAGTGCAGACTGCCTCACAGTCCCGTCAACAGTGCGGGTGCCACAAATTCCTCCTGGATGAAATCTCTGTTTGGAGCTCTCCTTGCAGAGTATAAATGCAGGAATCCAGCCTGTTAGGATGAGGGATTTGCAAAGTCCCTGCAAGGAAATATTTGCTTTAAAGAAGGAGCTCAAAGCCCCCCAGCTCAGTTCTGCTCCCTCTGCCACCATCAGGGCTGGCTGTGCCAACTGGCCCGTGGCACGCAGGGCAGGGGTCAACAGAGTGATGGCTTCATCCTCCCCATGCTGCATGCTGCCAGCTTGTGCTGGGACCCCCAAACATGGGGAGAGGAGACCCTGTTCTCCACTGCTGCCCTGTCTGGGGTGTCCAGCACTGGCACTGGGACACAATGGGAAATGGTCCCATATTCATGACTGTACTTGCTGCCTTGTAGCGTCCCCATAGACATTCCTGACCAGGAACCCAACATGGAAACCAGTGAGTGGATGAGCCCTGATGGGGTTCCCAAGTCCTCCGGACCCTTGGGTGCAAAGTGCCGTGGGGCAACAGGGCATTCAGGGAACAGCTGGATTCTAGGGTTTGTTCAGCTGGTGCCTGGGGTCTGACCTCACTGAGCACTGGATGCCATGCACCACAGAGCTGCCAGGCTGCTTCAGAAAGGCAGTGAGGAAAGGAGGGGGAGTGCAGCCCACAAGGAGGGGGATTTATGGTCACCAGCGACAAGTGCAATGGGCATGCAGGGACCTCCAGGCTTTATGAGCAATGCTTTAGAGTTGACTGGCTGCTTAAATAAGTCTGTGCTAATCCCTGGCACAGTGTATCCAGCTCAAATTGGAAAAGAAAAAGAGTTAGCGGGAAGGCAGGAGGAAAATGGGAGCATAAAACATATTTTACATCGTGTCAGAGGAAAATGTAATGCATGGCAATATTATGTTAAACAAACACCTGAGGCACCCAGTGAGGCAGGGATGGGGTGGAAGGAGGTGAATGCTCCTGCCTGGGTTGGATTGAGGGGCAGAGGGCACTGGTGCTTGCTGCTGTTGTGCCAACACCTCTGCAGGCTCTATCCATGCCCCTTTTCTGGTGGCGTTACATGAAGCACAGTTTGGGAGATTCTCTTCTTTCCCCATCTCCAGCAGCAAGCAACCTGCTGCCTCCCTCCATGCTACTGATCTGACCTTCCTCCTATCCTCTTCCTCCCCTCTCTACCCTCCTGGCTGAGGAGCAGGACGGCAGTCCCCAGGGCTGGCAAAACCCACCCCCAGCCCCAGGTTCAGCCCAGCAGGATGCGGGGTTGGAGAACCAGTCCCTGCTGACAGACAGGAGGTTGGGGTGCTGGCTTCCTGTCTTGAGAAGTGTTTGCTCTCACTCACCACAGTCCCTCGCCCGGCTCCTGCACGGCAGCCCGGCAGCCCGAGGCTACCAGGAAATTTATTAGACTTGTAAAACTTCAGGGCTCAAATCTAATTGTCTCCATCTCCCCCATATCCCTGGAGGGAAGCTCTTTGATTTAAGCCCCAATCCCAAACCGAGCCGGCGAGTCAGCACTCAGCGCTCCAAGTCAATGAGCAATTTGTGCGAGGGCCAAAGGATAATTGCAGCCCCTGCTATTGGGGCACAGGGACTCAGCGAGCAGCTTGGCCCCAGCACCCCTCGCTTGAGGATATTACACCTTCCCATCCATCCCAACAGTAATGGCTCCACTGGGGCACAGAGAAGAGCAATGCCAGCTCGGTGCAGCAGCAAGAGGCAGCGTGTGGTGCCTGTCCTGCAGCACACACGTCACCCTGGAGGTGAACAAAAGCCCTCAGATGTGGGCTCTGCTCACATGGCTGCAAGCTCCGGAATTTGCAGAGGATCACAGAAACAACTTTAATGGGAGTGAACTCTCTTTAATCTCACAAGGACTTCCAGCTGAGCAGGGCTTTGCGTGGCGATACAAAGCAGCACCTGCTGGGTGGGAAAGGCAAAAGTGGCCAAGTGCTGGGAGGCTGGATGGGAATAGAGAGCAGCTCAGAAGCAAGGGGCGGGAGGCTTGCTTGTCACTGTTGGCAGAGGGTTGGAGGTCAGGCACAGCAGGTGAGGTGAGGTCCTTTTCCTTGCAGAAAGGTCCTCAACCATTCTTGGCAGAGACCTCTACCTGAGACTGATGCCTGCTCACCACAGAGCATCAGCGGTGAGCTGGGTGGTCTGAGGTTGTGCCAGGTCCAGGGTGCCACGAAGGAAGGGCTGAAGAAGCAATCACTGCAGAGGAGGTTAAAGGAAAAAGACATACAAGCTTTGGCTGGCTCGAAATGAAAGTGCTGAGATGGGTAATGCAGCTTCACCTCACCCGGAGCTCAGGAGCTGAGGGACTCAGCTGCTTACCAGCCATGAAGGTGAAGGGTACCATCAAGGGATGCCCTTGGAGACACTGGGGCTGCTCAGTGGACATCTCCTACCTTTTAAACCAAAACAAATCTAGGAAGCTGTCTAAGATGCTCTTACCAGAGGAAAGATTTCCAGCCAGACAAAGCTGTAGAGGGGAGGTTGCTCTGCTGCAGACCTGGGGCTGGCCAAAACACTTTGCTGCTGCAGCTCTTTAAAAACTGCATGCAGCCACCCTTGCTGACCCTCCTGAGCCTGTTTTGTTGTGTGCCTCATGCCGAGGAAGAATAATGCATTCTCCCCACCTGGGCCTTGCAATCCCTTGGTGCTTACTCTGCAGTGTGTTGAGGTGCTCAGGAGCTGCTTTGCTCAAGAAGGGGCAGAAGGATGGGTGCCAAGAAAGGACGTTGGGTGCGGAGGGCTGAGGACTGGGGCTGCTGCTCCTGATGGCACTGGGTTTGCCAGATAGAAGCAGGAAAGGAGCCCACGTGGTGCGAGCATCCAAATCTCAACCCGCAGCCATCCCCAGCTTCTGGGTGCCTGGTACTTGCAATCTGCTCACAGGCAATCTGCAAGTAAGAAAGGAAGTTTAAATTCAGTCGCCAGAAATAGCTCATTTCTGCGTTTGCACGTTGTCTGGGAGCTGCTCAGTTTTGTCATTTGCAGTTGGGTTAAATAAAAGAAAGAAAGAAAAAAAATGTAAAAATTCAAAGAAGACAGAAAGCAGAAGTCTGGCTGGAGAACAGAGCTGAGCACTGTGGTAGGGGCTGGGGGTGCTCTGAGCAAAAGCACTGCAGAGCTGCGGTCCCCAAAGCTCCGGGCAATAGGAGAGGTGAGAACAGCCCCCCCCCAGCAGCTCAGGCCCAGCCATGCACTGCGGTGAGCGCCGCCGGGCCCCTCATTAACGGAAATAAATGAATGCGGTGCAGCGGGTGGATCAGGGTAGATTTATGGGGAGGGATTAAAAGAACTAAATAGACATAGTTTGGTGAAGAGACGTTTAAAGGAGAGGGCATGTGTGTATAGGGAGGGAGCGAAAAGTATAATAACAGTCTATAAATATTTGAAGGTGTAGGCACCGAGAAGCAGATTGATTTATTCCTGGTGATGTAAATGGGATGCAGTTAAAGAGGGAAGGATACATCACGGGGAGAAGATGTGGACATTTCCTTGCGGGATGAGCTGGTTTGGTACCCATGGAGGCACTGAGTGCAGGGGAGCACAGCTTTGGCCTGGCTGCATCCCTGCTCTGCTTCAGTGCTACTGTGGACCTGGAGACATGGGCCAAACCAGCCCTGGTGCCGGGATCCTTCAGCCTCAGCTCACCTCCTCTGAGATCAGACGATGTTTGTTCTTCCCCTCCTCCTCCCGCTGCCCCTCGCTGTGCCAAGCTGTTCACATGGGGCAGGATGTGAGATCCAAACCTGGCCTGGCTCCACGACCCCTCATGGTGTACCCCACTCTGTGCCATCTCCCGGCCCCATGGTGCTGGGTGGCACAGCCCGGCTGGCAGCGCCGGCACTGCGCTCGCATGGACGCGACAGATGGGCGTGAGGAAGGCGCGTGCCGCCCGTGCCAGGGTGAGAACAGCTCAGCTGCAGATGAATATTTCCAGAACCCCCTTCTTGCTTGGTTTGTAATTATGAGCAGATTTTCTTGTGGATAAAAGGGAGGCTGGTTTCAAAAAAGAAATGACCCCGTGTGGGAAGAACGGATTCTTCTTGGAAAAGATGGTGCCTCGATTTAACTCTTCTGCTGCCTCCAGGCGAGAGCCACCGCATCCAAATCCTGTTAGCAGCTCTGTGCCCTGGGACTCAGCTCAGGCCGACAGCTTTTGGTGCCGGAATGGAGATGTGTTTCAGAGCAATGTGACCCTCATCGTGGCCCACACATCCCCTGCATGCCCAGCACTGCCACGTGGCCATTGGGGATGGCGAGGAACAATCCTGAGATGGATGTGAGAGGCAGACGGGGCCTTGGAAGTTTTCCCCAGCGTGAGAGCAGCTCTTGAAGTTTATTCACATAACAGCCATCTTATTAGAGAGCGTCTTGGAGAACTTTGAACAGCTTTCTATATGGAAACAAATCTGCCTCTATAGCAGCAGTTTTCTGTGTTTCTTTTGATAACGATAATGATCTTACATTTCTGTACTGCCTTTCATCTTGCCGGATCTTAATGAGCTTTACAGACAAATGTGCAAGCTATACGCAAAGATCAATTCGCCCAACAATGACACGCAGCCGCTGCCGGGTGGATGCGGCAGGTGTTTACGCAGCCGCTGCAAAAGCATTTCGGCAGGGATGGAAAGGATTGGGCTCGGTTTGGATTTTGTTATTTATTGGAAATGCAGGCAGCATTTTAGAGAAGCAGAAGTTGGCAGGCTGCGATTTGGCCTGAACAACAAAGTTGTCTCTCTGTCTTTCCTTTTGGTGCCGTTCCTCCTTTCAATACATATTTCAGCCTTCTCGGTGCCAGGGAAGGGATCACTTCCCAATAGCTAAAACTCCTGCCTGGCATGGAGGCGGACAGCTTCAGTGCTCTGCTCTGCTAAATATTTAATGCATTTCATAGGAAGGGACACAGTGCCAAGAGAAGAGCACTGTGCCAGAGCCGCCGGTGGCCTGCGCCCACGGAGCTCAGCTGGGCAGGGTGTGAACAGAGCCATAACAGCACCTCACCACCGGCCACCCATGGGCTGTGCTACTGTTATTCTCTGTCTCACACTGACACCTCAAGTGATGCACCTGATCCTGCCCTGACACCCCAAGTGATGCACCTGGTCCCTCCCCGGCAGCCCCACGCGGGGTGTTTCTGGCAGCTGTCGCATAGTGCATCACCTTGGAAGAGGGATGCTGGAGCCTCAGCTGTTCCCAGCCCACCAGGGCAGATTTCGTGTTGTGGTGAGGAGTAGCAGTCCTGGTTGTTTCTTTCTTGTAGCAACAAGATGAGGAGGCAGCCTTCAGTGGAAAGGACAACGTGGGGCACATCCAAACAGCCCCAAGTTTCCATTTGAAGCCAATATACTGAACAATAGCCACAGGCCAAGCAGAAAGCTGCTGCTGCTATTACTCAGATGCCTGCAGGCGTGTATGACTGAGGATGGCTGCCTCCTCCTCCCATTCCAGCACCTCCTGCCCAGATACCTCTGCTCACGCCTGAACCAGGGCTGTGTCCCCAGAGCAGCCTGAGGACAGGGCACCTCTCAGGTTGTGGTACTTCAGCTCACAAATTCCTTTGTCCATTTAGGGTTTCTGGGAAGCAAATTCCCTTTTTCTCATCTGTTTCCCTTCCTCTCAAGATGACTCCTCCTGAGAGCCCTTTTATCCTCCTGTACCTCCATTCTCACCTTTTTTCTTGGTGGTGGCTGAGTTAACCTGTCCTTTGCTGTTTGGAGTTTGCAATACTGTGCTGGCTCAAGGTGCATTATTTAAAAAGCAACACCCTGGTGCACTGCTAGGCTGCCTGAGTGCCATGCCCCCCGTGTCACATCTATGCCACCACAGCCCATAGAAGGAACTTCCCACGTGGAGGTTTTGCAGTTGCACCTCAGCGTGCTCCAGAACAAAAGGATGGAGCTGGATTTAAAAACAATGTGAGAACCCTGCTGTGTCCAGTGGCAACAGTTTGCAGCAGTGGGAGAATGGGGGCACTCCGAGGGCTCCTTGCCGAGGTGGGTGCCACTCCCCAGCCCCAATTCTGGCAATGTGGGCTCAGTGCTGCCTGGAGGGGGGAGGTATCACTGTGCTGACAGGCAGCACCCACCTCCCCTCGCCTCCCACTGCAGCAGGGTGCTGGCACAGCACCGCTCCCCGTATTTATGGCAGCGGAGCTGTAATCTCCCTCCATCCTCAGAAACCTCCAGAAGAGATTGATGGAAGCCCAGGTCAGCCATTAGTGACCGCCGCATAAATCATCCTCATTAGCTGAGCTCCCTTGGCAAGGCATGCTGATATGTGGGCCCACGAAGTCTGTGAAGCATTAAAAACTCACGGCTGCATACCTGGGACAGCTGAAGATCCCTGCTGCACAAGCACCTTGTCTGCAGGAGGAAGGGATGCATTCTCCTCACTCTGCCTTCTGTTGTCTGCAAGTTCTTATCCCTCCCCTGAACCACTCAGTGGTTTTTTACCAATTCCAGACTGTCTGGGGTTGACTACCAGGATGCTGAACAGGAGTGAAGGGAAACTCACCTGGGGTTGCAGCTCTCAGGGAGAGAAGTGCCCTGAGCCTGAGCAGATGCCCGGCTCTGTGAGGAGGCGTTGGAGTGAGCTATCGGGAGAACATTTCCCAGCAGCAGGGATGGGGGAAGGCTCTGCTTTTTGGTTCTTTCTGCTCAGCTGGAAGAAAATCCTGGCCGTGCTCTGCAGGAAGGGTGAGAGCCAGGCTGGGTGCAGGGGGTCCGGGGGCTGCATGGAGCTGAGTGGCGCTGGTGGGCAGCCTGGGAGTTGTGCTGGCAGTGCTGGTTCTGATCAGGGAAATTTTGGACTGAGAAACACTGGAAACCCTCGTGTGTGCACGGTGCTCCTGTGGGAACCTCCGAGCTGCTGCCCAGTGCTTGGTGGAGTGGCCATGGCCCAGCTCTGATTCGGAGCACGCACGTGGGAAGAGCATGTGTTGTGGTCATAGGAGAGAGAAAGACATTGGGGGAGATGAGCTAAACACTGATAAAAATTCATCAGTCAGTGCTGACTGACAGGAAAGGACACAAGCAGCTCCCATGAGTGCTTGGCTATAACAGGAATGCTGGAGCGGCTATCTGCAGAGGGATCAGGGATTCGGGAACCATCCAGCTCACAGCTGCATGGCTGTAGGATGCTGCTGGGCATGGTCACTGCAGGAAGAGCCATGGCCCTGTGGCTTCTGTGGAGGTCCCGTGCCTGCAGTCACCCTCTCTTTCTGCTTATTTACACAGAGATGATGCATTTTGAGCTGTGTGGGGAAAGCTGAGCACTTCAAAACCTGTTTTCTCTGATAATAATAATAATAATAAAATAATTTTAAAAGCCCACAAGATGAGCTAACAGCAACAAAAGGCAAACTGAGCCAGCATGAGATGAGGTTCATTCACATCCACTGTCCCTGGGCTCCTCGCTCCTCCAGCCGCCCCATCCGAGCCCAACCCCAGCGAGGGTCCCCTGGTGAGGGCTGTGCAAGGCAGTGGCTGTGCACACGGTGGATCTCATTACAGTGAGGGCTTATGGGGAGGCTGCAGTGAGGAGTGAGCTCTTCTTTCCTCTCCTCTGCTCCTTGCACAGCCTGTGTGGGGTTAAATGTCCAATTAGTCCCTTGCACTTTGCTGTTGTGTGCTGAGTGAGAGCTGCTGGGATCCATTAATTCCTCTGCTTCCCTGGCTGCAGGGGCTGTTGGGCTCTGCCCCTTCTACAGAACAGCGTGATGCGTGTCAGGGTGCAGTTGTTTACATGGAAGTCGGGTTAATGATCAAGGGAAAAGTTGTCTCCTGGCTGGTGCCACAGCGCCAATGGAGGCAGGACGCGTGGGGCTCAGCTTCTGTAGGTGTGAGAATGCAGGGGATGCTCAGTGCTTTGAGGATAGGTGTACTCTTGAAGTGTGACATCTGTTTAACATCAGTGCCACTTCGGCAATGTCCAGCAGCCTCCAACAGGCTGCCTTGCTCCGATCAGAACTGCCCCTCCTCCATCCCATGGCTGCAGCTCCATGGAGTGGTGCCAGAGCATCCATCAGAGCCAAGGAAGTGCTCTGAGTGCATTGGGTTCAAGTTCATGGCATAGTGAAACACAGTGGGCCATCGCCACACTGCTGGGGGGCTGAGCACCTGCAACACGGACAGGGTCCTTGCTGGACCTCCAATGCACGGGGACAGAGTGACAGAGGAGAGCAGAGGAGCCCCTAAGCCTTGGCAGTGCTGGGAATAGATGTGCTCAAACCTCACGCATCTGCAATGTGCCTCTGCCCACTGAGCACCGTGCCAATGGGCCAAATGGTGCAGTTTGTCACCCCAATCTCCTGCAGCAGCCAAGTGAGTGTCACTGACCTTGTTTTGCTGGCAGAGAGGGAGTGGTGAGTCAATGTCACAGTGAGGGCTGCAGCACACAGAGCTGGCCTGTCCTCTCCTCGCAGCATCTATTTCTCCCTGAGCAACATCCACCCTGCATGAGACCAGTGCCATAAAGAAGAAATAAAATGCTGTGCAAGCCAAAGGAAATGGCATCATTTAAAAATATGCACAAGGTTAACGGGCACAGGGAGGACACAGTGCCTGTGGATGGATGGCAGGATCGCAAACAGATGAGACCCAAAGGGCTGCAGTGGGTAAGGCAGTACCAGCACATCCATCCAAATGCAAAAGCCACGAGTGAGCCCGGCTGCTCTCTCCACTCCAGGGCTGTCCTGGGCAGGTGCAGGGATGCAGTTAGCACTGCTTGTCCCTGGGGACTGACTGATGGATGCTGCAGTGCTGCTTCGTCACAAGCAATTAGCAGGGAGCGATGTGCAGCTCTGAGTGACAGCCAGGCTGGCTCTGCGCACACCATCCCAGCTCTGTGGCACATCCCAACTGCAGGAGACGGAGTGAGGGGAGCGCTATGAGATGCTCCAGGGCTCTGAGTCTCCTGGGATGAGAGAGCAGCGCAAAGGGGTTTTAGAACGTTTAAAAACGTTTGCTCTCCCAGCCCCACCGGCACGGCCTGAGGCATATTGCCTCTCCAAATTAGGCCACTGTCAGCTTTGTTGGCTGAGCGCTGGGTTTTCATTTAATTTCCTTCACTGTGCTCACTGACAGCAGCCTGGTGTGGATATCCAGAGAAGGATGCAAAGCACCTGGGCAGGGCTTGCCCGCTCCTGGCTGCTGACGCTGATTGCCTGGGAACACTCAGGTGTGTGAAGCAGCCAGGATGCTCTTGCAGGGCTCACAGAGCTGGAGTCAAAGCTCAAAGCCATTGGCTTCATACAGCTTCATGGGGAAATCTGCTCTGCCTTTGTCTTCCCTGCACAAATATTTAGATTCCCCACAGATGGCTCCTGGGGAACAATCAGACCTGTTCCCTCTGCAGCCCTGTGTGCAGAGCACCAGTTCAGTACCCAGCAGTGGGACCTGCCTCTGCTTTCACCTTCAGCTCCTGGCTGTCTTGGGGTGGGTCAGGAGTACCTCCCTGTACCGGCAGCACTCCCTGCTCTCCCAGCTGGGAAATTGGGCGAGTGATACCCAGGTGCTTTTCAATCAAGCTCCCATGTTATAAAAAAGGGTCAGTGAGGAAGGTGAGGGTTTTGGTGGTGGTTTGTGAGGATTTTTTTGTTGGAAGGAATTTTTGGTGGTTTTTTTTTGCACATGTGGAGGATGAGATTTTGTGGAGGTATCATAGTATGTGGGTGAGTCTGCAGGTGAGCCCTGTGGAGGAAAGGGGGCAGCATCCAGCATGGGGCAATGTCAGCAGAAGAGAGTTCAGGTGAGTTCCTATTGCCAGGAGCGCTTTTCTGCCCCAGTGCCCAGCACAAGTTTGGGGTAGGAGGGTGCTGGGGTGCCCCTGGTTTGTGGGAGAGGTTCTGGTGAGAAGAGATCCCTGGGCTGGGGGCATGTGGATGTTCCCTGCCAGCTTGGCTTTCCCACCTCTCCTTGTGCGTGGGAACAGCTGGATGGGGCCAAACTTCTGTTTGCCTTTGAAGAGCCAGCAGGTCCTGTAGCCAGAAACAACGTTTGCTGAACAAGTAGTAATGTATCTGCTTCTTTTCTGTCATAGTGAGGAAGGGAGCTCTGATGTTGATGTTTCTTATGTGAGTTTTGAATTTGCTGTCTCCAATAGGAGGGCTCAATGTGTGAGCACAGCCACCTCCCAGCCCCTGGAAGCAGCCCAGGGCTGCGGGGACACCCTTCAGCTTCCTCGGTGGTGCTGGGCTTCGGATGGTTGTTTCTCTGAAACCAGTGCTTCTATTTAGTGGTTTTCCTTTAATAAAAGAAAACTTCCTGCTGCAAGGATGTCATTGCTGAAGAATTATTGCTTGACATCCTTCAGAAGTTGCCTGCTCTCCAGGGCTGTGTGCGTGGGCTTGCGGTGTTTACGTGTGCGTCCATCTGCTCCTGCCAGGTGAGATTCCCTGCCCCACTCCTACAGCCCTGCCCTGTCCCCCTCCCACTGGGATGGGGGCAGAGGAGCCCCAGGCGGGAGGGCAGCACTGGGAAAGCGCTGGGGAGCGTCCTGTGGTTTGGCTGACGTCTGTCTGTCTGTCTGCCTTGCTTCAGGCCTTTGTGCCACTGGATTAGTAGCTACACCTCTCCAAGCCCTGACTCAGGCAGGGCTGTCATCTCCGGCAGCCAGTGGGCACTGCTGGTGGAAGTGGATGTCAGTGCTCATTAATGGTGGGGCTGGGCTCCCTCCTCCAGCTGGTTTTTCCAGGAGCCTCATCCAAGCATAATCTCCTCACTGGGTTTGTGGTGGTTTGGCAATGGCTTATATCCTCCTCCTTCCTTCGCCTCCCTCCCTTTGCCCACTCTTTGCCCTTTTGTTGGAGCTGCCCCATATCCTTTCTTTTTCTTTTGCTCTGGTTTCCCTTAGTGACTGGGTAAACTATGAGGGAAGTGGGTTTATTTCCCAATCCTGACCCTGTGGAGAAGTGGGGATGAGCTCATTGTTCATAGGAATTACAGCTTGGGGGAGGGAAGGAGCACAAAGTGCAAACCAGAGATGCTCATGTGCCTCTCCTGGCCCCTGCAGCCCTGGGATGAAGCATCCTGCTTTTCTGACGTGGAGATGACTTCCAGAGAAAGGGCCCTCTGATGATACTGCATCTGTTGACCAGTGAGCACAATTGCAGAATGGCCTGGGTTGGAAGGGACCTCAAGGACAATGAATCTCCACCCCCAACACCGCAGGCAGGACCACCAACCTCCACATTTAATACTAGACCAGGCTGCCCAGGGCCCCATCCAGCCTGGCCTTGAACACCTCTGGGCTGGATGGGAATCAGTCGAGGAAGAGGGTTGGGAACAAACAGGGTGCTTAAACAAAGAGCACAACAAAAATTATCTGCTTGAATCACAGCTGAAGAGGCACAGAGAGCAAGTTACAAATGCTTGTAATGACTCAAATTCCCTTCCCTTGCTGTGGGCTAAGAGCAAGGTACTGGGACTAATCTCAAAAGTTGTCGGCATGCCAGGCTTTGTTAAAATTCCCGGGTGCATTAGGTAAGACCTAAGGTATCCCTTCTGAAAGCAAGGGAATCACTTCCCCCTTGCAGGGAGGAGTATCCCATTGTGTCCTGTGTTGTTATGGGGTTGGCATGCAGGCTGTGGCAGCGGCAGTGAGGAGCTGCCCTCTGCACTGCATGGTGGGGCACAGAGATGCTTGGTGGATGGCAATGAATCAGTGTGCAGAGCACCCCAGCCTCCAACAGAACACTTGTTTTTGGCTTTAAGTGATGGAGTTCCTGCGTTATCCCCCTTCCCTTTCTGTTGGAGGACTAATACAAAGCCCAAGCACGGTGTGCTGAGGGTGCCTGGCTCAGCTCAGCTTAGTCTGGCCTCAGCTGAAGTACGCAGATAGTTTCCATCTTGCTGGAGCCGCTGTTTTCAGTCAATGGGGTTTTTGCTCTGGTTACACAGAGTCCCCACGCTGGTGACAAGGACGGGCTCTGCTCCTCCCCGGTGCTGCTCTGCAGTGAACTCGCACTCCCTGGAAAAGTTTATGTCAGGAGTGAATATTTCTCTGTGCGTCTTTCTAGTTTAAACAATGAATGCTGGGAAGTGCCATAGCATATGTTCTGCAGAAAATCAGAGCAAATGACCACAACGATTCCCTCTGGCTTCATGCTCTGTGAAGCTATTGTTTGCGGTGTGTTGCAGGGGTGTTTAGCTTGGCCCAGCGTGTCATCCTCTCCCCGTTCTTTGAATAGACTCTGCTGGAGGAATGACTGGAACAGGCCTGTTCCACATTTGCTTTTGGCATTCATGTGTTTGTTTGTTTGTTTATTTCTCAAGGATTATTTTAAGGACCTCGAGGTCTCTGTGGCCAGTGAGGCCGGCCCAACACATGTGGCACACGGCTGCTCCCCGTGCTGATGGTGCTGAGCGGAGGCTGTGATGTGATGGTGGGGAGCACCTCCTGCCAGCTCCCACTGCCCGGCCCCGCAGAGCCGTGGTCCCTCTGCTTGGGGTGCTGGGAGCTCCTTGCTTCCTAGCAGCCACTCCTCCAAGGCTCTGTGCTGGGGAGCCTGGCACAGCCCCAGGCAATCTGCTGCAGCGATTCGCTGTCCTTTTGTAAACACCAATCTGGATCCTTTTTTTTTTTTTTTTTTTTTTGCTGCAATTTAAGACTATTGTCATCTGCCCCGTCAAGGCAGGCACAGCTTGTTTGCTCTGATGTCTGAAGTGCTGTGAGAACCCTCAGCTCTGAGCAGCCCCTGTGTCTGTCTGGGCTGTGGGGGCACTCACAGGGTGTCACCCCCAGCTCACTGCCGTCACCAAAGCAATGGGTGAACCCCCAACCCATGCTCACAGTGGAAGAGGAAATTTGGGCTCCAGCAGCTAAAAGGGAAGTTCTGAGCTGTCAGCAAGTCTTTGAGCTCCCAATGGGAGCCCAGAGGTTTCCAAATGTCCGAATCACACTTGGTGGATGTCATGTGGAGGGACAGGAGCTGAGGTGTGTGTTCCTAGAGCAGGAATTGGGGCTGTGGCTGTGGGTGAGCACCATGGGCAGCAGTGGGGGAGGAAGGAGCAGATGGGGAAAGGAGGAGCAAGCCAGGGAGTGACAAGCAAGTGAGTGGATGTGTACGAAGGAGCAGGGAGGAGAGAGAGATGGAAAGGAGCTGTAATTAGGGCAGGTTTAGTATGCATGAATTTTGCTGGGTTTGCAGCAGGAGGCTTGCCCAGCAGCTGCAGAAATGATTTATTACATGCTCACTACATTTGCCCTGTAGGAAGGTAAATAAAATGTACACACCGTCCCATTTACTCAGACAATTGAGGGAATGTGACCTAATTTCTATGTTACTAAAATGTTTTCCACCCCAGGATTGGACCCCTGGGAGGAACCGCGGTGCTCCCCCTGCAGAGCAGCAGCACTGTATAGAGATGCATCCATCTCTCGTGCCCTTGTCAGAAGAAACTGTGAGTTCCTTTGCAGTTAGCATCCCAGTTAGTATGCCATCTTGCTTGTACCCAGCTCTGTGGCATAACCATTTCTGGCCCCTCGCCCCAGGGACAGTGACCTGTGATGACATAGTGATGGTAGAGGTGGCTGGCCAAGCCCTGTGGAAATCCACCCATACCATCTGCACATGGAATTGGGTGATGCTTTGCCTCTGACAGAGAGATGAGAAGGGCTGGCAGCGCATCTGGCTCACCCAGCTGCTCTCTGTGCCCAGGCACAGCACGGCTGGTGGCGGGGGGATAGGACTCAGAGCCCACTGGGGGCAGTCCCTGTGTGAGCACACAGCCTTGGCAGGGTGAGGGGCCATCGAGTGTGCTGGGGGAGCAGGGTTTGGCATCAGGGCTTCTGCCTGGTGGGGATTTACGGTAGGTGCCAGGCACTGTGACGGGGACAATGATAAGCTTGTCCTGCAGGCAGCACGGTGGGCATGGAGCAGTCCTTGAGCCTGGATCTCCTTAGGATTTGAGATCTAGGGCTTTGCTGTGGGAAGAAAGAGTGAGCCAGGGGTGCTTCTGAATCCAAGTTTAGTTCAGACATGAAGTAAACAGGCACAGGAAGTGCGCTCTGCTCAGGCCTGGCTCTGTCAGCTGGGCTTATCCATGCTGATACTTGCGCTTGAAAGAACCCAGCATGTCCATGATTCCCCTCGCAGCAGTGGTGGCACTGCTGTTGCCAGGACCTTCCCAGGGTCCCTCCTGCCCGGGGGGCTGTGTCCTCCCAGCTGAGCAGAGAGGTGATGGGTGATGCTGAGGACGGGACCCCGTTATATAGCAATCACTGAAGGATGCAGCTTCACCCCACCTGATGCCCGGCAGCACCCTCTGCAGCGGTCACCACTGCTGTCACAGCTGGGTTCCATTTGGGGATTTTTTTCCTTGTTTTATGTTCACCTTTCTGGTCCATGATTTGGGCTGTTCAGAGCTGTTGCTGCCCAGCCAGATGGGGACGCATCCTGCGCTGCTGACCTGCAGCAGCCCTGATGGACAGCAGCAAGATCCTGGGGCTGCTTCCCTTTCTGCCTCTATTCACTGGGCTCAGGGCTCCTTCTTCAGCTCTGCACTCATGATCCCTCCTGGAGACTGTAGACAAAAACCTAATTGCATGACATAAATTACCTCAACTCTCCAAATAAAAGCCCAGAGAAAAAGGCTGTGGCTGGATGGACACTTGAGGGCTATTAGAAGATGCATAAATTCTTTTCCTTCGGTTTTTCATTTTTACATGTCTAATTACATTGAAAGGAGCTCTTTCAAGGGCTGCTCAACTGCCAGGGCACTCAGCAGCCCCTGGCAACTGGAGTGGGAAGGGGTGTCGGGGTCGGCTGTCCCGTTTACCTTGGCTGGAGCCTGGGGCTAAAACAAATGCCAGGGCCTTGGGAAGAGGCTGAGGGGGGAACTGCCGCATTCCCCTGGGTCTGTCCTGGGAACCTGCTGGCCTCCCATCACTCGTAGCAGTACTTTGATGGCATTGCAGCCCTTTTTATTTGTTTGGTGTTCCTCGAGCATCCTGCAAACTTTAATTAAGCACACCTCGCAGGGGGTGTCCTGCAGCTTCGTTTTAAAGACAGAGGGGCTGAAGGCAGAGAGTGGTGGTTCTGGGGCAGGCAGGGCCCAGAGGGAAGTGCTGAAACCAGGAGGGATGAGCAGGGTCAGGGGGCAGGAGGGCGCTCGGGCTGAGCCTGGGGCGTAATGAGTGCTGTGATAATTAAGGGCGATTTATACTTCCGGGTCCTGGGGTCGCTCTGGCTTGTCATCGATTTTTGGGTAGGTGATAAATGGCCAGGGAGCCAGCTGTGGGATAGCCAATGGGAGGGAGCAGCCTTTCTGTGTGTGTAAACCTGAACGGAGACCCAGGGGAGTTCTGTGTGTGTGTAGGTGCTGCGGCAGGAGAGGCAGAAGGGCAGCAACAGTGCATGCTCACCGCCAGCCATCAATTACATCTCTTGGTGGGTTTGATTGCATTGATACAACCCTGCTCTGCACTGCTGTGTCCGGAGCCCAGCTCTACTTCCTGCAATTAAAGGCGTCAAGTTATGCCACAGACTGAACTCAGCAGTAGCAGCTAAGTTCTCCCTAAGTACATTAAATTGTCCAGGCCAGGGAGGGTCATGCAATTACAGCTTCTGTGTAGTGAGAATATGGGTGTGCTCTGAACTCCTTAGTCTGAGGAGTGCCCTTCTCTCTTACAAACAGGTCCAAACCAAATTAAAAGCACTGTGGTTGAAGAGAATCACTGTGATCAGCGATCAATCTGCTTGACCTGCAGCTCTGGCCCATCTGCAGCCCTCACCCTCTCTTCTCTCTGGATGTGCCCTTGAATAGCAGCTGCTCAGCCTCAGCTCCTGGGCTTCCTGCAAGGTTGTGAGCTCTGCATTGGCTCTGGGGCTGGGGAGCACATCTCTGTGCCAGCATGTGCTGCCCTTCGCTGCCTTCGCAACGTGCCAGCATTGCTGGAGGCACTGTCCCCACCTTTCAGAAACACTTGCTTGTCCTGGTGGAGACCCAGACAGACATGTGTGACCCAATCACTTTTCCTTGCAGCTGTGGTAAGGAGTTGAGTCCAGGCAGGGTGGCAGGAAACTGCAATTCTGACAACAAATAATCTCATTTAAAGAAGTCTGTGCTTGCAAATGGGAAATGCAGAATCCATCAGATAAATTGTTTGCTCACAATGCTGCGAGTGAGCACCCAGGGAGCCCCAGTGCCCATACAAAGCACCGCACTCAGCACATCTGCACGCCGGTAGCTTTGTGAAGGCTGCTGAAAAACGGCAAAGGAGGGGGAAGGGCAGTGCCTGGATGATGGGAGGGTGACTGTGCGTGTCCCTGGGAGCCACCTCGGAGCCTGGCTCAGCTCTGTGCGCTGCAGAAGCCCCTCACAGCAGCCGCTGGGTGGTCTTTCTCTTAATTACAGGGTTAATGCAATGGTACTATCAGGAGAAGTTTCTTAACCTGATAATGAGTAGGAAGCAGCTGTAGCTTGGAAAATGTAATAATTGCAGAGTGGAGCAATGTAATTATAAGGTGTGTATCAACTGCCTCCATGTTTACTTAGAGGAGACTAAATCCCCTGTAAAGCAGCAGCGGTGCAGCAGTGGCTCTGCTCTATGGGGCAGAAGTGGGCAGTGGCAACACGGGGCTTGGGTCAGGCTGTGCCCCTATCCAGGTGCAAGCTGGCAGCAGGAATCTGTCCCCTCGGAGCCCTCTGCCTGCTGAACCACCCATCCCGGGTCCAAATGTGCCCCCTCTGCCTCCTCCCTCAGCCACAGTCCGCTCAGTTCTTCCCCCACTCACCTGCACATGAGGCAGATTTCCCTCTGCGGTCTCCACACCGAAGAAAATTTCCATTAGGTGGAAAAACTGCTTCCCTTTCATGCCCTGCAGGCAGAATAAGCAGATGAGTGGAGGTGCACATCCCATACTGAAAAAGTATAGCTGTACTGAGCCTTGCTCCCACTGCACATGGACCATTGCTTGTCTGCTGCAGCCAGTGGTGCAAAGGAAGCAGCATGCCACACACACAGCACGCACCGTAACTCCCTCTCCACAAGCAGGCAGTCAGCTCAGCCCTCAGCATGGCACAGCCATTGCTCACCCCCAATCCTTCCACCAGACAACACCTGGGAGTCCATCCTATAGATGAGGATTGTCATTGCTGAAGGACAGCTGCTGCTGTAGGGCAGTGTGACAGAGGTTTGGGGCAGCTCCCTGCCACGTGCACACACGTGTGCTCACATGTTGGCATGTATCTACTCCTTCTCCCACTTTCTCACTCTAATTCATGGAAAAGACTTTGCCAACTGCTTTTTTATTATTATTATTTTCCTGAAAAACACGGCTTTGGCTCAAACAAAACATTTGGTGCATTTTTGCTGGGTGTACTCATTTATTTTCTTCCTACATTAAAAAGAGAACATGTTGAAATATGCCAATATGGAAATAAAACTGGGTCAAGTTTTAAATGAATTGCAATAATACCAACTCTGAAGCACAAACTGTTTCATCAGCCCTTCACAATGCTCTCCTTGAGATCCAGGCACAAAAGCAGAGCCTCTCTAGAAACGTATTTCTGGGCTTCTTTGCCTGCACAACCTTTGCAAATGTCATTTTTTGATCTTTAATAATTACCCTGTGCTAATGCCTTTGTGATGCGATGAATGAGATGGAGAGGAGCAGCGCAGGGTGAGAAGAGCCCTTACCTTTCTCTTGTCAAGGTCCTTTAGTCAGGGGCTGTGATCTGCTCCCTTTGCCACTCCGGTTATCAGCCATGCTGCAAAGCAGCTTGTGTGGCAATTAGGGTCCTGTCATGCTCCATGATCTAATGAGCCGTCTCCAGGAGCTAATTAATGGCAGGGCAGCCTTCATGACCCGGTACCACCCCCCAGGCTCCCTGCCTTGGGGGCACGGTGCTCTGCCCACGGTGTCAGCCTGGGTCACTGCTCTGCATGGGGCCTTGCCATCCTCACCTAAAGCACCCAGCTGGGGCAGCTCTGCATGAGTGGGTTTGGCTCATACATTCCAGCGTGCCTGCATAGGCCCTCTGCTTTGCAGAAAAGGATCTTCCTCCCGTCGTCTTTTGCTATACGATTTTCATTTGAGCATCTTCACTTTCTGGTGTCTTTAGTCAAGCTCAGGCCCTTCATGCTGAAAATCAGCAACGGAGATTAAAGCTGTGTTTGCAAATGGTTGGGACTGCTAAATCAAAGCAAGCAGATTAGCAAAACCATTTGGCTTCTCAGTTCTGCTTCTCTGCCGTGACCGCAACACGGAGCCCAACAACTTTGCTAATCCTGAGCCAACCCCTGCCTAAGGCCATCCCGCTCCCTGCTAAGGGAATCCTGCTCCCTGCTTAGGGCATCCCACTCTCTGCCCATCAGTGTGAGGCTGCAGCCCCCAGTCCCATCCCTCCTCCACCCTCTGACCTCTGGCTTCCAGCTGAAGGCAAACAACAGGCAGGTATCCAACCATTCCCCAGGGCTTTCTTTCTCTTTACTTTATTAAAATAGTTCATATAAGCAGAGTTGCTTTGTGACCACCTGATTTTTATATATGCTCAAGGGGAAGTCCTACAGCTATGTTGGCTTTCCATTTCCTATTCCATGGCTCTGCTTTTAGGGGCTTAAATAAGTGCTTGCCATGGTGAAATATGCTGGGCGGCAGCTTGCTTCCAGCTGTTCTGATCTTCTGAAATTTCCATGGAAAAGCAGTTAATTGGGATTCTGAAGGAAATGGGATGAGGGTGACATCTTTGTTTCTCTCACACTTGCACCACTGAGAACAAAAATGATGGCAAGGGGACAGATGTCTGGCCAAACCTGCTCCTATGTGAGGGGCAGTGAACATCAGGGAGTGCACTGTGCCAAATGAGCCAAAACCCACCTAAGCCCAGCCAAACTGCAGGCTTTTAAAGAAATCCCAGTTTGTTCCTATACAGTCTGAGAACAGATTTGGTTCTGCCTGCAGAGGTGCCCAGGATGGGACTGCCTGAGCAGCCAGTGGCTGTGAGTAGGTGGAGGGAGGAGGGTTGGGTGCGATGCCATCAGACTCTCATAGATCAGACCCTTTTGGCATCCCCTGTGTAGAAGCCATGTGACAGCACAGCGTTGGGTACCACCATGGGGATCACCTCCACCCTGAATCCTTGAGAGGCTTCAAACCACCACCTGCAGAGCTTCGACTCCCCAGGCAGCCCCTGGCTGCAGCATGCAGGTGCTTTGTGGTCTTGCAAGGCCCATAAAAGTGGTGGTAAACCTCTCAGCACAGGGCATTTTTTATGAGAAACTTCAGTTGCCTCCTCAGCTCCAGGCTTTACCTTGCATGCACCCCAAGGAAAAGCTCTTTGCTTCACAAGCTGTTGCTCACAGAACTGCTTTTGCATTTGCTCTCTATCTCCCTGCTGGCAGCAGTGCCCCTTGTCCCTCAGTAGAGCAGCAGTCAGCCCCTGGTGCACTGCCTGCAGCAACCGCACACCGGATATCAATACGTGTGTATCAATATCTGTGTGCACGTTTGCATGAGTGTGTATTTTTATGTGGATACGTTGAATCAATAAAAAATTAACATTTAAGCAGCTGTAATACAACCTGCGTCATTGTCGGGAAATGCAGCAAGTGTTAAAAGCTTAATGGGCAGTGGAGGAGCAGATTTAAGTGAGTTGTTTGCAGACTTCAGCATGCGGGACGAGAGGGAAATCAAGGAGAGAGAGAAGAGGAATTTAGAGGGATTTGGAGATGCTGCCTCCGGAGCTGGTAATGAATAAGAATGAACAGCCTGAAACACCAGGCTGCCTCCTGACGCGGCCCTGGCACGCGCTCCGGCACCCGCTTTAATTTTATGCTGTAGTTACCTGTTCCAACCTCAAATAAAACACCAATTCCGAGGGGAAGGGTGAATTAAATCGGCTGCTCGGCTCCCCAAGACAAGTGCTTTCCTCCTCCTGCTTTTCGTACCCTGGAGATGCTAAGAGTGCAATGCAGAGCACCGCAGTGTGGGCAGCGGGTGGGAGCCCAGGGGGTGCAGCATGAGGGTGATGAATGGGGGGGCTGGCAGGCAGGAGGGACCCTGCAGCATCACAGCCACCATGCTGCATCACATGCTCCCTGTTTTGGCCCCCACCTCCAGCCTGAAAGCAGTGTAGGGGAGGCTGGGAAGGGGCCCTGTGAGCTCGGTGCTTGTGGGCAAGGAGAACTGGACCCAGGATGTCCATTTGGTGGAGTGGGGAAGGCACCAGGAAGGGCAGTGCCGAAGTATCTGTGGGGAAGGATGGGAATACAGTGGGTCTGCTGTGTCCAGGGACCTTTCAAACCGTGCTGAGTCCACACCCAGCGAGCAGATTGCTGCAGAGAGCTGGGGGTTACTGCAGGACCCGGGGCATGGCTGGGGCATGGCACTCCGTGAAGGTGTGGCTGTGTTGGTGCGGTGGTTTCATGTCCCTGCTTAGTGCCAGCAGGGAGGAGGGCTGGGAGCAGGCGTGACTTTCTCTGAGGATGGTCCATTTAGAGAGCAATGGCTTGTCTAATCTGGTCCTTTGGGAAAGCTCTGTGAGCAAGTGTACAGCCACAGTTATTACTGAAGCTTTCACTCTTGATACAAGCTTGCAGCCATCAGTCTGTGCCTTGCCTTTCTCCTGCCCCTTCTTTTCTTCCCTCAGGCATTTCTCTCCACAAACTCAGCCAAGCCTCAGAAGATCCCTTTTCACCTGTTGTTCAACACGGTGCAGGGCTCACCCTCCCTGCATGGCCAGCGTGGGAAGGGTTAAAAGCCAGCTCCCCCAGGAGGCTACGCTTCACTTGATAATATCATCAGCTTGTGACAGTGTTAATGTGGGGATCAGGTGCACCAGGCAGCCTGCATTACCCTGGAGAGAGATGAGTTGTGTCCGGAAGAGCCATGACTGGATACGTGGCATAATTGCCCCGGGGCCTGACGACAGCTCCCTGACCCCTTCCCTCTTAATAAACCATTAGCTGCCCCACAGCCTCTTGTTGCTCCATCCTTCCCTTCTCCTCCCTCTGCCCACACCCCCTACTCCCATGCGCTGCCTCCTGCTCAGGCTGCTCAGTGCCACCCTGGGAGACGCAGTCTCAGTGTGACAATTACCCTGATGGAATAGTGACAGTGGCAAAAAAGAAGTGACACCCGTCGCTACTGCCCCTCCGCCCCTCTCAGCTCTCCCACACCCTCTCCCCGCCGCCCTCCTGTGTGTTTGATGCGCTGGGAAATTTTTCAATATATATTCAAATCGCTGCAGCTGGCAGGGAGCTGAGGGCTGCCAGCCTTGTGCATCCCTCCCATTCACCCCAGTGCCAGGGCGGGGAGTGCTGGGGCAGGGATGTTGCTGGTCTCTGTTCTACCAAACACTGGGATGAGGCACAGCATCTGCTGCCCTGACCCACCCATCCAGGTAGGCAATGCACATCAGTGGCAGCGGGTGCTGGCACTCCTCTGGGTACTGGAGGAGGCTGCTCTGTGCACCACGGCAGAGCAGCAGCAGCAGTCCAGTGGGTCTCAGTGCTGGTGGCAGTGGTTTCCAGAGGGAACTGGGTAGGATATCCCAACAGAAGTGCCCTGGGATGCTGGGGGAAGGGATGAGGGAAGAGCATGGTGATAGAGGGGCAGAAAAGATCATCTTTGCAAGTCACACTTCTAAATAGAGAGGTAAAAGATGAACAGAGATGGGTCTTTAAAGCAGTGTTTTCAAATGCATTTTTTCTGTGAGTGCTCAAGTACACAAAGCAGAGCAGCACGGGGAGCCAGTCTTGTTCTTCATTTTGCCAATAAATATATCTACAGCCTCTGTGCTGGGCAGCTTGCTTCAGCCGGCTCTGCCAAACTTCTGCAGCAGAAACTTGTCTTCTGCACTTGTCACTGGTTCTTTGTATTCCTCTGGTGCCAGGAGCCTGTTTGCTGCAGGCTGTGGTGAGAACCCCGCTCAGTCCAGAGCCACCAAAGGGAAAGGGATCCATCCCCACCGTGTCAGCATCAGGGGCAGCAGGGGCTGTGAACCGCACCCCTGAGACCTTGGGCACAAACCCCTCCTCCTCCCTTCCATTCCTGTAGGGAAAGAGGACAGTGTTGCAAAGAGGACACAGTTCTCCACAGAGGACACAATGCTGCAAAGAGGATGCAATGTTGCAAAGAGGACACAGTGCTGCAAAGAGGATGCAATGTTGCAAAGAGGACGCAGTGTTGCAAGTTTCCAAAACATTGTCACACCTTTTGTATTGTTGTTACAACCTCCAAAGATGTGGATTGTTTTTGCAACAATACTGATTTTTGGAAACAGTGTTGTAGCTGTACTACATCAATGTAGCTGTCCCGGGACATGGCCTGTAAGGGCAGGGCAAGAGCAGCAGCCCAGTGACTCGCTGCACAGTGCACCCAATTCTGCAGCACGTGCTCTGGCTCTGAGCATGCAGCCTCCAGCACACAGCTGTGTGTCATAGCTCTGTCCCATGTCACCTTCTCTGCCCTGGAGTGCTGGGGGCACCTATGGTGGCCATGCAATGTCTGCTGTTCTCTTCCTGCATCCCTGGAAAGATGCTGGTAGTTATGATATGGTGTCTTTCCCTCCCGCTGTTCCTCTGTGGATTGATCAGATTTTACTCACTGGCTTCACCGTCCTTACCTGGGTGTCCTGTCACCCCAGTCTTGGTCCTTCTCTCCAGCCCTTGCTGGCTCTGCAGTGCCATCTCCCCAGGTGATGCTGGCCCAGCCCTGGGCATTGGTGGCCGTGGCAGAAACCCCAGTGTGGGTCACACCACCTCCTGTGCTCTCCTCCCTCTGTCCCTCCTCCTACAGTCCCCCCTACCCTCTGGTCCCAACCCTTCTCCCTTCAGACACATCTCACTTTTCCTGTTTCAAACCCCTTCATTGCCCCATTTCTCCACCTCTTTGGCCACAATTTGCTTTCAGGAGCTTGTTAGAGACCCTCAAGCATCATCTCCGTGGGGCTGCGACTCCCCCACCAGTGTCATCTCTTTGCACTTCCATCTCACCCCAAAGGCCGGCCCTGAGACTTCTCCAGCAAGCTGATTTCCCCCCATCCCTACATGGGACCATCATTACTTTGGATTAACCCCCTGCGCTTCCTTCCTCCATCCCCAGGCCGTGCCTTCCTCCCTTGCAGCTCCCCATTCCCCTCCCCCTTTGCTGCCATTCCCAAGCCTCCTCCTCTCGCCCTGCCGCTGTTCCCACACTCCCCAGCACCTCCGTGTCCCCCCGTGCTCACGGCTGAGCTCCCAGCTCCGCAGCCACCGCTCCCGGACAGCTGTGATGGATCGGTGACAAGCTCCCATTGTGTTCTGCTCTTGCACAACAATAGATACTCCTGTCTGTTTATACAAGTTTGAATTTGTCCGCATAAATACGGTGTGGAAGAAACAGTAGACTATAGATTGCACTCTGACAGCTGAAAGATTAAGGGAATCCATTAACTAAACCAACTGCCTGGAAATCTTATGCAGAGCATACACCTGAAAGCTATTATTGCTGTCCTGTCATACTACTTTATCTCTTTATTTAGGACCCTTTTTGTTTGGTTGAGGGCTTTTTTTTTCCTCCCCCTCTAATAATGTAAACTTGTTCTGGAGTAACAGAGAAGCCCTTGATTAAGTATCTAAGTATTTTCTGCTGAAGAATTTATGAACTCTGAGCCAGCACTGTCCTTGCCAGATCCCATGGAGTGTGAGGGGAGGGGGCACTTGCCTGTCTCTGGGTCTGTGCTGTGAATGGCCTTGGATCAGATTTCTTTGCAATGAACTGTTTGCATTGCTCTCATGGGCGACTCTGTCTCACTTAAATATCTGGCTGCACTTAACCTTTTTTCACCTGAATTCTCTCCATCACTGGAGCACTCCCCACCCCTACCTCTCCGCCAGCTCTCTGCCTTACAATAGCAGCCCACCCTCAAGTTTACAAGTGCACACAGCCAGTTCAGCTTTCCGGGAGCCTCGGTGATCCTGGCTGTGATACTGTTGAAGTTTTTCTATTCTGCTCTATTCAGGTTCTACACAATGCTCGTCACCATAGTATCTGTGCGAGCTCCTTGTTCTCCATTGAGCACCACGCCTGCTGCTCTGTCTGCTTGTCCTCTCCTCCTCTCCCCGCCGTGTGAAGGAGGGAGGGCTCTGCTGTGCACCTTGCTGGGCGCTGGGGTGAAGGGAGGGGAAGCAGAGCCGTGTGCCTCTTTGAGTGCAAAGCCTTTAGGTTGGAACAGGGCTGCTCCCTTGTTAACACAGAGCTGACATGCAGCCTCGCTGGCTGCAGGGCGCTTCCAGCACATGAGAGCAGCTGGATGAGTGTAACAACCGGTGGCCCGCTTTGGGAAGCTGGTGTCTAGGAAAGCACCCGAAGGTTGAAGCTCTGCCCTTCCCCTCTTTTCCTCATCCCTGCTTTCATGTTCCTCTCCTCTCCTGGCTGAGCTGGTTGCACTCCAGCATTGATTTTGCAGTTAATTGGATAATTTGTGCACCTGTATGCTCAGGCTGTGCTACATGCCTCAAATGGGGATTCTCAGCATAGATCTTCTTACTGTTGTTGCTGATTGTTTCCTCCCTCACCTGAAGTCCCAGGGTGGGGGAGTGCATGGAGAAGTTCATCCTTTGGGTGTGGAGCTGCCTCCATCCCATATCCCCTTCCTTTCAGGCTCTCCATAGGGCCAGGCTCAGCCCAGCTGCTCTGCGGGAGCCCTCATCCCAGGCAGGAGAAGGGCCGGGGCCGGAGGGCTGAGCAGCTCTCCCCAGTCATGTAAATCAGCACTGATTGTGCCGGAGAGGCTCCATGCGGCTCCAGCTCATTTGGGCTGTGCTGGGGGGAGATGGTAGAGGTCGGAGAGAGAGTTGCCAGGCAACGCTCCCCGGATATTAGGAAGATAAATCCTGTAATAATGGAGAGAACTGATACTTTCTGTGCCCGTTGTTTATTTCTTTCTTCCCCAGTGGTTCTACTCCCATGGTTTCAGGGAGCAAAGCGACCTCCTTGTGCCCCAGAGGAGGGGTTTGTCCGGGGGATGGAGGCAGTGCAGCTGCGGTTCCTGGAGCTGGGCAGCACTGGGCTGGGCTGCAAGGGGAGGCTGCAGGAACAGTGCTTGGTGATGGGAACACAGATGGTGGGAAAGGCCAACTCCTTATCGCTGGGCACATCCCTCCTGTGTGCTGCTTTGTTCTCGCAAACCTCTGGGTGTTTGCGCTTCACCTCTCTCAAAGAGACTGTGTTTCAACCTCTCCTCCAGAACTGGCATTGGGATCTGCATGCATTGAGCATTCTCTGCGAGTGCTCCGTGTGCAGCCAACCCAGGGCTGGGGGCGGCACCAGGTGATGGATCCCATCAGTTGTGCCTCCAACTCAAGCACAGCGTGAATGCCAAGCACCCGCGGGGAGCTGTTTGCAATCAACACATAAAAAAAGCAAAGTCTGCCTCCCAAAGATGTTTAAATACTTCCAAACAACAAGAAAAACTGGAGGAAATTGCAATGATTAAAGTGAACAGAAATGTAGGCTTAATTTGTCACATGTATCATTTGCTCCGGCTCATTCAGCTGGCTCTACTATTTTCCATTAGCACACTTCAGGGTTGCAACCGGGATGAGAAGGAGAAGTGACAAAGTATGATGAGGGCCTGCAAGTCTCCAGCATAAGGAGCATTTGCTGTGCATACCGGCGGCTGGAGCTGGATCCTGCTGGCACACAGCGGCCGTGCAGCTCCAATGCAGGGCTGCAGGGGCTGAGCTGTGCCTCCTCACTGCCCCAGGGCTGCATCAGCCCTCTGGGGAGGAGCTGGGGGGAACGGCAGCCCCGCTGACTTCTCATTGCGCATCCCATCCCACGCTGGATGCTGGCGCTGGATGCTGCTGGTGCCACTGAGCCTATAGTCAGTGCTTTGTTCTTTCTGTACGCAATTAGCTTACAGCAGCATGGTAAATATTTCATACCTTATAGCAAAGGTTGTTTAATTTTTTATTATTTTAAAGCTGCTCATGAATGTTTTAGAGATGGTCTCCTCCGGTGGAGAGCGGAATGGGAAAGTGTAAGGAAAGTTTCGTACAGCATAGTTTTGGGGACTGTGCTCCAGCCACCCCGTGCCCAAGGTAGCTGTTGATTTATTCTGCAAATGAGCACAACTTAAGCAAAGCATACTTAGCAAATATGTCACTGTGTGAAATAACTGCCTGTAATATGCCTCTGCAATCCTATTTATTACAACAGTAATTAAATTGTGTTTTACTCCATGGACTCAGCTATACTGACTGAAAAAAGGACAAGCTCCAGTTCTTCTGTTGTCTTACCTTCTGCATTCATGTTCTCACTTCAAATTCCACCGTTGCAGAGATGTTTAAAAAAGCCATTGCAAATGCTTCCGTGCAAAAGACATTGCTGCTATATTGTTGGATGGCCTTTGTGAAATAGTTGTGCCCCCACCCAAGTCCAGGGCTCACACCTCAGGGCTTCTGCTGCACCACCAGCTCTGCAAGAACGGGGTCTCTGTCTGCCTCTGGAAAGTGAAGTGTCCATCCTAAAGCCATGTGAGATGAGCTCAATTCGTGGTGTCCTTCTATTCTACAGGAAGAGAAAGCAAACACCACCCTTGCTTGTGACATTTCCCACCTGGCTCCTCCTTCTGCACACCTGGGGATTCCCTTTGACTCACACACCGGTCTGTCCATGCAAAGCAAGCTGAGGGCAAAGTCAGTTGTCTGAACCCAAATTAAGTCTTCAGGAAGGGACTTGGGACTTTAATCACAGCCAGTAACTCAACCATGCAGGATGCACTCACACTGCAGTGTTGCTGGATGTCTGCTCCCCCCCCCCCCCCCCCCCCCCCCCCCCCCCCCCCCCAGATCTCTCAGCAGTTTAACAGAAATAGATTTCCCAAAGCCTTAATCATCTGTGAGCCAGATCAGCTCTTTCGAGTTGTGTTTTCTTTGTCTATTATTTGCTGCATGGCCAGGGTTGGCTGCACAGGGTCATGGCAGGTACTTGTTTTTCAGAAGCATTTCCTGGAAAAGTCTGTTTTCCCATCGTCCTTCCCCACCTCTCACCACAGCTCTGCAGACAACAACTGCTCTCTGTGTCTCCTCCCCTTGTCAAGCTGCCCCAAGCAGTGGGGCTGAGCAGGCACTGCTCATTTGACCTCTTCCAGCTGTACACATATGGAAATCCTTTTGCTCTCCAAAAAGGAAGGAATAGACACGATAGAAGGCAATTACTGGTGCTGCCAATTAGGGACATGCCTGGGATCTGGTTATTAGGGGTTATCTCATTTCTTGTTCCACTTTGGTTGTTTCAGGTCTTTCCTCTGGATTCTCAGTTTCAGCTCACGTAGTGATGATCTCTGAATCACAGGATCACAGAATCATTCAGGTTGGAAGAGACCTCTCAGATCCCCAAGTCCAACCCCAGCCCACCTCACCATACCCATCCCCACATCCCTCAGCGCAACATCCTCATGGTTCCAGAACACCCCAACAGACAGTAACTCCACCACCTCTCTGGGCAGCTGTGATGTCCATCACAGCTCTTTTGGAGAACAAATGTTTCCAAATATCCAACCTGATCCTCACGTCTGCTGCACCCACCCAGGAAGGTGGTGATGGTTGGGGGTTACTCTCACTGCAATGCAAACCAGCAGAACAGATCTACCATTACCATCACAGCTTGGTGCAAGCTGTGCTCTTAGTAAAGAACTGTGAGCAAAACCCTCATGGAAGTGCTATCAAGTAAATGCTGCAGCTGTGATGTGCTTTTCTGAGCTTCCCCTGGGTCTTTGGAAATAGCGTGTGGCTGCCCTGGAACAAAAGGGCTTTGGGGAGAGTTTGGTGATGGGTTCTCCCTGAGCACGGAGGAGGAAGGTGATAGCCAGAGGGGCTGTGGGAGCATCTGCCCCTCTGCTCCCCTTGCCTGATGTCCCCACGATCTGCTTCTGAGCTGGGACACCCCCCAGGTCACTGCAGGATGGGGACGGGGCTGTGAGGGATGCTCACCATCTGTCACCTCCCTAACACCTCGGCACCACCACTGCCATCCACAGGGACAATCTGATCCTTGGGCCTCCATTTCACAGGGGGAAACGTCCCGCTCACTCTTTCATGTTTTCAGAATCCCCCTTTATGAACAACTCAAAGCAGCCACGGCATACTCTGCACTTTGTCTTTGGTTTCCACTTCTCCCTGGGGCAGCAGCAGGTAATGAACCCCTGAGCTCTGATGTTCTCAGAGCTGCTGCTGTGCCTGGGGCTGTGTGGGTGGGAGGTGAGCTGCTCTCCTGGAGCCATGTGGGACTCTTGGGCGCAGGGTTTCAGGAGGCAGCGGGTCTGCACCCACTGCTGGTACAGGCACTGGGAGGCTGAGGGATGGACAAAGTGTTGGCCTTTCCTGACAGCCCTGCGTCCCGTGCTGCTGATGGAAACATGGCCCACGTCAAGTCTTGTTGGCAGAGATATCAGTGCTCTGGGGAGGCTGTGACCAGAAATTTGTAGATAATGAAATCACTGCGTTCTACCTGCTTTTCCATCTGCAACCCGCATTCTGTGTGATTTTCCTGAATACATTAATTAAGGGCTATGTATCTTTGAGCGATATTAACGATTCATCACTATGCATTTGCCCATGCTTCCTGTAAGCATTTGGTATTTGAAAATCTGATTAGGATTGGTTAATTTTAATCAGACAGCCACGGAACACGGTATACCTCTCCTTCCAGGCTGGCTGAGTGATGCAGACACACGTGCTTGAATTCCAATTCAGCTCCTCACAGCCATTCCCTGGAAATTTGTAAGACTCGAGGTGAGAACTTCTGCTCCCCTGGACATCTCCTGGGGCAGAGCAGGGCAGGGTTATGGCATCCCAAGTGGCAGTGAGAAGGCTTGGAAGCATTCAGCTCATGCTGACCTTGAGCGGCAAGCTATGAAAAAGGAGACTAAAACAGCGACCACGAGGACAAAGCCTGCTCGTGGGCAGACGGTCAGACATGGGTGATAATCTGTAAGCCAGCATCTCCAATGATCAGCCCCAGCACCGGGAAGCATCACACTGTGAGTCCTCTCCAGGTGCCCATTGTGTGTCACCTCCATCTGAAACGGCATCGCAGAGTCCGGCTGATGAGATACAAGCATGCTGATCCAGACCAGATTTTTTACTTAACCTCTCCTGCCTGAAAATATGCTACTAACAAAGTGTCAGACAGGGAAGAGACTCCCCTTTGTCTCTTCATTCACCGGGAAGAATCCATCATCCAACACTTTTCACCTGCGTCAGTCGCAGGTAAATCCCAGAGCAGATCTTTTAACACGCAGCCCCTTGCTGCTTCCTCTCACCTCCCCGAACGAGACAAATAAAACCCGATAATATGCAGAATCCTGATTTCTAGAATTCCTTCCACTCCAAGATGTCTTCTGGCAAGGAGCCTCGTGCAGAAGGGATGAGCCCCATCCGTGCCAAAATGCAACTCAAGCTCTCCTTTCAGCTCCGCGCTGGATTTTTGTCATAACTTTGCTTTGAATGCATATATGAATGAGAAAAAAGGGACGTTGGATTTCAAACAACAGCTTTGAAATGTGAGCGGGGCCGGGCACGGCCGGGCGAGCTGCTGGGCTCCGTGCTGCCCTGTGCCCACCCCGCGCCAGGCAGCTCTTTGTGTGCCCACATGCTGTGACCGTGGTGGGGCCGCTTCCTGGGGCGCAGGGGCTGCCGTGCAGGAGGAGGGGAGGGGAGTTCCCTTCTGCTTTTTGGAAAAATGATCTGCCGTTCGGTTGTCTTTTCTATCTGCATAAATGCTGCGATTCTTTGTAGGATTTTCTTTCTCTCTCTGCTAACAAATGCTCCAGTGTCCTTACTGGGATAAAAGGGTGGGGGAGGGAGAGGCACCACCCCTCCTCCCCAGACCGAACCAGCAACATATTTGCACAATCTAATTTAATAGGGAATTAATACCATTAGCGGATTAAACCTGCCGAGAGCCCCTGCACTCAGCATTAACTCCACCGGCATGGAGTGGTGCACGTGCACCTACCAGGGGCTGACAACCAGGTGGGGACAAGTCGGTCCTTGCACAGTGGCACCGTTGCTGTCCCATGTCCCCATACAACCCCGTGTCCTGCAAGGACGTGCGTGGTGCAAGGACAGCATCACACTGGTGTGCCATGGGCTGGCAATGTCCTGTGGGCGGTGGGGGGCACAGGCTGGTGGAGACCTTTCCCCCTCACTTTTCAGTGATGAACTTCAGTCTGTGGCAACCCATCATAGAGAGCTACTGCTGCCATGCCCTGAACACCACGGGGATGGTGATGGCTGCTGTGGTATCCATACTGGAGAGATCTCAGTGTGCAGAGCTGGAGGAGGGCAGGGAGTGATAGGGCAAAGCAGAAGGTGGGGAGGCACGGGGGTGTGGGGTCTTGGGAAGAATGAACAGGGAAGTGATGTGAGAGAAGCGCAGCACAGAGAGGAGAGGAGGGAAGGAGGCCAACAGAAGCATCACTGGGGCTGGTCAAACATTTCATTTTTGGCAGCCGTGCTCCAAAACGTTTGAGGAGCCAAAAGAAAAGAAATAAAGAGAAACCACTTCAATGAACGCTAAAAATTACAAGAGCCTTTTATTTTAATATGATTTGCACAGTATTTTTGTTAGCAACTGACAGGATTCCCTCCCTCTCTGGCGAGGCACCTGGGAGAAGAGCAGGGCTGAATGTGGGAGGCACAAAATGAACAATGCGGGGATGTGGGGCTGGGCTGGCACTGCTCCACCTCCCCAGGGGCTGAGCTGGGACAGGATCTGGCCTATTGCTGGCAGCCTGCGGAGAGATGAAGGACCGTGGGTGTGTGTGGGGGGGAGCAGGACACTTGGCCCTGCAGTCTCAGCCTTGTGCTGTGTGCATGGTGACACCACTGCAATCCCAACCCCACCCCATAGCCTCCTAGAATGGGGCTGGGAAGGGCATCCTCCACCTCCAGGACATCGCTCTTGGTTTCTGTTGACACATGAAAGAGAGTGGAGAGCTTGAGGTGAAGCCATCTGTCCTCTACCACACCCAACTACCTTGATTTTGGAGGCACAGCAATGCCTTGCACCCTACCCCCATGATGGGTGTGGGGAACAAGGCCTCGGTATGGCCACCAACAACCAACACCTCCACCAGCACCCCACACCTCCACCAGCACCCAACACCTCCACCAGCACCCAAAATCACCAGCAGCTCCCAACACCTCAACCACCAACTAACACCTCCACCACCAACTAACACCTCCACTACCAACTAACACCTCCACCAGCACCCAACACCTCCACCAGCACCCAGCACATCCAGTAGCACCCAACACCACCACCAACACCCAACATCACTATCAAAACCCAACACTTCCACCAGCACCCAACACCCCACGCACCAGTGTGCCTCCCCCACCTGCACCCCCTCCTGCAGCCCTCCTTCTCCCTATTCTACATTACACACATTAACTTTTGGACTCTTAATCCCTTCCATTGAATAAATCACTGCTGCCAGCCTGATAACTTTTCTTCCCCTCAAGCTATCATCCTGGGCTTTCATTCCATGCAGGATTTGAGACTCTCCCTGCTGTCTGCAATCAAGCTGCATTCTTTCAGCAATTATTTTGTGTCGCTGCTCTCTCCTCTAAAATTTCTCAGGCTAGCATCTTTTTTCACTTGCAGGCTTCCTGTAGTTGCTTATCTCCAGCGTCTCCAGCCAAGAGGTCCTTTTATTCCACCTCTGCTGTCTGACACCAGCCTTGGATATGGAACTTGGTCAAAAATGCTTTCTCAACACGCGTTTGTCAGGATGGAGAGCTCGCATCTGTGCTCGGCGATGCAGTGTCATGTTCCCTGTCAGTGGGGGGACATCAGGGGAGGGGGCTGAGCTAATGGACCATATCAGTTTCTCTTTGCTGACAAAGATAACAGGAGGAAGCCAGTTTGGGGAGGGGGGGGAAGGGTGGTAGAGCAAGGGAGGTGAGTGCTGGGTGAGCTCATCAGGGGAAGGGCGAAAATGCACTGAGGAGACTTTCTGGGACTTGAGGGCTGAGGATGTGTTTTGCTGCTGTACTCCTCTGAGCTGTGTGCTACCACGGCACGGTCAGCCCCTGTGTGGAGACATGGTGATGGAATGGTTTGCCATCATGGGACACAACAGTTCTGTTTTCCTGGAGGAGAGGATTATTGGCCAGGTGGCTGTGGCTGCACAGCCTGACCGACCCCAGGGCTGAGGGATGCACTGAGTGTGATTTTCAGGAGTTGTGTCTCTGTGATAGTCAGGCTGGGGAGTGGGGCTGCAGCCCCAGATGAGGTGAGCACATCGTTCCTAGAGTGCAGAGCGCAGCAAGAGTGCTCGGATGTCACGGTACAGGGAATAAGCTGATTTACTCAGAGGTCAGGGAAGAGGTCATCCTCTGCGGTGCATGATTTATCCATTTACTTATTGCACGCTCCTCAGTGGTGGGCAATGGGACCTTGGCAGAACAAGCTGGGGCCAGCAGGCTGATGTGGAATGGAAACGTGCAGACCTGCAAAGCAGCACCTGGGAATCTGGGTGCAGAGCTGATGCCCTGTGCACTTCTGCCTGTGGGTGGATGGGAACACTGTGATGGCAGAGCTGGAGCTTGGGTCAGTCCAGCAGAGCTGGAGCTTGAACAAATCCACCTCTGCCTAGCTGCTGGACACAGAGTTAACCACAGGAGAATGGAAATCTCCTTGGGAAGGAGCACCTGGCTGTGCCATAAGCCCACTTTCCAGCAGATTCGCTATGCACAGTGGCTGTTTGTTTAAGATGTGTCCTGAGTGCTCCCCCCACACTGTTCTGCAGCCCACTTCAGCAAGCACTCCACCTGGAGCAGGGAACTCAGCTCACCTTCACTGTGCTTCTGGCCCTGCTCTGAGCCCTGATCCCTCCTGTGCACACACACACGCACACACACACGCACACACACACACACACACACACACACACACACACGTATGCGGGGCATTGTATCCATTAAATTCAGCTGCATTCCTCAGCCTACAAAGACAATGAGAAGTATAAAGAAAGGAACCTCTTTGTTCAGCCACTTCTCTGCTGCGATGTGTGAATAAAACCATCTCAGACAAGTGCACGACAGAAGAATTAAACCTGAAAGGAGCAAAAACATTTCCCATGAGCTCTGCATCTCCCATTTTTGTACCTTGAAATGTGCTGCGTAACACCAGTACCCAACCCTGGCATCCCTGCCGCTCTGGGGCATTCTGTCCTGTGAAGAGCACCATGTGCACTTGCATGGCCCCAGGTCCCCGCAGTGCTGCTGTCCCCAGGGTGCTGTGGGCTGCCTGGGCTCACTGTGCCTGTGGGGTTGCAGAGCTGATGCACCGGGCAATTAGATGAGGCGGGCATGTGACACAAATCTGCCTCTGTCTCATCAGGTTAAGGGAAATGTTTCAGCCCCACCGATAGGGCTTTGGCCTTTGAACCAAAGAGCATCGCCCGGAGCCCCCACTGCAAGAGCAACACAGTGGAGCTGGAGCTGTCCCTGCGTTCCCATGGGCTGTCCCTGCTTGTCTCCCTGCTCCCACTGCTCGGGGCAGGACCTGGATGGTTGGGGCAGCTGCTGCTGTCTGGCCATTCTGGGGTGCTGGGAGAGATTTGGCCACCTCAGCCTTCACTGGAGGCTACCACCTTCTCCTCCCTGTCACCAGCAGTGGGACAGCACCAGGAATAAGGGGAAGGTGGCTCTGGCAGCTGGCAAATGGCTCCTGCCCCTCCTGGCTGTGCCGGTCTCCCCCAAAAGCAGCAACCAGAAATTGCAGCGGCAGGACTTGAGCCAAACACTGCGGGCATGGTATGTGCTGTTCTTTATGGTAATGGTGCAGCAAATCCCTGCAGAACGCAGGTAAGATATGAGCTTTCCCTACTGGACTTTAAAATAAACAACTGCGCAGATCCAGGGCCAGGAGCAGGAACGAAAGTAAAGGGAAGTTGGAATGAAATCCTCCTCTTCTCTCCATTCTCCTCTGCTTTTTTTCACTGATGACATTTACTCTGCTTAATAAAAAGAAAATTTATGTTTGACTCCCATAATGGTGCCTTTTAATCTCTGAGACCTCGATCCTTCAGGACTGCGTGCATGTGCACAAAAAACAAGTTTCAGCCCCAGAGGAGAGCAGGAGGGGACAAGGCGAATTACGCTGGGAAATGGGGCATTGCAAGCAGCTGGATGCACTGCAGCTCATCCCCTGCAGCCACGGGCCTGGCCCAGGCCCTAATTGCTAATTGCAAAGGGCTGGGAGGGCTCAGTGCCTCTCTGGGTCGGTGTCTGAGCAGACAGCTTTAAGGGGCTGCTGCTTCTTGGAGTGCTGGTTGGGTTTCTGCAGTCCTGGAGTGTTCCTGCATGGTGGTTATCGCTTCTGGAGGAGCGAGGTGACAGAAGCCCCTTGAAATGAAATATCTGGGTTCCTATTAGCGGTATCTCTAGGTTAGTCAGTGCTGATGGGCCCCAGATGGGATGTCAGGCACCAGCCATTGCTCTGTGCTGTAAGGAGGGTGAGAGGTTGGGGGGTGGGGGGGGGCATGTTAAGAGCAGCCTGGGGGCTTGCAGGGAATCTGGGCTGTATTGGCAGATGGAGGGGTGCTGCAGGGGGCAGCGGTGGCACAATGGAATGATGGCATAGTGGTACACTGAGGTGGTGCAGGATGGGGTTATCTGCCTATGGCCATATAGCAAGGTAGAGCAGGCTGTGTGTATGGCCAGCCAGCAGCAGGGTATGGTGGGCCATGGGCTGCACCCTAGTGCTGGCAGCAGGCACTCTCACAGCTTTGGGGCACCGGGATGTGTTTTGGGGGGAGGGGGGACCACGCTGCCCTAGGGCTCCCTGTTCCCCTTGATTAATGGCTGTTACACAGAGCCCAAGTTCCCTGTGGAAACAAGAGTTTCCGCTTACCCAATTAGTGCAAAAAATGTTATCTCATTTGTTCTGGAGGCGGTAACATGCAAGAATTAATTTTTCAGGGTATTTCCTAGGCCATTTCTCTCCCAGGACAGCCTTTGGAGCAGCCCCTGTCAGACAGGACGTATGGTCTCCAACACGCAGTGCTTTTAAGGCCAGAGAAAGCAGGTCTGGTATTTCTTGTTCGGGTCCCATGCACAGTGTTTTCTTTGGCTCTGCCGTTCATCCTTCTAAAGTGGATCATGGCTGAAGAATGACAGAGGTCCAGTGACAAACTTTCAACATTATTTAAAAATGGGGGCAGAAAGCAGAGAGGTCAAACCCTAACGTGGGTGATGAGGGAAGAGGCGAAGGGGGACTGCGTGTGTTTCTTCTCACATGTGCTTAGGGGCTGAAAACCAGGAAGAAAAATCGCACCCAAGTTCCTTGGCTCCCTCAGGAGCGTCTAATGGGGAAAATTAATGAGCTGGAACGTCACGCCGGAGACGGGCGAGGGGGACCTGACAGCGCTGGCGGCTGCAGGATGATGGGTTGTGGTCACCTTCAAGGGAGGGTCGGGCATCGGGGGTGCGCGTGTGCCATCTGTGCCCAGCTCTGTGCTCACTGCCAGGGGGATTTCTGCCTGAGCTGCTCTGGCTGTGATGAGCAGGAAGGGCCCTGGGAGAAGGGGTGGCCGATGGAGGCGCATAGCAAACCTGCTGCCTCGTGGGAAACAGGCTGGAGCGCACGGTCTGGGCATGCAAGGAATGGCTTGGCTGGGCTCAGCAGCTTCCATGAGCCTGTGATTCCACTGCTTTTCCCAGAGCCTGCCCAGGGCTCTGGGGTTTGTCACGGTGTCCCCTCGCTGGCAGCAGCCTCGTGTCCTGGCTGCAGAGCTCTCGCTGCCCCCAGCCCTGTGATCCTCAGCACCGCCGCGTGCTTGGGACGACGCTGTGGTAAAAGGCTGGTGAGAGGCAGAGTGCTTTGTGCACATTGCTTTTGCATCAGATTCAAGTACTGTGTTGCTTTGTGTGTTGTGCCAGAAGAAGCAGGGGAGCTGGGCAGATCCATGTTGTTAAGTCCAGTCCTGCTGCTCCCCCTGCATTTCCCCCTGCGTGCTTCAGTGCAGACTGCATCCTTGGGGGCTGGATAGGATCCTCTCACCCAAAATTAAAGCTGTAATGGTTAGATGGAAGCGCAGCCAGGAAGGTGAACCATCAGCACCGGGCTGTCCCTCCAGTGCTGGTAAGAGGGGGGTTAAAAACATTTTCCCAGTGCTTTTTCTGGTTACTTTTATTCAGATCCCAAAGACAAGGCATGTCCGAGGGGCTGGGAGGAGGCTTCTGAGGATCTCTGAGCTGAGATTTGTACACTCTCCCCCTCCTGATGGAAGGATGGGAGCACTAATAAGGAATAAGGAGCAATAATAAGGAGGCAGTGCACTTCAGCTGCCCCCAGTCAGGATGCTGTTGGCACAGCTCAGCTTTCTCTGTTGCTTTTCTTCTGCCAAAGCCAGAGCCCTGCTCCTGCCAATTTGCGATCCCTGCTTGCCCTGCGGGCGGAGAGGGGCACAAAGCCCCCAGGGACACCCACTCATGCTGTACTGCTGGGTGTGGGCATTGTCCCTGGGCAACCCCAGTACCGAGTGTCCATCACAGCCGTGATGGCACAGACATGCGTGAGGAAAGCGACCTGAGAGGTACCAGAGCGTGGCTGCATGCACAAATGCTTCCACAGACACATTTCTAGGTAATAATCCCCCCCCGCTGCTTTCTTGCCTTGATCAAAGCCCAGACATGAGGGAAGTCCATCTGTGAAAGATTGAGCCGTGCGTTTTTTGCGAAGGTATATGGGCTGGCAGCGAAATTTCTCTGACAAGTCCAACAGGGAAAATGGAGAAATGAAAGCCTTTAAGATGTGTGCATTTCCCAGATGACTGGTGATGTGTGTGGGTAACATATGGGCAGTCCGTGCCCGCTGTCCCACGAAACATGCTGATTTCACACTCGGATTTCTCAGATTCCCTGACAGCTCTGCAGACCGCAGCCGGCCGTGGGTTCTGTACAGTGTGTGCAGGGAGCAGGGGCTGCATGGTGCAGCAGGACGTGGGGCTCTGCAACGAGCATCGGATGGAAGCAGCTTACAGGAATGGGAGTCTTGCATTTTTCTGTCAAGTATTTCTATTTTTTGTGATTTTTATCTTCCTCGCAGCTCTTGCTAAGACTGAAATAGCATGAGAGCTGCTGCTTCCTCTCCATCTGCCAGCCTGGCTCAGCGGCTGCCTGTCAGCTTTGGGATGAGGGTGTCCCTGTGCCCCACACTTTCCTCTTGGTGCTGGGGACGATGAAGGCATTGCCACATGGCAATGGGCCTCTCCTGGTCGCCAGCTGTGTGGCTCAGTGTGCCACAGGAACGCCTCCATATGTTGTGCCTTGTTTTTTCTTATTCCAGGATGACAGGAGCACAAAATGATGTTGGCGTGATTCTGAGATAACATACACAGGAAATAATGTAGAACCAGATCTGCTTTTCTCTTCTACCTTCTGACTTAGGAATTTAAAGCAAAGGGATTTACCAAGCAGTGGGAGCATTCGGGTTGCTGGCAGCCCGGGTTGCATTGCTCTTCCATCAGTTTGCCCAGCACCTGCCTAAGGCTGTCTGTAGCCCTGCAAAATCCTGTAGTGGGAAAGACCGAGGGATAATCTTGCCTTTGTGTGAAAAGCCAATTTATTAACCTTAATGAACTTGGGAGCAGTCTGGTGTTCAGACTCAGCCCTGGCATGGGGAGAGCTGAGCGTTGTGCTGCTCCCTTGCTGCCCTTGTACTGCAGTCCCTTTCTCTACAAAAGGAATTTGCTTTTAGCCCAAGAAAGGCAAAACCAGAGCAATAGGGCAGGCAGCATCTGAAAGGACTCCAGCAGCAGATCGGTGTCCCTTTGTTTAGCAGTGCTCCACAGCTGCTGGGGTCTGTGATCATCACCTCTGCAACAGCAAAGCATGCAGGTGTTGGAGGCACGAAGCAGCTTTGCCTGGTGATATCAAAGTTCTGCATGATCAAGGGAAGTGCTGATTCCCCTCCAATTGCTTGGGAGCACAGAAGCAAAACCCTTGCAGTCAAATTACTGAGAAAGTGTCTCATGGAGACGCTCTCAAACTGTTCCCTTGAGTGCATCCATTGGGGGATGAAAATTTGGAGGATGGGGAAATAATGGTTGCGTGCTTTATTCTTACACTGACTCGCTAATTCTGGGTATTTGCAGAGCCCTGGGTGGAACTAATGCATGTTCTCTCTTTATTTATTATTATCTGCATTGTTAGAATATATACACTAATCCTGTGAGTAAGCTTAATTGGGGCTGGCTTTGAAAAGGTTCTGCTCAGCTGCAAGTCTCATTTGCTTGTGCAGGCACCGTGCTGGAGCGAGCAAACTAGGTAAAACAGAGCGTGGATGCAGCTAAGTGGCCTCTTAGGAGCACATCTCTCCATTCATGCACCCAAGTGCCACTGCTGGGCTTGCTATTTTAACTTGTGGCTATCCATGCAGTGGTCTGAAGCATCAGAGCTGATGTGGTTCAGACTCTGAGGAGCACCATGGCTGTCCTGGTGCCTTTGGGCACTGCATTGTCCCCAAAGCTCAGGGGAGGCAGTGGCTCCCAGGAGGGGCTGTGCGTTGCATGCTGCTAAACGTGGGTTGTTGTTAGTGCTGTAATAGAGAGCTGGTCGTTCCATTGGTGCAAAGCACACAATGTGTGTGGTGTGGCTCCGTACTGTGCATGCAAACTTTATTTCTATACAGAAATATGTTTTTAATACTCCAGTGATGGTATCTAATATCCAATAACGATTGTGGTTCCGTTTTTGAGATGCACTTTAGATTTCCCAAAGCAGTTATTGGATGTGAGTGAAATGCAAATTAAACATTAAAAACATATTTATGGTGGGGTTAGCTACAACTCCATGATGCTGCATCCAGAGCAGGCCACAAGCACCAAGTAGCTGTATGGGAGAGCTCAGAGAGGATTTGTTGTAAAAGCAATTGGTGCATCGTTAGCCCAGAATACAAACCTGTTGGATGGGAAGGAGGTGCAGGATGAGGCTGATCTGTGCTGTACTGGATCAGAGCACAGAACCCATCGCTGAGCCCACGTGGTGCTGCTGGGTGCACAGCCTGGCATGCTCAGTATGGCCACTGCATCCTGAAGGGTCACCCTGGGGTAGGGGTGGGTCAGTGGGGCAGGTATGCCTGGCTGTCCCCTGAAAGCATTGCAGTGTGACACGACAGAGCTCTCCTCTTTCTGCACCCTGCAGTGCTGCTCAGCTTTCCTCAGGTGTGAGCCAGAACCTTATTGATTTCCACTCAGATCCGCATGGCTGCAGTGAGTGGGATTGGTGGGGACATGAGGATGAGGGGAGCACACTGTGGGGGTGGTCCTGGTGTAGTGCTGCTGGAGCTGCTGACAGAGCTGAGTTACGGCCTCACACTGGGCCAGGGCTGCTCACGGGGCTGCCTTGTTTTCTGGAGGAGCCCCGTCCTAGGGAGACACTGGGAGAACCAAGCACGAACCATAATGCACACTACTGTCTTTTAGTGCAGGAGACATGCAAAGGCTATTTTTTACTCTGTTGTTATTCTTTCCTGAGCTAGAAAGAAGTTATGGGGCATTGTGTCTGCCAAATGCAGTGCTGCAGCAGCCCTGGCCTGTCCTTCCCAGCCCTCAGCACGGAGCCCCAGCCCTGCCCAGCCCACCAACAGGGCACAGGCAGCAGCAGGAGCAGCAGCAGGACTCTGATGTGCAGGAGATGCTCTCAGGAGAACTGGGCTGGAACGTGCCCTGGCACTGCGAGGATCCCTGTTAGTGGTACCACTGGAGGAAGAGCAGTAATTATTCCTAAAATCCAGGCTGTGGAATGTTTTGGGAGGGAAGAGAGTATACACTTGCTCTCCTGAGTACGAGAAAATTGAATTGCTTGGAAAGCGCTGGGATATCATTGTTTTCTGCCTCATGTAAAGCTGATCTGCAAGGCCTCTCTGGAGGGCCTGCACGGATAATTGCCTCACTAATGAACGTGGGACTCCAGCACAGGACCCTTCCATGGGACCCAAGGAGCTCATACATCCCTCTCCACGGTGACAGGGGATCATCCTGGAGCTGCTCCCATGAAGTGCTCTGACCTCTCTTTATTTCTTGCCCCAAAAAGGGGGCAAACGATCTCAGAAATGGAAGGACTTCAAAAAGACAAATGTGGGGATTTGCCAGTTTTTGCTGCTGGGGGTTCATGATGGGGCAGAGGAGATGTACCCCTGCTGCCCTGCTCTCTTCCTGTCCCCTGAGGACCCATAGGTTCCAGCTTGTCCTTTCTATGTTGGTCTGGAGTGATGCTGGGATATCCAGCCGGCGTCATCGGATGTGCAGGGCTCTTTGGGGACTTAAATCACAGCTCTGTCCTCTGCGTGGAGACAAATGACATCCTGCAGCGCAGGTGCTTTACAAAGAACAATAAATGGAAAGCTCTTGGCTGGGCTCAGCGATAGGGCCAGGATCCTCTTTCACAGAGGATTTTAGGGCTCAAGGCACCACAGCTGTTTGTGGGATAATCCTTCTGCCCTCCTCCTCAACCTTGAAAAAGAACTTCGCAGTCCCACTCAAACTGGAAATAAATCAGGAAATGGCACTTTGTTCTTTCCAGAAATAGGCTGGCTTTCCAAACCCTTTGAAACAGGCACCCGAGACGAGTCTGCTAGGGAACAAACTTCATTCAGCCTGGTTGCAACAAAGTCTGTTCGTAAGTAAAAGCAGGACTCACATGCTGGTTTCAGGGCCTGCACTTGCAGGAGTCCCTGTGTGGGGGACTGCCCTGGGGCACCAGCAGCACGTCCTCTCCATGCTGACTTCTCCATCACAACAGCCTATGGGTTCCCCAGTTGGTCTCCGTGGGATGGAGCTCCATCCCCTCACTGCAAGCGGGAGATGTGAGCACAAAAGCGGGCTGTGGAGGTGGCAGTGCTCCCTGCCAGGGGCTGAATGAGGATTTACACTTCCCCTCTGGGTGAACCAGACCGGCTCTTTCCAAGGCTCATAGCCCCAGAATGGGCTGCACTGCCGGAATTAAGTGGGAGTGTGAGTGTCAGCGCTTTGTAGCTGGTGAAATGTGGGCTCTGTAAAGCTGTCGAGAGGGAGCAGCGTTTCCTGCGGTGCCCCTGCCTCAGCATTGCCAGGTCATTGAGCACAGCACCCGCTGCCTGCCCCCTGCCAAAGCTCCAGAGGGACAGGGTGTGTGGGGGGACTTCTGGGGTTTTGTGGGTATGCTGTGGGACCCATGACAAATTCCCTGGTGCTCCTGTGGTACTGCCCATGTCCTGGCTCAGCAGAGATCTGGTTCACAGTGCAGAATATCCCTTGGACATCTCTATCCAATTGTCCCCATGGTTTTGCTGCCTGGAGGTGCACGCAACCTGGATCCCCCAAGCTTGCTGCTGGGACCTGTCTGCTGCTGGGATTTTTTTCTGCCCCTCTTTACAGGCCTCTTTCTGCAGTTTGGGACCAGAAGGCAGTGGGGTGTGAATGGGAACAAAGAACCTCAGCTCTGTGACTGACACAAAACCATCCGGGGTAATGAACAGCTCTGAGAGCAGAGGAGGCTGTGCACTTTTCTCCTCTGCAGAACAATATTTCTGACGTGCTTTAAGCATCATTAAACAGATAATTAAACATTCCCTTGCAGTTTAATAGATCTCAAATACACGACCCAGCATTACTGATGTGAGGAGCTCAGGGTGTTGGAGATGAAGTGCTCCCAAGCCCAATCTGTGCAGGTGAGGCCAATCCTGCTCCAGTTTTGCCACCATCCTCTTGGCAAAGCCCTGCGATTGCTGTCCCTGCTCCAAACACACCAATAGGATGAGCTACTGAATGCTTTTATTTCTTCTAATTCTTGTGGGGATGCCATGAGCTGCCCAGGAGCAGAGTGCACTCACTGCAGCACAGCCAGCATAGACCAGAGGGGACATCCCAGCAGCTGGAGGGGCTTTGGCAGAGTTTGGCACAGCTCTTCAAGTCCCCGAGCTAATTGAATCCAAGTGTGAAGCAGGACTGTGTCCTCATGGGTACAGCGGGTAGGGGGAGAACTTTTTATTTCTTTTCTGTTCCCTGCTTGCTTTGAGTTTTTTCCCTTTGAAAATGGAGGCTTCTTGCTTCTATTCACATAAAATGTGGTTTTCTAAGTTTAAAAGCTTCTTGGTCTCTTCAGGGAGCGCTCAGCAGGCACATGGGCACAGTGTCCCCAGCTCGAGCTGGCCCCAGGGACAGGGATGTGCCCACGCGGAGCTGCTGGAGGTCCCTGCACATCCCTTGGTGCATTCCCTCCCTGCCCACCCGGCCACTCTGTCCCCTGCACACTCTGGGTGAAGGTCTGGAGCAGGGAGGCTCTGAGAGGGCTCTGTCCACGAGCCCGAAGCCCCCAGCCTGCTCTGTGGTGCTCCTGCTTTTCCTTCAAACTTCAGTACCTTTGCAAAGTACCTGGCTGGGGCTGCGCTGCTAAAAGGCAACGAATGATCATTATTTTGATTCATTTTCCCATCAACATAGTCATGAGTAAGGATATATAGCCAGGTATTGGCAGGATGGATGGGCTCTCTCCCAGATTCGAGTTAGCTCGTTAACCCCAGCCACAGTAATTAAGGGGCAATTGCAGGGAGCAAGTACAAAAAGGCAATGAGCCACAGGGGGAGCCAGGGGGCAGAGGGTTCCTGCATACCTCAAGTGTCCTGTGCCAGCCTCGGCTCTGTCATCCCTGCTCCTGCAGAACGGCTTGAAGCCACGGGCTGGTGAGGCTGCAGCTCTGCATCCCGGTTGCAGCTGCTGCAGAGCCCAGTTCTCCCCTTGCTGAGATCATGGCAGGGAAGTGGGGGCAGGGAGCAAGGCTGTGCTCCTCAGGAGGACTTGAGGAGCCAACAGTGAAATTGCAGCCCTAATCCATCAGAATACCTCTTCATTTTGCTAGTGTTCCAATGGAAACTTCTAACCAGGATAAGGCCTATCTCCGTCCTGCCTTCCCAGCCTCATGCTCTCCGACTTTATGTATTAAACTGCTATACAAGCTGGATTTTTTCCCCTCCTTTCTTTTCTCTTCCCTTTCTTCCCTGCTTTTGCAAATTGAATTGTTTAAATGCATTGTTTGGCAGCCTTAAATCCAGGTGCTTCACTTTCTTTCCCCCTCTGCTGCCATTTCTTTCTCTCCTTTTTGGTCTCGTATTTTCAGGATCATTTACCACATTGTTCCAGCGGCATTTATGAAAAATTTGCACAAAAAAAAAAAAAAAAAGATCTTTCTTCAATGGCACTACTTCAACCCATGCAAAAGAGTTATGGGTACAGGAAGACATCCATGGCAGGGATTCACTGGCAGAAAGGAAGGAGAGAAAGAAGGCTGAGCATGGGGTTTGCTGGCAGAGGAAATCTACTCTTCTGCATGGTGACACACTCAACCCCGCACTGGGCACGGAGAAGGTCATGGTTATGGGTATGGGCATAGGTATGGACATGAGTATGAGTATGGGTATGGGTATGGGTATTGACACGGGCATGGAAAGTCACTGATGTGGGCAGGAGCAGAGCAGGAAGCATGGATACACTTGTGTGCCTTCCAACATACCGTGGGTTCATGGAGGTCTTGTTGGGGATGGAGCTGCTGGAGTGTCCCTGTGTGTGTGACACTCACATGGAGCCATCCCCATCCCAGCTGCAGGGGTGGCCCCAAGAAGTGGCTCTTAGAGGGTGTTTGAGCACTCTCTGCAAGGAGCAGCGCTCTTGATTGTCACTCCTATCTCTAATCCTGCTTCAAAGCCAGCTCCTTTTATTTACATATTGACGTATGATTCATTTAATTGACTTTCTTGCCTCGGAATTGTACTTACTTAATTAATCTGATTACATTTCTGTTTCTAGTTAAAGAGTTTCTGTGTTCCAGCCCAGCAGTGGCTGTGTTTCTATGAAGTGCTGCGATTCTGGTCGATCTCCCCAGTAGATAGAGCGTGCAAAGCATTTTGGGATCCTTTGGTAGGGGAAGACAGGCAAAAGACATGGAAAGTGCCGCAGCAATTTCCATTTTCACACACGCAGCGGCTTTACTCGTGGCAGAAGTAAGCCACACTCCCAGTCAGTGGGATTGAATTATCTCCATAAATTCATTACGTTTTAAAAAATATGATAATCAGCACGAAATGAACATCCCGAGGGAGACAGAACATGTACATCTCAAGTACTGCTAATAATAAGCCTTTAATTTACAAACGCCCAAGGCTGGCTCAAAGCCTGCGCGTCCCGTAGCAGAGGAACGGGCGCTGTGCCCGGCCCTGGTCCCGCTGCCACCACCCATCCCATGTGGCACTGAGTGCTGCCCATGGGTGCTGGGGGCTGACGGTGCTGGTGGCCATTGGTAGCCCTACATGGTGACATTCTGCTGTTGGCCAAAGGCCGCCCATCCCGGCCGCTGCCACCCAGCAAATATCAATATTTATGAAATGATTAGTGCCTGTTTAATACACAATTGCAGCAATTAGGAAGCAGGCAGCACACATGGCTTTGTAGATATGCAGTATTCATGGGGCTGGCAGCAGGATGGAGGGGGCTTGGTGCCATCCCTCCCACCTCCCACCTCTCTGCATCCAACCCAGCAAAGCACCCAAAACTCACTCGGGTGCCACCACCGTAAACTTTTTCTCTTACTGATTTTGATGGCTGAAGGCTGCTCCTCTGCTCTGCGTTTGTTAAATACTGATTAATTATTAAATTAGCCATTAACTATTAATAGCCGGTTTCATGAGTGTTAACGACAGCCATGTGCAAAGAGATCTGTGTCTATGGCAAACCTGCTGAACCTTAGGGAATAAATCCTTGATAATCAATATGGCATTCATTCCATTTGCAATTCTTGTCTCATTTGGTCCACATTTAGCATGCACTTAAGTGTATTTTATACAAATGTAAATGCAAATTTTATTGCTGATGGAAATTATCATCTCACAGCAATAACAGCAGCATCCTTTGCTTATTTCTGCAGCCTGGGGAGAGGATGCACCTGCAGAAGTTGCCCTGAGCTGCAAGCTTTCATTGCACCCCAAGGCTGCGGTGCACTTTGGGCAGCTCCTGCTCCACGGATGCTGTCTCGGTGAGGAGAACGTCCAAGAATGACAGCCTCCATACAACCCACAGACAAGTAATCACTGTGGGTTCTCAGGCAGCTCTAGCTCCTGCCCCCCACTACCACCTTCTCTGTCCATTGTCCCCTGTTTTTTCTGTGACTCCCAGGATGACCCAGGCAGGGTGGGCAGAGATGACATCAAGCTGTCCCCAGGGTGGTGCTGGGCATCGGTGCAGTGCTGCATGGGAGGCAGCACAGAGCCCTGTGAGCAAGTCCCTGTGCCCTCCCTGGGGACATTGAGCCAGCAGAGGGGATGTGGAAGGGGAGCAGAATGTGCCACAGTGCTGGAGCCAGCCCACAGGCAGCCCATAATGCAAGCAGCCGTGGACACCTCCGGAGCACTGCTGCTGAAGCCAACGGCCATGCCCCAGGGAAGAGCTTTTGGCCTGGGGAGTGTTATTTTGACTGGTGCATTTGCACGGTCCCAAAAAAGCAGCACGGCTTTTCAGGACGCCCCGTGAGGAGAACTATTGCTGCTAGAGAGAGAAAGGGCCTTGGATTATTTTCTCATGTCAATTAACGGCGCTTTCCAAAGGAAACCCAGACTGCTCTGAATCCTGAGCATGGGAGCCTGGCCAGGCTGCTCCCCCAAAGAGCTGCAGTTAGAGGGGGAAATCAGGGCTCTTTGGCCACGAGCTCCTGGGTCAATGCCAACAAATAAAATAGTCATAACGAGGCCTTCTGAGATACATTTGGAGGGTTGGCTTTTTTTTTTTGGCCTGTTGGAGAAGCCACTCAGCACAGCGGGAGCAGCAGCAAACTGCGGGCAGCATCACACTGCTGGGCTGCCCACAAAGTGCAATTTGTGCCCCCAACCCACAGAGCTGCCCATGTTGCTGCAGAGCTGTGTGCTGGGCTGGAGCTCTGCACAGTGTGCAGGCAGGTTTGGGAAGTCCCAGCAACATGCAAGGGGAGATATATAGCTGAGAGGGGCAGCAAGAGGCAGCAGTGCTGTATCCCAGCAACCTGCACTCCGTTTGCACACAGGAAGTGGAGAGCAGGGCTGGACCAGGTCCTACATCAGGGTAACAGAGCTACCCCAGGACAGTGCTGCTGGCTGATAACAGCAGGGTGAAAGTGCATGCCAGCACTAGGCTTCCTGCAGTGAGGGAACAGCAGCCTCCACTGTGCTCCCACAAAAATACCCTTCCCACTTCAAAGGCACCCATTGCTCTCTCTGGCTCCGTGGGGTGTGCTGGACTCATGCTGCTGTAGAGCAGACAAGCACAGGAGTGTGGTCCCCTGGCTCCCACTGCCCAGGAGGAAGCAGAGATGCTGTAGAGCCCTCAGATCAGAGGGGCCATGGGGGGAGCCCTGAATCAGAAATGCTAAGTCACAGCTTGATGCAGTGATGGAGCACCTGGTGGGAAGGCAGGGTCAGTCCAGAGGAGCTCAGGTGCATGCAATGTAGCTGAGTGATGGAAGGGATGGAGCCAGGATCTACCCCTTCTCAGCGCTCATTTAAGGGCTGACAGTGGATGTAAGGGTATCTTGGTGGAGATCCCTGCCTATGTGTGGTCTTCTAAAGGTAGGCAGACTTTTTCCTTTGTTTCTACTGCATTTGGGCTTATCCTTGCTTGCTGCAATCTAGGACTTTGCTACCCTGCTATTATTGCTGTGCTTTCCAAGACATTATAACATTACAGCTGCAAACCTTCCCACAGTGCTGGAGACACCCCAGCTGATGCCATCTGTTGGGGGGGCTTGGGTGGGGGCGGCCCCCACAGTGAGTGGAGCCCCTAGGGAGAGGTGTGAATCCCCTCCCACCTGTTGTGCTCCCAGTTCCTGGGGGCTGTGGGTATGGGCAGTGCAGGACCCTCTATGGCTGAGGGTGTGCTGGTGGCTCCCAGCCCAGCTCTGCAGGGCAGCAGAGGGATCCGGTGGCTGCCTGCTGCTCCCCACAGTGTGAAATACAGCACTGGAGTGAGAAGAAAGGCATCCTGGCTGGCAGCAGAAAGCTGCCTGGGAGAGATGACCTGGTTTAAGGTTTCAGAACAAATGCAGTGACAGGCTCAAATCAGGCCTGCAAACTCGCTTCCTGCCCCTGCCCTCCCATCTCAGCAAAACCTCTGATCTCTGTCCAATTCCCAGCATAGCTTGGGGGGCCTTCATGAGTCGGAGCCCACGGTGGGGGCACAGAGCTTTGCAGCCTTCTGCTTGGGGCTCAGCGGGGCCATGGCCACACTGCTGCAGCACCTGGAACGTGGGAAGGGAGGAAATCTGCAGTTGCTGGGAAAGAGATGGTTTGGTGCTGTGCACCCGTATCTTTTTGGATGAGGACATGTGCACCATGGCTGTGCAGAGGCAATGGCAGGCTAGGTTCCTCCTCCCACCCGCAGGCAGCAGGACCTCAGGGCTGGCTATTGGAAGCAGGTGTGCCGCCCTGCCAGCGATGGGAGCAATTACGGAGAAAGCCTGTGCAGAAAATTTATGTCCATCTCTCCTCACCCCTCTCTCCTGAAACAAATTACGCCACGGTGCTGCCCCATTTGAGGGGAACCCATGCAGACCCCCCCAGCCCCCCAGCAGTGGGATGCAGCGGTCCCAATAGCCCTGCAATTCATCTCCCTAGGAGTGCATCGGGGGGATCCCAGCACACCTGGGCTGTGCGGCCCTGGCCGCTGCTTGGCAGCTTCCCCTGGCCCAGTGAGGGGGGGGGGGGGGGGGGACCCACGGCTCCCCCCATCACCAGCGCTTACCCTGAGGTTTATTATTACACAAATGTGAATTCCAGAACCGGCATCTGGGGAGCAGCTGCTAGGAGTTAACCCCTTCCCATGCTGCAGAGTGGGAAGAGAGGGTTTTGGGCTGAGCGTGGCCACGGGGGAGGATCTGGGGGTGCACAATGGGGCACCTCCTGTGCTGCAGTACAGATTGGGAGCAGGTGCAAAGGGCATTTGGTTTGTGGGGCTGCGCTGTGCGCGTGGATGGGGAAGTGAGTTTCTCTCTCTCCTTTCTTTTTCCTCTCTCTCTCTCTTTTTTTTTTTTTTAATAACACACACTTCTGTTTCCATTCAGAGGTTTTATGGGGATTTGCTTTGCCTCCTAGGCAAGGCCTGAATGTGCAGTTTGCTTTGGGATGCAGCTCCAGGGGATGCTGCACTTGGCTTCTGATGAGCAGCCCGGAGATAAGGGTGAGAATGGGCGGCCACTGCTTCTGAGCAGAGCTCAGCTACACTCAGGGATCTGGCTGGTGTGTTTTGTTTGAAGGCAGATATTTGGGTAATGTCCTTACAAAGGAGACAGCTCCTGATAAATCCTACTGTTCTGACAGTTTTCATAGCACCTTTGCAAGGCTACAGGGGTTGGTCACTGGCTTTTCTGTCCCAGAAAGTCCCCTGGCTCACTAAGCTCTTTGCATGGCACTGTAGCCTCAGTGTGATGGTGCCAGCATACAGCCAGAGAATGCCCCTTGCTCCCCTGCTTTGACAGAAAGGAGGGTCAGTCCTTCCCTGAGACACTGCGTGCCTGGGCCATTGACATCCCTACTGCCAACCCTCCCCCTATCCCCATTCCACAGGGCCCCCTTGCCAGCAGCTTTCAGCAGCTCCACTTCACAACCCTGTCTAGCCTCTCCCTCAGCCACTCCTCATCAGACTTGTGCTCCAGACCCTTCACCAGCTTTGTTGCCCTTCTTTGGATGGAGGCCTGCCCTTAATTGCAGCCTCCTGCTCCCTGCTGTGGCGTTATCCACAGACTCCCTTCAAGCCTGTACTGCATTGCTCCTGACACCAAAGTGGAGCTGACAGGGAGACCTGACATACAAAATAACAGCAGCCAGAGCAATCACTGTCTCCTGAGGAGGTGTTTATAATGCGAGGAACCCCTGAAGGGATCTGAGCAGGAGTGGGAATGGCAGCTCCTTTGCTTGGGCTGCAGGTTCCAGGGAGCCCAGCACAGCCACCCTGCCTCTGCACCCCAAGCAGAGCAGGGCTGACAGCAGCTCCTGGGGCACTGGCAGCTTCCAGCCCATGGGATCTTCGGGGGCTGAGCCTCCCTCCCAGCTCCATGTAACCACCCCCTGGCACAGGGGTTCAGCTCAATGAACCGAACACCAGAGCTCCGTGTCACTGCTGCCTGCTCTGGACTGGCTTTCCCCTGCAACGTGCTGAATCCCACTCAGCAGCAGGGCAGGATGACAAATTATTCTGATGAATAGTCTAAACAATGTGAAACAATGGAAGTCAGGGAGCAGCGTAGAAAATATGCAGCATGCAGGGGGGCTGGGCTGTTTTATTTGATTATCAGATGGATATTCCAGTGGCCAGGATCCATCAGGAGCAGAACAACATGTGTCCAACTCAATAATGGTTTGGGGGGCTGGAGAAGCTGCTTCCCTGGGGAGCAGCTGGAAGCTCAACTTGGAGTCAATGCCAAGTGGCAGAGGGACAGCACTCCCTGACACACAGGAGCTTCTGTGGCATAGGGAGAAGGAAGCAAGGGGTGGCCCTGACCCAGGGGTGCCCAAAGGGCTGGCGGATGGGGCCCAGCAGAGGGTGTTTTGGAGCAGCCAGGGCACACTTTCTGCCTTCTCTTCGAAATTCCTTTGCATTCGGAGTTGTTCTGCAAGTCAAAAGCTGTTAGGATCTGCAGGACACCCGGGGAGGAATATTGACAAGGTTTTCTTCGATGCTATTTCTCAGCACAGCTGTTTGTGCCATCAGCGGTGGGGTTTCTCTTTTAAAGGGAAGGAATTTCATCCATTAAAAAGAAATCCATAAATGACGAATATGCACTCAGCCTAAGAGTGAGTGATGAAATCCTCCTGCAGGCTCTCAGGCCCGGCTCTGTCTGTAGCACCCACCTGCAGCGGGTGGTCCCCATGGGGCTCAGCCTTTGGGGTGCGGCACTGCATGGGCTCTGGCAGGAAGCTCTCTCTCCCGAGGCTTTCACTTCCCGTGTCGGAGCAGAGCAGGAATGCTGTGAGAACAGCCGCTCAGGAGCTGTTCCGAGATGTGCACTTCCAGCTGGAACAAAAACTGTGGGGTCAGCAGAAGGGAGGTGGGAGAGCTGCTGGTGGGGAGGAGTGATGCAGAGTTTTGCCCTCCACAGGGGCCTCTCCTGCCTGCCCAAGCTGAGTGCTGCAGGGCTCTCTGCAGAGCTCTCCCTACCAAAATGGTGCTCTTTCATTCTCATTGCCAAAGCTGGAATTTTAAGGGCCTGCTGCTCCCTTTGCTGGAGCAATGCAAGTAACTTGAACCTTGCATACGTGATTGGCATGCACCACCTCCTGTCTTGTTTTACACTCCTTGGGTTTTCATTTATTTCAGATTTACACCATTGATTTACATGGCAATACGTGGTCAGGAGCTGGCAGAAGTGCCAGCTGTGCTCAATGTGCTCTGCTTTAGCACCTGGGCCAGAACTGATGGCAGCAGGGGCAACCGGAGTGCCTGGGTGTGCTTAGTGTCCCCTCCAGTCCCTGGGAGATGAGAAGTGAGCTCTGCAGCTCCTAAGGCTCCTCCTGCCTTGTCCTGACACCCCAGGTCAGTCAGGATGGGCAGGAGCAATGCAGTGTGGAAGGTAAATGATCAACACTCCTCCCCCTCAGGCTCACAGTCCCTCCTGCATACAGCACTGTACCCTACCTTGCTCCTCTGCCTTGCAGGTGTCCCTGTGGGTGAGGTGAGGAGGAGGAGGGATGAGGAGCACTGGAGAGAAGCAGGTGGAGAGTACCGCAGGGGCAGGAGGGGGAGTGATGGCTGCAAGTTGTCACTGTCTGCACCCGATGCAAATCTGTTCCCAGGAGGGTGTTGGGTGAGCAGAGCTATCCCCATCTCAGGGGTCTGCGTCACAGCAGGAAGATCTCAGGCCCAGGGTGGGATGGGAGGAAAAGTAAATAGGAGAAAAACAAACAGACAAAAGGACCCAAACATGGGCAGTGTTGGAGGGGGAGTGCTCCCTCAGAGGGCAGGAGGCAGGCAGCAGGGCCAGCCAAAATGCTTTAAAAGCCTCACTTTTATATGGCACTTGTTCTTCAAAGACATCAAGGCTTGTAAAAAAGAAAGCTCTGCCATTTACCTCTGCCTCTGACATGTTAATGGTTGTGTTTTTGAATCATTAAATATTGAAATGTGTAACACTTCCTGTGGCTGCCAAAGCTCCCTGCAGCCCGGCTCCCCCCATCCACTCTCCTCCATCACCTCTGGTTTCTCCCTGCGCTCTCTTTTCTCCATCCACTTCTTCCTTCTTCCCTCCCTCTTCCTCTGCCCCCTCTCTGCAGGTTACCCCAACCCCCTCCCCAGCATCCCTTTGCTGGACTTCTCATTCGTGGGCTGCACTTGGTAATCTGCTGCTTTAATATTCTCACCTTGCTGTTCTTCAATTCAGCGGGACTCAGAGAATTAGAAAATGTATTTATCTAGGTACACTGGAGAGCAAGAGAAACAAAGAAACCAGCAGGGCTTTTCTAACGAGGAATGACTAATGTAGCCCAGGAGAGCCCGTCCTGTTCCAAGCACTCCATTTTCCCTGGGTTTTGCATCCAAAGATAACATTGGCAGTGCCAGTGGTGGTGATGGGGCTCCTGCCAGCCTGTAGCTACCATGGGCACAGTGCTGCTGCTGGGGATGCTGCTGTTTGTTCTACCTGCTCTGAGTGTGATCCCGCAGCAGTTGGTGTGCAGCCAGCAGACACCAGGACTCACAGGAGCTGCTGCTTTCCTTGTCTGCTGGCGGCCCTGCTCCAGGCTCTGGCATTGCTCAGAAGTTCAGGTCACAAAGTGCATCCTTCCCAAGGTCTGGCAGCAGCCGTGGAGTGGTGTCTGATAGTTTGAGGAGCACAAAGGAACACCTCTGCTTTTTCTCAGGGCTGTCCATGACAAATGGTTTTGTGGTCCTCAGTGTGGCCTCCCCAAGTGGTCTGGGTGACTATGGTGTCGTATCCAGGTTGGAAGCATCAGGGCTGCATCTCAGCCCTGATCTCAGCAGTGTTCTGCACTGGGGAAGGTCCGTGTCACACCACATGGCCCCCAGGACTGGCAGCACTGTCCTAAGGAGGATGTGGGATCACCATCAGGTTCTCAGGAAGGGGTCCCAGGGTACTGGTGGCACTGTGGGGAGGAACAGCAGTGCCACCACCTTCCTGTCCTAAGGGCTGGAGGGGCACAGGGAACGTGGGCAGGGAGGACCTGGAGGATGGGGGACAGTTGGGGATGTTTGGGATTTGTATGGAGAATGAGAAGGAGGGAGGAGGTTTGCTGATCTGAGGTTAACACAAGGCATCTGTGGATTCTTTTCTCAAATGGATCAGCAAATGTGGCTCAGTGGACACAGACAGGAGAACAGATTCTAAATGTTTGCTTATGTAGTCTGGAAAATGTGGGGGCTGGGGGGTTTGTGACAAATACTTGGGCTAGGAAACTCTTGGCAGTGCCAGGAACTCTCAGTGAGAGGACACCTTCAGCATAAAGCTAAATTGGTGGAAAACTGTCACCAATAAATGTCAGCTAAAAATTAAAGGTTTCTCCTAATCGGCAGATGAGGGGGTTTATTAAATAGCTTTCCAAAGGGGTAATTGAGGGAAGAAATGTAACGAGTTCAAGATGGGAGTCTGACACATGTCTGAATTTCACTTTAGGGGGGAGCTGAATCTGACAGCCCAGGTCTCTGCATGAGTCCCCTTCAGCCTGCAGCTGGCTGGGCCAGAGGTCTGCTCCTACAGCCTGCCTGCAGCCCCAGCACACACCTGGCAAGCACTGCTTGTGTGGGTGCTTGCACATGTGGATGCCGGCACACGTGGACCTTGCACATGCAGACATTGCACAAGTGGGCACTCACGCTCATGGGTATTTGCTCACACAGATGCTTGCACAACACCCTGCTGCCTCCCTTCCTGCTGCCTCACTTCCTTCTCCCTGTGCAGTGGCACGCCAGCTGTGTGCAGCCCTGCACACACACACACACATACACACACGCACACCCTGACTCACCTGTCGGACATAGCAGCTTCTCTCCTGGTTAATAAGCTGTGGCATGCCAGACATTGAAAGTATGAAAATTGGCCAATTTTCATAATATTTTAAACCCCATCACATGTACTTTACTGGTCTGAGCAAAGCGCTTCATGATGCCTTAGCAAGGAAATGGGAACTATCATTCCACATAATCTACCTGAGCTGGATTGACCCCTCATCCCCAATGGCTGCAGCTGTGTCACTGCGGTGCCATCACTGTGTCCTCCCCGGGGGGGCTCTGGGGGGTTCTTTCCCTTTTCTGTTCCAAGATTTGCCTTAAGCCCTGAAGAACTGGTGTAGCTGGAACTGCTGGGGAAGAGGTGACTGATTTGCAGCCTGTGAGTGCAGCCTGCTTGTGTTTCTCTGTAATGAGAGAAAGAAATTCCTTCCTGGGAAGGCTCCTCTAATGGGGTGTAAAAGACACTGGAGAGGGGTGTTTTTCTCTGGCTCCCCCCGAAAACACTGTGAGACGCCCACGTGCTCCTCGGGGGTGGTCCTGGTAATGGGTTGACTTTGCCTTTCCCACAGACCTGGGGAAAGGGGGGACAGGCAGGGACACTTCAGCCCTGAGTGCCGCGCTCGCTGTACCCTTCCTCCTCTTCTCATCTGTTTACCCACAGTGTCTTCCCAAGGGAGCCCCTGGGGGGGGCTGGGATGCAGTAGGTGATGTGCAGGGGCAGGATGGGCGGTGATGCTGACACTGATGAGGGGAGCTGAGGCCCTGCTCCCTCCTCCTGCAGCTCCATCACACCAGCACACTGCTCCTGGCCCAGACAGCTCCAGGAAGGGCTGAGCCGGATGGGCTTCTGTATGGGCTCTTTTTTTAATTTAAATCAGGGAAAGGTACTTTTTCTTCTCCCTTTTATTCCACTCTGAGTGTTGTGCGTTACCACTGACAAAGGAGCAGGAATTCCACGCATTTCTTTGGCTGTTTAGCAGAGCTGCTGCCCTACTCTCCCCTGTCAGACACTAATCTCTCCTAATATTTAACAGTCCCAGTAGGCAGCAGGATTTATCCTCTGGCCTTTCTACCTGTCATTTCATCCCTTCTCACTAAGGAGCCCTTTGATTCCCTTCCGAAAAGAGGTGCCAGGACCAGTGTGATGGATCGGCTCACGCTGGCAGTTAGGGAACCCGCTCCATTTTTCTCTGTTCCAGCTGTCGGGTATCTATCTGGGGCAGCTCGGTACAGCTGGGAAAGGCCTCTGCAGCTCCTTGCAGGGAGCTGTGTGGATGGGCAGGCGCGGGGAGCTGGCGAGGGTGTTAATGCTGCAGCTCCTACATGATTCAGATCCAAACCACAGGCTTGGAGGTTTTAGCTCCTGGGTTGATCTGGATCTAATACCATTAGTTACCATCAGGGAGCAGTTCCCTCCACCACTCCCGTCCCTTCCCTTCACTCTGCATCCGCACTCTGCCCCTCCCCAACATCCCCATCATCGGGGGAAGACAGGACCTTTGGGTGGGAAGAGGCTGGTGCTGGTACCTGTAGGTTTGTGGGGATGCTGAGGGGTCTGAGAGCTGGCAGTGCCAGTGCAGCACAGCAAGGAGCCCTCTGATCACTGTTTCTCTAGTGCAGGAGATGCAGGCATCGGACTCTGGGCTGTGCTTCTGCCTTAGTACAGCCCTGGGCTGGAGATCAGGGAAGAACAGAATGCTGCTCTCTGGCTGATGTCCTTCTGCTATCACCTGCCCTGCCTAATGACCGCCTGCTGCCACTGGCCATGCAGGATCTGAGCAAACACTGCGCAGGAGGGTTGGGTGCTGCTGCTGCCTCTGCTCCTTTTCTCACTTTGCTTCTTGCCTAACTAACGACAACCTCAGAGCTCTGCGGGGCACTGCTAAAAGACAGATGATACTGCCAGAGCACAGCTGTCCGAGGCCATGGAAAACACACTCCGGATAATCTTTCTGAAGGGGCATGTGTTTAACATTGACCTGGTTACTTGGCCTCTCCCATAAGCACATGCCATTGCAGACAGAAACAGCGGGGCTAAATTTGGCAGTGGCCGGTGCCCGCCTCCTGCTGCCTGCAGCCACGGGGCATGGAGAGGAGCAGGCCGGGATAAATCCTCTTGGTATGGTGTAAAGAGTAATGGGACAATAATTGCTACTAATTGCAGAAATCCCCAGGTGCTGAAGCCGTATGTGACTTTTGGAGTTGGAAGGGTTGCAGGTTGTTTCTCTCCCCCGCGCTCTGCTGCATGTGTTGCTCCCCACCTGGGCGCAGCCTGTTGCAGACCTGTGAGACACCTGCCTCGGGGCAGCCAGCGTGTCATTTCCCATTAACAGCATTTCCCTCACGTGCTCATCTCTTCCTTTTTTATATTTACTGCTTAGCCAGAAGGGGACCTTTCTCCACTCATTTCTGCAAATGCAAATAAACCAGGGGAAAGGGAAGAGCAGGACCTCTCCCTGCCACCTGTCTGATTACCTGACCACTCACCCCAGTCCCACCCAGCACAGTCTTGAGCTGGGAGCCCCACTGATTTTCCAGGGGTGGCAAAAAATGGGGCTGGCAGAAGCTGGGGTAGAGCCTCCGCTCCCCATCAGCTCTGTGACTGCATCCTGCAGCAGGGAGATGCTGTGCGCATACCGCTGGTTTCCAGGATTTCCCTTTATTCCTCCAACAGGGCCCAGCCAGGTGCTGGCAGGACACGCATCCCCACCCCTCCGCTTCTCCCCACCTGCACATCTCCGTCCTTTCTCACTCAGTCACCACTAGTGCCGGTCACAGCTCGGTGTGATAATAGCCATGGGGAAAACCATTTGCAATTGAAGCGGCCGTGTATGGTTATTTCACCGCGGTGCCCGTGGGGCTGGGGTGGATGGCGTCCGTGCGGCAGCGGCATGATTGCCAGGAAGCCTTCGGACACAGCCGGGCTCTCAGGAGGGGGGAAATAATCATTACTTTTGTCCAGAGCCCAGCGCCGTGGCTGCTGCTGTTGCACGCCCATCAGATGGAAATCCGCGTGCAGACAGCTGCCGAGCCGCACCGCACGGCCCAGCCAGCGCAGGCTTAGCGGCATGAGAGGGCCCCTTGGAAAAAGTCATTAGTGAGGCTTTCGGGGAAGGAGTGTGCACAGCGGTGTCAAGGCACTGAGCTTGTTTAAACAGAGCCAGTGTGAGAGGAAGAGCTCCCCGGGGGCCCTGTGGGAAGCTTGCTGGGAAGGCAGAGGAGCTGTGTTTGCTCTGAGATCCGGCTGCCCGTGGTGTGGTGCTGCCCATCCCTCTGCAGGCACAGAGGGTCCCAGCGCGAGAGCTCTGCAGTGTCACCAGCTCAGTGTGTGAGCCCATCCCTCACACCTCTCCAGCTGGGGACGTGCCTCTGTGCTACTGTATAAGGGCTGGGGCTGCCCTTTGGCTGGACTCGGCTGGGCATTGCTCAGTCCTGACACTCAGAATGATTTTCCAAGCAGGGTTGGTGTGAATGCAATTTTGTGGGCTTAAAGCTATTATTATTGCATCCAAACTGGCATGTTTTCCACTAAAAACAGCCCTCTGGCCTGAGCAACAGGGCTATTCCCGTGCACAGCATCTACAGCTGCAGTGCTTTGTTACAGGCTGTCCTGCAGGGACTGACGCTGTGACATCCAGGAACTGCTCTGCCTCCGTTCCTGCAGTGATTCTGGCTGGGTTCGGCCCCAGCCCTCACTTCAGTTTCCCCATCTGAAAATTAAGAATAAACAAGATACTGAAGGGTGATGATTCCAATTAATTACTGTTTGCAAAGTACTTTGAGATCCTTGGGTGAAAGACACCAACAGCACAATTGCAATGAGGCTGTGCAATTGGCCCGGAGGGCTTTGGTGTGTTGGATAGGAAGGGATTATTTACTGAAGCTAGCAACAGATGTACACGTGCACATGGGGCTTATTGCACAGCCCTGCAGCCTTGCTGAGCCCGGCGTGACTGCGTGGAATGCGTTTTGTCTGCAGCTGATGGTGGGTTCCACCTGCTGCGAGCGCCCCGTGCAGGGGCTGCCTGTCCTCACGCCCCGTGCATGCAGTGCAGCAGCTCCTGCCATGGACTGTGGGTGAGACCCATCTGGGCACCCTCAGGTTTTCCTGCCCGGCTCCCAGCAGACCCACACAGTCCCACACATCCCTCCAGCCTCTACCTGCCCATTCTTGCTCGCTGCCCCTGCCCTCCCCGGCCGCATCACGATGGATGTGATTAATACTTGCTTGGAGAGCAATCAGCCCTTCCGTGCTTGCTCTGAACCTCTGATCATTAATGTCTCCATATGGGCACCATTTTTCCTTGTCACGTCACAGCTGTATGGAGAGAGAGAGGGAAGAAAATCCACTTCCCAGCAGCCAAACGGAGAAGGGCTGCTGCTGCTGAGCTCTGCCCACCTTTGGGAAAGGTCAGACCTAGAAAAAGCTGCTGCCAGGAGGTCTTTGGGCACAGAGCAGGAATGGACATCACTGCCCACATCCTTCAGGGGGGTTTTAAGAGCCTTTTTGTGTCTGGTTACACCCCCTCCACTCCCTGCCCTTTCCTCCCACTCTGCTCCCTCCCTTCCACTCATTTCATTTTCTTGAACGGCCACAATTCCTTTCCAGTTTTATTTCTCATTAAAAATAAATACCGTTGCTATAATTTACAGTGAGTTTAATTAGAAATGAGTTACGTGATCTAAGCGTTAAGATTTAATTGCTCGTTCCTGAAACAATTTTCTCATCTGAAATGTCCCCAGTTAATGATCATTCATTAAATAGGATCGGAGTCTCTTAAGTGCAGCTGGAGGGGCTGCAGACTGCCTCCGAGCGCTGCCATGGCCGGTGTGGGGTGGGTGATGTGCAGGGGGCAGGTGGGAGCTCCATCAGCTGGGATGCAGAGAGGCCAGAGGGCTGCTGCCTGTCAGACCATCCCTGTGCCAATAACTTGCTGCAAAACCTCTGTGAGTTTGGGCTCCGCTCCTCACACTGTGGTCACTCCAACCAAGGATTTTGCATTGGCAGGATGGGGGGAGGAGATGATTTTCGTGAGGAATGGTGACTAATATGGGAACATTCACAGGAAGCATAGAGCGGAAGTAGAGAGCAATGTCAACCAAACTGCCTTGTGCTTTACTTGCTCATTTTTATTCCAAAAACTTCTAATCAAAGCCACATCTCCAAAAAGGGAGAAACCCTTTGCCTGCCCCCAGCCCTTGTGGGCAGAGGGCTCCAGCAGAGCGGGTGGGCCCAGGGGTGGGCAGGGCTGGAGCTGTCCCCATGCTGTGCCCTGTGATGGGGTGGGATGGGATAGGGCAGGATGGGATGGTAGAACTCTCCCACTTCTCTCTTTTGACCAGAAATTCCTGAAAAGAGTTAAGCTGAAACCAGCACATTCCCGTAAAGAGAATTGTTTGGACACATCAGTGCTTTTCCAAGAAAAAAAACAAAAAAAAACAAAAACCAGCCAATTACAGCAACCAAAAAAAAAAAAAAAAAAAAAAAAAAAAAGAACAAAAACAACTCCAAGCTCCCTATACTTAGTTGGAGAAGTCCCATCTCGCTTCTACTCTGAGCTTCCCAGGCAGTGAGAGGCACAGGGCATGGTGGGACCCCCAGGGCTGACCATAATGCAGCTTCCCCATGCCCTGGGGTGGGCAGCAGGCCCCACTCTTCCTCAGGTTGGGAGGCAGCTGCTGCTCAGAGGAGCCCATCTGTAGCAGTGCATGTGCCTGGCCCAGCCTTCCTGCAGGCAGAGCATCTCTGCATGTGTGCACTCTGCTGCACAGGGCAGCAAACCCCACTAGTGCCTTCCTCAGCACCAGTCTTCACCTGTACCCTGGGATGCAGCCTCACTGTTTTCCTATCTGCATCTTGCAGACCTCTCTTTGCACCCCTGCCTCGCTTCTTTCCTTCTTCCTCTCCCCACATTCCCTTTTTTTGACTGCATCCCTGCAGCAGCAGTCTCTTCCCCCTGCGTCTCTCTCAGGACTTTATTTACACACACATATTTATTTACCCACGCAGCAAGGAAACCTGAGCATGGAGCCGGCAGTGGTGGGTGGGAGGACCCCATCACCCAGCAACCTGTAGGTGACATCTAACACTACCCTGGGTGCTGCTGCCCCTGGCACAGAGCCCTTCCTGGGGAAGTCCAGTACGGGAAGAGCAGGAGGGAGAGACACGGGTGTGAGTCAGCCCCCGGGTAACCTTGAACGCATTAACAGATGGCTGGGACCCAATGAGAGACGTTTGCAAAGCAGCACCACTCAATCAACAAACCTTGTTGTCTGCGGAGAAACAAGAATGTTAAAAGAAGCCGCAGGGCCGGGGCGGAGGGTGTCTGATTGCAGAGCAGGGGGCTGCCACTTCCAGCATCTGTCAGTGCATGGCTTTCAGGAATGTATATGTATAAATAAATGCAATGAAAAGGTCCCCAGTTCCAGTGAAAGGAAATGATTTCCTCCTCAAGTGATTAAGGGCACCATTATGCAAATAGTAGCCAGACCAACAAAGCAGCTTCATAAGGAAAAGGAAATAGAGCCAGCAGAAGTGGCTGGGATCTCCAGGCAGGAGAGAGCAAGGTCTTGCCTGTGTGACAGTGCAGGTGGCGAGCAGCACTGGGCTGTCCACGCCAGGGAGGGAGCCCATGACAGAAGCTATCAAAGCTCTTCTCATGTGTGAGAGAGCTTTTCTTGGCAGTGGGAGAGGAGAGGAGAGGAGAGGAGAGGAGAGGAGAGGAGAGGAGAGGAGAGGAGAGGAGAGGAGAGGAGAGGAGAGGAGAGGAGAGGAGAGGAGAGGACCTTCCGATCTCACATTTAGGCACAGCCACACCACAGGAGCTGTGCCTGCCTGCAGAGCTCGGCTCTGTCCCTTTCTTCTCTCCTTTGCAAGCATTTAGTGGTAGCAGATAAATAAACAGACATCAATCATCTGTGCATAGCAGCATGATCACCTTACGGGACTCATTTCATCTTAAAATACACAAGTTTAATTTCTATTTGGCTTTCCTTAAATTTTAATGTCTACTTTTGAGATAAATATTTTAGCATTTGGGGAGGGTCACGGTGGAAATGGGCTGGATGAGATAGCAGGGGCTTTCCCTTGGGCTGCCAAGCAAGAAGCCAGATCTGTATGCCTGTGTGAATGGCGAATGGCTGGGCTGTGGCAGGAGCAGCAGCTCCCTGCAGGACACAGCAGGGTTAAGGAGGCTCTGCATGGACCCAAAGAGGTGGCCACAGAGAAGCAGTCCTGACAGTGTCATCCATAAACATGCGTTCAGATTGCAGCACACCCACAACAGGCCTGGGCCTTGTCTGCGGTGTTTATGCAGAATTCTGTAAACTCATCCCAGAGGTTCCAGGGACTTTGGTCAGATGGTTTCTATAGGTCAGTGACAGTTTATTTCCTCGTGGAAATTTACGTTCCCTAAAAGAAAATGTATAGACAGTGAGAGAAAATTGCCCCCCCCCCCCCCCCCCCCCCCCCCCCTCTCCTCTTGCTGGCTGCTTTGCTTGGTGACACAGGACCGCATAATGCCTGCAGATGAACTCTCCTGCACAGCTCAGGGTTTGCTCCCTGGGACACCAAAGCTGCTCCAGTAGCAGCTCGAGAAGGGGCTGCAGCAGAGTGCAGAGCAGCAGCACCCCATGGTGCAAGGCTGGCTGCGGGGTCGATGCACACTTGCATGCAGCCCGGGCTCTCCATCACGCTGCACCACATGTGGTTATCTACAGTGGGAAACAGGTGCGGTGTGCTATCGAATCCATATGGCAGCCGTTTAGTCTCACTTTGCTGCGGGATGAATTACGGCAGGAGGAGAAAGGCAGAGGCAGAGCCAACCAGGCCTGCTGGGTTGGATATTCTGCAAATGAACCGGTTCCTGCCCAAATCCTGGGCTGCTCTCGCTGCTGTTCTGGGATGTTGCCTCGCTTAGCTCTGATATCCTTGGGCTGGGGGGGTGGCAGCGGGATGGGGAAGAGATGGGCTGGGTGGGTGCCGCATGGTGGTCCACACTTTGCCTCCGCTCTCCCACTCCTGGCACACAGTCCCTGCTTGCTGCCGTCTCCCATACTACCGTGCGTTTGCTGGCTGAAGGAGAAGTGCTGTGGATTACCTGGGAGAGGGAGCTTAGTGCTGGAGACCCCTGCCTGGATGCCATCACTACTGCATCGGGATAAAATCCTACTTGTGATGCTGGAGTGAGCGATGGGCTGACCATCGCTGCATAGGTCATGGTACATAAATAAAACACTCTGTCAGCCAGGCAGCAGGAAGCAATGGGCAGCACCGCACTTGACAGACTAGGACAGATCTTCCCTCCTATCCATTAGCAAGTGTAGGGAAGGGAGTTGTCTCAGCACTGCTCCTCGCACCGCGCGCCAGTTCAATAGCAACCATCCATCACCCTCTGTCCATCCTGACCTCTCCTGAAGAGCCACCGGGATCCTGTTATTCACATAGTCCTTCATGTTATTATTTCCAGCCTGGTGTGGGTCCTTTTAACCCCTGGCCTTATGGGCTTACCTTCATCTCAGAGGAGTTTATGGAATAAGATCCACACCCTTGCCCTTTTCAGCCCAGAGAAAGCTCGTCGTGACATGACAGAAATCCAAGAAAACAACCACTCCAGAGGTTTGTAATAAGTCTGAATCCTTCCTAAACCCAGACACTCAGCACAAAGAGGGGTCAGCGAACCCCGAGCCCCTTCCCCTCTGCCTCCTGCCATCAGTCTCTGGTGGTGATGTGAAGCAGATGAGGCACTCTGGGGACACCTGGCTGCTTCACGGGATGCTCATGCTTTGTGTCTCTGGAGCACGTGTGAGTCATCTGATTATACATGTGTGCATGCATGTGTGTGTCCTGGCACATACAAGTGTGTCTGTGCATGGAGGGTCAGGCTCCTGCTGGCCCTCCTCAAAGCCCTTCAGAGCTGGGAATGTCGCTGTGTGGAAGGGAAGGGCACGGTGATAGCACTTAGCCTCTATCCCTTGCTGGGATGTAGCTGTCCCTACACTGCACGAGGGGGACCTGAGGTGGAAGGGGGCCAGCCCAGCAAATGTGTCCATCTTCCTCCTTTCCAGCCTGCAGGTAAAACAAACACAGCCTCGAAGACAGCCATGGAACGTTGCTTCACTTTCCTGCAAGAACTGCTACTCCCCCTCTCTGTCACTCCCCTCCCTCCCTGCTTTTGGCCTCCCATCCCACTCCCTCACCTCTCCCTTTCCCTCTCAAGGTGCATGGGGGCTGGTGAGGATGGAAAAACCTCGGAGCTGCCCAGGGAGCAGGCTGCCAAGGCCCATAAATAAGAGACCCCTGTTTGCTTTCTCCTTGTCCGGCCCTGTGCAAATATTTACTGCCCCCATGACCCGCAGAGGCAGCGGCGGCTCCAAGCTGAGATGCTGCTGCAGGAAGCATCTGCCCCGCTGCACTGAGCACCTCAGCCTGCATTCCTAATGCCCTTACACTGTGCTCTCCCAGGGCCAAACGAAGGGGAGCACAGTGGGCACAGCATGAATCCCACTCATCATCTCCCCAGGTGGGGTTTCACCAAAGTTTTATGAGTAGCACGAGCAGCAGTCACAGCTGGGAGTCCAGGGGCTGTAAGCTCTCCACGCAGCCAGAATGCCATAGTTGTGAGTGGCTCCCATCCTTTGTGCCGCATCTCTGTCAGACAATGCAGCCACTCACAGGAGATGCCCACTGAATTCTGTCCAGGAGATTCTCGGTTCCACCCAGTGCTCTGCACGTTCCTCCTCACCCCAGCTTGCTCAGCCTGTGTCTGTTTCAGTCATCCTGGGCATGTGCTTCCCCTCCTGCCCTGCTTGTTTGCCACTGGCTCACTTTTTAATTTAGAGACAAACGTGCCCATCTGCTCACATGCATGAGGCAGCTCCGTGCACCCACCAAGAGCAACACAGGACACCAGCACCAACAGCAGTGCCTCTGAGCAGCTCCCACCTCAGAGATGAATGGAATGAGTGTAAAATACAGATCGCACACAAGAGCAGAGCTGTGCTTGCATTTGCTTTCCCTGCCATCACTCAGTGGGGATGCATAGCCCTGGGGTGGTGATGGAAGGGAAAGGGTTAACCGCCTCCCTCTGGCAGTGGCAATCTGTTGACCCAACTGGGATTCGCTGGTGTGGGGCTGGGCCACCTGAGGCTGTGTGTTTATTGCAGGGTGGGGCTGAGGGCTGATTTGGGTGTTGGTCACCTGTGGGTGGGGTGTTGGGACTGGGAGCAGTGTGAGCTCTGCTTCTCCCTGGGTTGGGACCTGACTTTATGCTGGAGGAGTTCTATCTGATTTGCTTTGTGTTTCCCTAGAGCTGTGCTTTTCTGCTTGATTTTTTTCTCCTTAGCTTTCTCCAGCCAGCTTTCTTGGAGGATGAGCAGTGCCTGGATGCATCTCCAGAGATTATGGGTTCAGATGATGCCAATGGAGGGATGAGGGTGGCATGTGCCCTGGTAAGTCTTCTCCTGCTCTTTCTTTTTCCTGGCTCCCTGTGTTACATCTGTTTCCTTGTGGTCTTGCTATGAAGGAGTCTGGAATGCATGGAAATATGAAATGTCCTTGCCCTTTTAGTGCCCCGAATGCTGGCAAGTTCCATACCTGGACCTATGGTTGAACAGATTCACTAACAGCTTTCTTTTGTAATATCTCAGCTTGGAGAAGTTAATTATCTCCAAATATTGAAAAGGGCAGATGGATTTTGTAGGATTTACTTGGCTGTGTAATTTTGGTGCCCCAGAGATGCTCCGTGGTCTGGCTGTGCAGAGTGACACATCGTTGCGCCCGGGCGCAAATGTCACTTGAGGATATTGCTGCTGCTGCCCACTGGCAGTGCTTTCTCCTGTGTCACTCTGTGCAGGGACAGCTAACGCTTCCCCAGCTCGTGCTGCTGTGTTCTGGTGCTGCATCCATCTGAGAACGCAGTGGAGGCAGCTTTGCAAACTTCCACGCTGTGTTTATAGCTGAAACCTGTGACTGGAAGGCAGAGCTGCAAACCAAGCTCTTCTGGCTCCGGCCTCTGGACACATGTTAGGGGAGGCTTCTGCACACATCCTGTGGGGATGCAATGAGGCAGCATCTCCCTGGGGCTGCTGGGGAGCCCTTGATCCAGCTGGCTGTGGGACGGCCCTTCAGCTCCTCTTTCATCACTCCCCTTCTTTGACCTCTACTCCGGGGCTTCAGAGAGCTCTGCGTAATGCTCTGGCAGGGAAGCGAGGGGTGGGGTGTGCAGCTCCGTACCCTGGGGACATCCACCCCTCTGGATGTGCTGAGCTGCTGGAGGTGGGCTCAGCCCCCTCCCTGCCTCTGCCATTTGGGTACAGTTCCTTGTGGGATGCTCACACCGGACATAAATTCTCCCTTATTTTTACATCTTGTTGTGCCTTGTTTCAAGCAGTGAAAGTTAAATGTGCCATCACATTATCAGTGTGCTCAGCCCAGAAACCAAATAGAGATGTTCCCAGTGAACTCACTTTAATCTCAGTTTATTTGCCAAGCAAAGCAATCTCCCCATGCAGCAATGGCTCTCAGAAGCTGCCGAGATGGAGGTGACTGCTAAAAAGGAGACAGACGCACAGATTTCTGCTTTTGTGCTTGGGTTTAATGCAGGAGGTGAACTTCGCGGGACCTTTGCAACACTCCACTTCTGTTTATAGGTAGAAGTTGACTTCTATGTTTGGGGGATGTGGGTCAAATAGCTCGAGGGGCTGTCTTCCAGGGTTTCCCAATTGTTGGAGCTGATTGAATTGGACTGGGGAGGGCAGTGACCACAATGCTTTCCTCCCGGCCTCCAGCTGGTTTGACTTGCAATGCAAATGTTTTCTCCTGTCACCTCTTAATGATCCTTTTTCCCCTTGCCGGTGTATAATTTCCCCCAGAAGTCTCCAGTGAATGGTTTCCATCACAGTTATTTGTCCCTCTTTTCAAGTCGAAGGCAACCTCTATAGAATTGCAGACCTGGCATGATTTGGGGTGGGAGTGGATTGAATTGCAGTATTTCATCTCTGGCTGTCAAGTGAGCCTGCGTTACCTGCCGTGGGGTTGGCAGCAAGGAGGCATCAGACCTGCTGTAATCAAGCAAATGAGCTGCCAGTGGCAGAGCTGAGCTCGGGGTTGGGAGCCCGTGTTCTGGATGAGCAGTACGGCTCCTGGGCCGTGGGATGGAGGAGGAGAAAGGAATGCTTGGCTCGGAGCAACCAGGGAGGAAGGGAGAGCAACTGCTCTTCTGGGGGCTGCTATTGGAAAGACATCATAGAGGAGGAGTTCATAAATCCACGGGGCTTCTCACGGCCGAGGCTTGATTCATCTGCACATCAAAGGAAAGCAAAAGCCCCTCTGTGAGAGGCTGCAGGAGTGGGGGGTGTGGGGGCAGCTGAGCACTGTGGCCCCGCACCTCATCCTGCAACACAGGGCCTCAGAGCTGCTTGCTGGCAGTGGGGTGAAATATCACCTGTGCTCTGCTACGTGCAGGATGTGCTGTGTGTGTGTGTGTGTGTGTGTGTCTGGGGTCTGACCCGTACCTCAGGCAGCAGATGAAGTTGTGGTGCTGTCTGGAAACACTGACGGCATCGGTGTGTGCTGCGCAGTGCTCACCTGGGGCTGCTGCAGAGGTGCAGATCCTGCCTGCTGGCTGCAGCTGCCGGGCTCTGGAGGGATGTCCCTGGCCTTCGTCCTGCAGCCTGGAGTTGTCAGAGCACTTCCTTCAGGTTTTCCCTGGTTTCAGTGCTCGTGAGCATCCCAGGTGGAGCAGGGCAGCCAGCAGCCTGTGTTGCCTGTTGTGTTAGCAGCTCAGCTGGAGCATGGAGCTGCCTGCTGCTGTGCTGGGGAGTCTCTGGGGAGGAGAGTGGTGGGACTCTGCCCTGGGGATCGGGGTTGTGCATGGCATCTTAATTAAAAGGGTCATGGAGATTGATGGGAGACATGAGCATGGCTGAGAGAGACACTGACCCTGGTTGAGGGGTCACCATTCCCATATACATTATACTGAATAATTGAGCTGCTGTCTCTGCTGTGTACTGGCATTCTAGCTTAACATGGGCAAAATGCTACAAAAATTCCCCTGCCTTTTGAAAGATCCTAAAACTGCCTGGTCTAAAGTTGTACCTGGGCTGTGATATGCTCCTTGTCCCAAGATGTCCCTGTGCTGTGCAATGCAGGGATCTGCTTTGCTATTTCCCTTTGCAGGACTGTGTCTCCTCCCATGACATCCTCAGAAGGAGCTGACAGCAGTGGGTGGGCTCCTCTCTGGGCCTCGGGCAGGTGTCAGGGCTGTCGATGGGAGCGGGCAGCCCTGACAGGAGATAAAGCATGTGCCATGTTTATTGACTGCCGCTTCTGCAGGGAGCGAAACCTTTCTTCCCAGGGGGATTGTACAACTGATTGATACTTAGGCAGCCTCTCTGCGTGTTTTTCTCCTCTGACAGTGTTTCTGGAGCAGGCTGTGTGGGATGAGGGGCTGCTAAACCCAAAGGCTGTTTTCCCTGAGCCCAGGCACTGGCACAAAGCAGAGCAGGGGGCATGGTTCCACTTCTGGAGGGGAGAAGCACAGCCTGTGCAGTGAAGAGTGGGTCCTGCAATGGAAACAGAGGCAGAAGGTCTGCATACCTCATCCTTGCCATTCAGGTGGGTCTGAGTATGCTGTGGTACCTGCACTACAGCCAGCTCCTTCATCTTGACACCCAGGTGCAATGGGATAGGAGAGGCACTCCACTCTTATGGAAAATGTAGCTCTGTTTTGATGTGATTGGCTCATCATTGAAACAGCCAGCTCTGGGGATGAGGTGATGTGGGGGTAACACCTAATCTGTAAGGAGAAAACAGCTGTCTGAGCACAGGGCAAGATGCTGGGGGAGTATTGGGAAGGGTCCATCTGGAAGATCCTTGCTCAGAGTTCAGGATATAGCATGAGGAACTTGTAATCCTAGGATGTCCCTCCCACGTCACAAAACTTGCAGGCTGTCACCGTGACTTCTGTCCTGCCCCAGCCTTTGGCCATGGGTTGCCTTGAGCTACTGGAGCCCATGGGCTGAGGGAGGCATTGTGTAGAGCCCAGCACACCTTTGGCAGATCTTCTTTGCTCCTGTTCTGTTTTTCCAAAGTAGGGAAAGTAGTGGAGGAGAAGGCTCTATAAATCAACCTGCTTTATTGCCATGCACTGTTAAACTACTGCTGCATTTCACCCTGGAGATGGCTGCATTTCAGTGCAGGATGAATTGATTTCTGTATACCAAAGGTCAGATCCTGAGCTTCTGACTTAGTTCTTACTTAGTCTGTACAAAGGCAAAATCCCCATTGAAGCAGGCATTTGGATATCAGCCGCTCTATAAATAACACAGAAATAAGTGAGAACTAAGCCGGGCTCTGAAGCTCGCAAAGTGCTCGGGGATCCTCGGGAATGGCTGGTCCTGGGGAGCTTCAGATTGGAGCAGCAAAGGGAAGAACAGAGGCTCGGATCACAACGTGGGAAGGCTTTTCCCTTTCAGCTCTTCCGCAGCCCGACTCGTCGGCTTTGACGGAGGAATCCCTGAGAAGTGCAGTCGCGCTCTGTGCCGTTTGGTCTCAGCACCTCGCAGCGGCTTTCCAGCGCCGGGAGGATTCAGACGGGCGGGCGCACGGCAGATGAAATACCGGCATTCCCACCGCCCTCCGCATTCCCCCGCTCTTTGTTTCTCCGCGTTTCCGAGTTGGGCTGCCTTTCCCCGGGGGAGGCAGTTAACTTAATGAGGTAGCGCTGCTCTGATTGTTTCAGGAGATGCAGGCGGTGCCCATCCCCGCGCCCGGCCCCGTCCGATCCCGCCGGATAAATCACGCTGATTTAAAATTGATCGTTCTGGGATGTGGGAGAAAGTGGAGTGGGCGGATTTACCCTATTAGGGTGCATTGATCACCATTACTGCGTGTAATCAGGGTTAATCTCAGGATTAATTGGGGGGATTTGCTGATGGAAACGATCGGCAATTTGTGTTAGTTACTGCTCTATTCGCCTCTAATGGCTTAATCAGATTACAAATTAAAAGTGGCTTCTTCCAGAGAATCTCCCTGGACTTGAGCAGCAGACAGAGCGTGAGGAGGGAGGCGCATCCAGAGCATATGGTTTGCAGCCCGGAGCTCAATTAGCCCGACAGGAGGATGGATGGGAGAGCACTGCGTGCCCGGGGCCGGGCTGGGAACCCCTCCGAAGCACGGGGAGCTCCTGGCGGTGCGTTTTGTTCGATGGTTTCTCTGGGCAGGGGGAGAACCCGGCCCTCAGCGTGTGCTGTGCTCAGAGCAGCATCTGGTGGGGGCTGCGGGCTGCGGAAGCGGCACTCGGCTGTTGTGTCACACGGAAAATCTTTTGGAGGGAACGGGTGGAATTTCAGCTCGGCAAACCATTAAAATAGCAGTGATCCTGCACCAAATAAATTAAGGCTGATGATCTGAGACTGGTAAAGCTAATGATAGAAAGGGGTCCTGTCCTGGGGAGAGATTTGTCTAGCAGGAGCTGAGCTGAGAGCATCTGAACTCCATTAGCACTGAGGGCTATAAAGGCAGCACAGTCTGCCCGTGAGCACCTCGGCTGGAGGGTGTGGGAGCCCTGCAGTGGTACCACTCATCTCACGTGGGGATGCAGCACCCACCAACAGGTCACAGCAGGGAGGGATTTGGAGCTGTCAAGCCCGGCTCCCTGTGTGAAAGCACAAAATGCATCTTTGGTTTGGAAGTCTGCTCCCATTACTTCACCCTTGCAGGTGGGGTTGGTTCTAAGTGGGGGGGGGGGGGCTCAGCTCGTTCCTCACCTGGGCTGATATCGGTTGGGTTTGTGATACGTGGCAGTCAGACAGAAGTGTTGGGGGTCTATTTATTCTGCTGTTTATAAAGACATTTGCAAACCTGAGGGGGGGAAAAAAAAAGAAAGTGAACGTTTCAAGTGGCTGCTGACAAGTTAGAGCAGTTTAATAAATCACTCATAATAAACTACTTTACGTGTGGAGAGAAACACCACGGACTTCTTTAATAAGCCATTCATGATGGAGCAGGCAACGCTTAGAGAACAGAAATTCATTTGTGGGTCTTGGTGATGTGTTCCCACTGTTCCCTGCTGCGAATCTCTTGCCAGGTATGTCTGCGTCGGTGCGCCCATCTGGGCTGCGTGTAAATCTGCTGCTAAGTCTGTAACTCACAGGGAGGGCATCTCTGCCAGGAGCCGCTGCTCATCAATTACAGGCAGAGCGGGACAGGCAGCCCATTCCTCACTCCCTGCCGACACCACGGCCTCTTCCACAGCCGCTTTATCTCCCACTGAGCTGGCCCAGACGAAGCCTTTTACAGGGAGTGCATCAGGCAGCCCCATGCTTCTGCTGTTGCTCTAAACCCACATCTCACTTTGGATTATGTAATGGCACTCCCTGCTTTTAGTGCATCCAGCGGAGGCAGCTGCTGCCTGTCACTTTTTCCAAGGCTTGGAAATGCAGATGGACCCTGTGGGTCATGAGGCTGCATTTGTGGAGGGGAGAGGCAAAGAGCAGACTGCGTTTCGGGACTGAAAAGCGTGTTCGGGTGCAGAGGGGCATCTGTGGATCCTGGTGGTGCTGGGGCTGCCCGTGGGATTTGACCCAGGACAGCTTGTTGAGCTGAGCCCCTCGCAGTACCCAGCAGCATATATAAGAAAGTGCTCCAAAATCAGGCTGGATGCTGGTGGAGGTGAGCGTTACTGTGGTGAGGTCAGGGTTCCTGCTGCATCACATTGCTTGGGGGAAAGCCTGGCCCTCCGGAGCCTATTGTATGGAGGGGGGAAGGAGAACTTCATTTTTCTCTTAGTCTTCAGACTCAGCTTAGGTTGGGGGATCTGCAAGTGCTTTGTGCACGCCAGGCTTTTAAAGGGACCTGATGGCGGCTTCGGAAATGTCAGGCATTGTTCTGTCTATCCTGGAGCAATTGTAAGAAAAGGTGAAAAAAGCACTGCTCAAATAGAGGCGAGACTCCGACTTGACTTTGAACACTGCCTTTGTTATTGTGCTCCTCGGGCTATGTGGTGTTTTATGAAGGCCCTGCAAGAAATTGCAATAAATATCTCCTGTTTCTAATGTACGTACCTTCAGAAATGCAAACAAAAAAGGAGGAGATGGTCAGCAGTCCTCGCGCACATTTAGTTGTTGCAAGCTAAGGATTCCAGGGGAAACAGCACAATAGGATCTGTAGAAACATTTCCTAAGTGGAAAAAATAAGCAATTATTCTTAAATGAAATGACTATGTTAGTATTTCTTTTTAGCATGTACACGCTGACATATGGTGTATACGAGGACACCTCTCCCTCCTCGCAGCGTTGGCTCTGAGGAGACACAACTGTGTCTGAGTGCTTTCCTCTGCCAGGTGCAGCTCCTGAAACCCCTTGGCAAGAGTGAGTGGGGCTGCTCTGCTATTTGTTTTCTACTGTTTCTTTATTAAAAAGCTCCAGAGCCAGGCAGGCTTGCTTTGTTCAGTACTTTATTGCTGCCTCAGTTCACCCTGCCTGATAAACGCATTGGCTGGTGCCGGAGCAGGGCGCTCCTTCTGGCTCACCATGCTGCCATTCTTCCCTCTGCTGCCAACGTGAGGACCAGGCCTTGGGGTGCTCAGCACCGGCCCTTGTTCCCACAGCTTTGCTTCCCTGGCCAGGAGAGCTCTTGGCTGCTGCTTGGTGGGTGAGCCACACGCTTTTATGGTCGCGATTATTGCTCTGTGCTCCTCTCTCCATTTTGGAGGAGGTTGAAGAGAAAGCACTCAGAAAACAGTTTTGGTGCTTGGCAAGGCGGCTGGAGACCCCATCTGTTGCTTCTTACATTGTTAAGCTGCTCTTTGCTTCCCATGCCAGCCTGGTTTCTGTTAAATGAAGCCTCCCCAGGTCACGAGAGCCAAGCGGTTCCTAAATTAGCAAAGACATTAATCAGGTCCCATTTGGACTAGTGCAGGGTGTCTACGCCCTCACCCTACCCTCCATAAATTAAGCAGGTTTTATATCTTCAAGGCTCTTCTGGAATTATGTCCTTTCTGCCCTCCACCCCCTTCTCAATTGCTGGTGACAAGTATACACAGCTTAATTGGTTGGCATGGAAAAGGGCTGACATTAATTGGCTGTGTTTGGCACACAGACTCCCCATCTTGCAGCGCCTCCCAGGGATCTTATCAACCCCATCTCCGAGCCCAGCAGCTCACAGCTTGCCTGCCAACTCAATGGGGTTTGGTTCTGTGCTTCCGATGACTGAGATTTTGCTTGGCTTCCTGGAGCTTTGGCTGGGGAAGAGCAGCTCTCACACCACAGCTGGCAGTGCATGAGGGTGGGAGGGATCTGCAGGCATCACAGCCCTGCAGGGTGCCTGGCTCTGCACCTCCCCCCCTTCTTCTGTAGGGTAGGTGCTGAGTGGGCACCCAGCTCCTGCCCCACAGCTTCTCCATGAGTCCTCCCAGGTTCAGCTTCCACGCAACCCCTCCCATGCACTTATACAGGGTAGGAAATGAGCTGTACGTTCACGCTCTTGGAAGCTGTGAGTATGTGTATGTTGGGCCTCTGACAAGTTTAAATAGCTAATTAACTTATTTTAAGGAACCACTAAATTTGTCCCTTATCCTGATTGGTTTTTTGCATGCCTCTCTTTACCTGATTAATTCTTAGCCCATCTTCGTAATTAACGGCGTGAAAGAGAGCAGCTGTTCCTCCTCCAAACAATCTTTTCACCATCAGGGAACAATTCCTGCACTGGGATGGGCAGGAAGTTTCTGGTAGCTCTAACTATAAAAATAATTTGATGCTTCTTTTATTACCTGGTTATGACTGCCTGTTTTCACTGTACTTACCTAATAGGGTCCTAAATAGCCCTGAATCCCTCCTCGGTGCCATCAGCAGTGCTGTATCAGCGCTGGTGGCTGAGCTTAATGGCACTGGGAGCGATGAGGCGGTGCTGCAAAGCAGAGCACGGTTGGGAGGGTGGGATTGGGCAGCTCTGCTCTACGGGAGATTCTGTTGTGGGTTTCTTTAATTCAGATGTGTGACATCTTCCCTTCAGTTTGATTTCTTTTTTCAAATGACACTTTCAGGCTCCCACCTCCCATGGGCTTTCCATGAGCACCTGATAGCAGCGTGTCAGGAGGCTGAACAATATTCAGCCCAAGTTCCCTTTTATTAAAGCGGTCCCCTCGCTCTTAGCAGCGTGTAGGAGCCTTCTTCCCCCACTGTGGTTTTGCACTCGGGCTGTTTGCAGGGTGCTGTCATCCCCTCCTCCGCTGCTGCTTGCCTGAAGAAGGCAGATACTGCTCTTAAAACACTTCTGTACAAATTCCTCCGGCCTTTGGATCACTGCAGCCTCCCCTTAAGCTCCTCTCAGTCTATCAGTATCTTCTCTGGTAATTATATGTGTAAAGAGCAGACGATGGCTCCGTTTTAATAGACCCACTCCAGCCCAGTATAAACACGGCAACACCTATACAGAAAACAGCCCCCAGCCCTACTTGGAGAGCTTTCTGCTCCATCCCCAGCTACCTTCTCCCATGGGGAGTGCATGAGGAGCACGAGCTGCAGCTGATGGCTCCTGGCAGCCCTTGGAGGGCAGCAGGGTGCATTTCACACCAAGGCAGTGCCAAGGGGTGCGGGCAGTACGGTTGGCTTGCTCACCCTCTGAGCCTTGTGGATGTAAAATTGAATGCAGACAAGCATCCATGAGGTGTCTAGGGACTCTTGGGGGTCTGTGAGGGCTGTAGGGGCTCTCTCCTGGCCAGGACTGCTGAGTGCTAACATTATCCTTCCCCAAATGCAGGAAAGAGCCTGTAGAGGAAATGCTAAGTCACAGCTTGATGCAGTGATGGAGCACCTGGTGGGAAGGCAGGGACAGCCCAGAGGAGCACAGGTGTATGCAATGTGCCTGAGTGATGGAAGCCAGGATCCACCTCTTCCCAGATCTCATTTAAGGGTTGGCAGTGGAGGTGAGGGTGTCTTGCTGGAGATCCCTGCCTACCTGAGACCTTCCAAAGGTAAGCAGACATTTTTCCTTTGTTTCTGTGTTTGTGGCTGCTGTGTTTGGGTTTGTCCTTTCTTGCTGCAGTCTAGGACTTTGCCAGCCTGCTGTTATTGCTGTGCATCGTATTATAGTGTTACATAGCCTGTGCTGCCTGGTCACTCTTCGCACAATGGATGGTTTCTGAAGATGCCAAGTCCATTCATATTGGGCACGAGTCCTCTGCTATAGAGAAACAATGCTCAGAAGTGCTGTAAGATAGTAGCAGTCCTGAGTCCAAGCAGTAAATGATTCCTTGGAAGTGACTTTGGGTCAGGCTTGTCCCAGGGCTGCCAGCCTGCCCATCCCAGCAGCACGATGTCCTGGCTGAAGGGAAGGGCAACATGGGGGAGATCTCCTTGGTGTCAGATGCTGCTGTGTGCCCTGCTGGGGGCTATTTTTCACTGAGATAACGCTGCTTTTTAGCTAGGGTTTCAATTTCCTTTGAGCATAACTCGTTTTGCCAGTAAGACCTGCAGCTCTGTTGGTAAAGAGAGACTGAGCACACAAAAGTATAACACTTCCAGAAGGGAACTGGGACTCTGGCTCCATGCAGGGCCTGGTCCTGTCTCTGAGCACAGTGTTGTAGTAGCACAGCATCCTGTCCTGGGGGGAGGCTGTGCTGAATGCTGCTCCAGTGGAGACCAGCATCCCTTCAATCCCAGGGGATGCTTCGGGGCTTTGCATCCCCTGTGTCCTTATGAGGAATGGGAGCTCAGAGTGACTCCTTCCTTCCTCCTTTGGCACACAGCACTCACAGCCCTCCAGTGAGATTTTACTGAAACAAATGTTGTCTCTTTGTGCGGTATCTCTTGTCATCAGAGCTTTTAACCTTTGCCCTAAATTAGAATGTGATCTAAATGACAGATACTATCTGTTTTTATTATACTGCTCATTTTTTTCTTAATCAGATATTATTAATCCTTACTGCTTTTGCAATGCAGAAGCATTATTACAGATGAATGACCTGTCCAAAGCATTTTAAGCCTGGCTCATTAGAAAATAGGTCCCAGTGAGAGACCATGAGGTGCTGCAGGGCAGAGGGGAGAGGAGAGCTCCATGGCTGTGACTGTGCTGGCATGGGAAGGTCGGGTTTTATCTCTTTTACTTCTGCTCCTTTTGGAATAACCAATGCTTGCCCCTTTCACACACGTGTAACAGGTGAAATGCCCGGCTCCCAGCTGCTGAAAAAGGGGTGGGCACTTCTTGAGTCGAGTTTTCCCTTTGTAGGCAAAGTTTTCAGCGTGGCCTGGTTTGTTCTGAAAGATTTGTGGAGATCTAAGCAGGGGGGGAAAAAGAGAGGAAAAACAGGGCAACTCTCTCCCTTTCCATCAGCTTGGGCAATCAGGAGTTCTGCGTTCTGAGCATTGGTAATGTGGGGCCATCTGCACTGGCTCCAGCAGATCCCATTCCCAACTCCTGTGCTTAATTGCACTTCCATTGGCAACTTCAGCAGCCCCTGCATGTGTTTTGAATGAACTCCCCACTTCAGGCTGGTTTTACAGATCACCTTTGTGTGATTGGCAATTAAATCTTTTTCAGCTGAGGGAGAACTACGGCCTGTTTTCCAGCTCGTATCTCCCTTCTCCAGCTTGTTCTGCCTTTTGCATTTCCCGACATGCCCTCAGCTCCTTATCTGCTACAAGAGCCGGGTGTCTGTCCCCTCTGAGAGCTGCCGTTGGGTGCAGTGTTTGGCCCTGAGCAGTGCTGGGTGCTGAAGGGGAGCACAGGAGGAGGTGAGTGCAGAGGGAGATGGAGAGCAAAGGAGGGCAGTGGTAAATCCATCCCCTGGAGCTGCGCTGCAAACAGGAAATGATCTCTTAACGCTGTGCACCTGCGTCTCCAGGAACAACATCCAAAAGGGGCCCAAGCCCGCAGCAGGGTCCAGAGGAATGGTGCTCCTGAGCCCAGCGGTAGGATTTAAAGACTCCTTGGCCAGCATCAGCCCTCGCTCGGCTCCTGGCTCCTGCCAGATGCATTGCCTCTCCCTTACCCCACAGTAAATGATTTCTGGGCTGCACAAAGCACTGAGGCGGCAGCTCTGGAGCTGTGGGCTGGCGGAACGCCTGGAGCTGCTGGTGCTGCCCAGCACAGTGAGGGAGCACTGCTGTGATTGGTGCATGGCTGGCACTGGGGATTGCACTGGGGACAGCAGTGCTGCTGATGGGCATCACATCGTCAGAGCCAGCCTGGAGCCTTTAGAGCAGTGAGCTCACAGCTCTGCAGCTATCCTGTGCCAAAGCTCCTCATCAGAAAGAGCAAAATGTGTGCACAGATGGAAACGTGCTTATCCCAGAGCTGCACCCAGCCCTACGTGGAACCACCCGGCTTAGGCCTGCACTGTAACCAGGCGTCATTGGCTGACATGGGAATGTCAACAGGAGTGAAACCAGAGCAGCCGGGCTCCTGCTGGCCAGGAATTTGGCTGGGCTGCTGGGAGTGGGTGGCTGTCAGCGTCTGCATGCATTAATAGCCCGGTGAGGCTGTCATCTGGCCAGGTGCCTCCTGATGCACAGGTCCTACAGGTCTGCTGGCTTGTCTGTCCAGAGTGACACCAACCAAAGTGCCTTTAAAGCTCCAGCACTCAGGTTTTCCTCTCACCTTGAAGGATCTGACAGACTGGAAAGGCTGGGAAGCTGAAATCCCCGCAGAAGGAGGGTGATGCCCTGCCCACCAGCATCACCCACTCAGAGCTGGATGCTCTCCCTTCTAATCTCTGCTTGGCCAGCAGTTTCACCTTTCCTGTACAGCACGAGCACTACAAAGTGGGGCCTGACCTTCCCAGGGATGCGATGCTCTTGAAGGATGCATCCTCTCACCAACACATGTCCTGCCCAGCTCAGTGCTGCAAGGGCTCGGTCAGCATTCCTGAGCTCGTTGCAGGGGAAGAAAGGGGGCAGAGGGATTCTGGCAGCGGAGACCTAAAGCTTGGAAAAGCCTGAAAGAAATTGCCTGCAGCTGCTGCTGCAGTGAGCACATGAGACATGACAGTACTTCTTGAATTCCAGGGTGATGGGAGAGGTGTTTTCTGGAGGCTCTCTTCCCCGTCCCGCGGGGGGTATAACAAGTGGTTGTGGGATTTAACTCTGCGATGGTGGGATTAGGCGTTCCCCGACCAGGACGGTTCCACATTCCTACTCCCTGATTTACCACTTGATGCTCTCTTTCCTTCCCCCCAGCAGAAACAGCCTCGCTCAGCCCCTTCCAGTTACAGCGTTATAGGGGTTTGCAGCCCAGCATCCCCTTCTAGTGCATTTGCCTTGATTTAAGGCTTTGATTCGAAAGTTATTTTTTACAATAAGAGAAAGATAGTCCATGCCAAAAAAAGCAGTTTCATAAAATGCTGAACATGACTTGCATTCTGTAATTGCAAACCTGAGAGACTTGGAGTAATTGACATTTTGGATGTGTTGCAGAGTATCGTATTTAATCTTGAAAAGCAGGTTCCAGGCAAAGGAGGCAACTGCCAAACCAAACTCAGACTCCTTGCTGGGTCCTTACCATAACTCATTTTCAAATCCGTTCAGCACAGTCCTGAACCTAAATGTTTACGTTTTTGATTTGCTAAGATAACATTCCTGGGTCACCGAGGCTGTTTGTCAGGGATGGGTGTGGGGATGCGCTGGGTCGGAGCACTCAGAGCTCTGGTGTGCTCCTGGAGGACTGAACCCTCCTCCTGTGCATGTGTTCCCCACTCCATAGGGTGGCGGGGAGCTCTCAGCATCTCCCCATGGCTCAGGATCTGATGGGTGGTACAGGAGCAGCACGCACCCAGTTCCAGGCTCCTGCTGAGCGGGACGTGGGCCTGTGCGGCTGGCTCTTGTGCCGCTGGGGCGTCCAGCCATGAGTGTATGAAATTGCAGCAACGTGGGACCGATCGCAAATTGAATTTCACAGGAGTGTGACTCAGTGGATGTGCATTTTTGCCGGTGCATGACTTCAGTGCATGCGTAATTTTATAAACGTGTGGGATGCGAATGATGCTCCGTGAATGTGTCTGAGGCAGGAGCAGGGCTGCGGGCACAGCCAGACTTCCCAGCAAAGCCACGGCTTCTCCTTTCTTTCCCTCTCTACAACTGTGGCTTCTGTAAAGTATCTGTCCCACATTATCGTGGTTTACAGCTCGGCTATAAACATTTGCTTCTGTTTGAAATGCAACAAATATAAGCGGAAATCTGTTCTCTGCTTTACGTGTCCCACTAAGAGATACCAGTTGAAGGTTTTAAGGCCAGCCCTCTTCTTGCAGACAGACTGTTTACATTGCTATGGATTCCAGAGGAGCAAATACTAATTTACAATGGTGCAAATGAAAAGCAAGCAGAAAACCCAGGAATGTGAGAGGGAATCACACACCCTGACCGTGGAAATGGAGACGCAGCGTTGGCACTGTGGCTCTCGGGGTGGGATGGGCTGTGGCGGTGCTCGAGCTGCGGGCACAGAGGTGTCCATGCAGGGCTTAGGGCTGTGCTCTGTACTTGCCTTTGTCCCGGCTCTTGGTGATGTTGGGATTGGGGCTGTGCTGACGTTGGTGCCTGGGAACGCGGCCTCAGGGGCTCCCAGAGCTCACAGGAGTATGGAGGGAAGGAGCGTCCCTTTCCTTTTGCAGGGGGGAATTTTTCCAGCTGCGCTGCCAGCGTGGTTTGGGGATGATTTGGGGGTCAAGGCTGGCATCGATTGGGAAGGGGTTATTATTTGCCCAGCTGCACATCTTTATTCATAACGTGCCCATTGTTCTGAACATTCTGCATATTTCATTGTGAGAAATGGGGCGGGAAGGGGGGAAGCAGTCGCCGCATCGCTGGGAGCTCGGCTGCTCTTTTATTTCCTCCGAGGCAGGCTGCCGCGGGAGCCTGTGGCTGTCAGAATGTTCACATCTGTTCCTGATTTGTGGACAATGGAGCACCATCCACTGGCTGCACATGGTCGGGCTGTGACAACTTGACAGCCTGCCCAGGAATTCAGACCGAGCTGTTACTATCCAAAGCCATCGGAGTTGGCTGATCCTATATTAGAAGCGGGGAGGGGGTGGCTCATGATTTCAAAGAGAGGGAAATTAAAGAGAAGTTGCCTTTTTTTTTTCCTTTGGTACTTGTTGTGAGTGGCATTAGAGCCTCTCTTTAGTTGACAAGAGAGGGTGTTTGCAGAAGGAGCAGCAGGAGCTGGTAGGCTTCAAAGCTGTGAGGGAGGTGGGCAGGAGGGGCTTCAGCCCCCCCAGCTGCAAGTACGCATCTGCTCCCGCTCTCACCTCCCCTGCAGGATGGAGGGTATTCATCTGTACCAGACAGTGGCAAAAAAGGAGTGAACGTGGCACACTGACAGTATAATCATAGAAGGTTGGGAGCAGGTTGGCATTAAGGTTGGAAAAGACTAAGATCATTGGATTTGAGTCCAATTGCCAACCTATTCCCACCATGCCCACCTAACTGTGTCCCTAAGTGCCACATCTTCCCTTTTGCATCTGAGGTGCTTCTAATACGCATCTCAGGTGCTGTTCCCCAATCCCCTTGCACCACCTGGATGTTTGCTGGTGCAAGAACAGTGACAAGTGGGAGAAGGGGAGCACCTGGAAGAGAGTGGGGTAGTGCAGGTGCCCCCTCCACCTGCATGCTGCTGCTCTGCCTTCCCCCTCCTTAATACTCCTGCTGCATTGTTTTGCCGCCTCCTGTGCAGCCACTGGGTGTAAGGAGGTCTGAGCAAGCCTGACAAAATACAAGGGACCTAAATTACGTTACCTTGCACACCAGCTCTGAATCTGACCTTGGGGATTAATTAGATAAACAACAATCTTGTACTGTACCTTATATAAATGTACAAGCAAGGCACCATTAAGGATTACCTTGTCACTAACCTAAGCCCTTAGTGATTTAATTAGACAATTAGAGGGTGCTTGGGAATGCTCTCGTAGTAACCAGAGATATTAACACCATTTGTATTTATATTTAATGGCATTGCAGAAGGGATTTTAATTATTCGGAGTCTTGTCTTTAAACTTCTGAGGCAGAAATTCTCCCCTGGCTGCAGCAGTCTCACAGGTGCTGTCACAGCACTGACTTGGGCTGAGGGTCAGGCCCCTTCCCATGGTAAACCTGGACTGCTCCTGGGAAGAAGGCTTTTTTGCTCATGCTGAGTGGAATTTGCCAATCCCTTGGGTGAGAGTATGAGGGGAATACAGCCCTGGAGTACTGCAGTAACGGCTGTGCTGCCAGGAGGGGTTATGTGATGCTGCTTGGGATGCCAAAACCAAAGGCACATGCAGTAACTGCGTGAAAGAGTGCTGGTGCATCCCATGGCCCTGGCAGGTTGCAAGGCAGTGGGGTGGTTGTAGGCACCATGGCTTATGAGTAAGGCGAGCCCTGTTGTGCTCTGCTCCCTGCTGCAATCGGGTGCCCAGGAAAAGCCTTCTGCTCATCAACTCCTACCTGGCTTAGGAGAGAAGCCCTTGTCTCAGCACAGGGCAGATTCAACTCCTTCCTCATCAGCACCAGCCACGCGCCCTTCCTCCTGCCTTCCTGAAGATGCCATTCTTGCAATCTCTCTGACAATAATTGTATTTTCACTATATTACAGCCCCAGTAATACAATTAAGCCTAAATAATATAGATGAAGTGGAGAGTAATCTGATTTGCTAACTAATGTTTGAGTCAAGTAGATTCTTCTCCTGCTCTCCTGAATCCAGTTGGCTGAACCCACAGCCATAGCTCTGTACTCCCTGCCCATCAGTGCAATGTGGGTATGGAGTGATGGTGATTCAGCAGGGATGGGAGAACATTCTCTTTGGTTTTATGCGTGGAAGGGACTGGAATCCTCTTGGGAGCTATAATTGAGACAGTGAATGGGATGTCCTCAGATAATCAAAGACAATGAGGAGAAGTGGGGTCAACGATCCGTTCAATGAAAGCATAAGGCAAATGATATATTGAGCAGCTCCAGAGCGCAGTAATTTGACAACAGCCTGCGCCGAGCCATCTGGATGGGAGAAAGGGAGTGCTGGGGTGTGGGATGTGTGAGGTGGGCTGCGGGGGGCTGTGCCTGCTCCACGGCCATGCACTACATTAGGATTACGTGGAAGAGGGACCTTGGCTGGCCTCTGAACTATGAAATAACCTCTTTGGAGCCCAGAGAGGGGATGCTCAGTGTGACCTGGTTTTCTGGGAGGTGATTTAAGTGGATGTGAGCTTGGTGGGCTGAAGCAGAGGGTTATTGCACACAGCTATTCAGGGTCAGGATTTTGGTATGTTGTGTTGCGCTTTTCCATTTGCGAACAGCAAAAATATGAGAGCAGAGCTCAAAAAACCTGTGTAAATAAGAAATAAGAAAGGAAAAACAAAGCCGCAGGGAACAGCTTCCCCTCGTGTGCTTTGCTCTTCCTTTTTTAGTCAAATCTGCTGCTCATTCATACAGCCCTTGAGCTCCCCCCGAGCTGCAGTGTCCCCATGCCAGGAGCTGCCCCGTGCATGGGGGGGTTGACCTGGGCACAGTCCTGTTTGCATGGCATAGGGACCCATTCCAAAGGCAGTCTGCTGCTGCACCCGTGTACAACAGTGCTCTGGAGAGGGCTATGGTGATGTATTTTGCAAATCCTTATTTATGAAAAAAAAAGATAATTCTAATGATTGGTTTTGAATTAAAAAAAACAAACCAGTATATGGCCTTGAGGTGATGCTCTAGGTTCAGGGCACTGCACAGCTGAGCTCCCAGCGTGCAGAGGTTAGGTGATGGCAGGGGAAATGCCAGGGTGCTTTATTCGAAGTAGATGTGCTCTCCAGGCTGCCAGACAGGGAAGGAAATTGGAAAAAGAGTATCTTTCATGTGGGTTTTGCTCCTTGTTGCGAGGAGCTGGGTTAGGATTAGCTGTCCTGCTGGGAGAGAGCCAGGCCTGCAGCCTCCTGCGGGTGCCTGAGCTCTCCTACCGGGGCCAGGCTGGGGCCAGCAGCGTGATGGCAGGGAGCTGGGAGGGGGGTCAGGAATGCATCTCATTGCCTCCCAGAGCACCACCAGACCCAGGGCTCAACACGTCCCAGTCCATCAACAACCACAGTCCTTCATTCTGGGATACAGAACAATCAGTGCTCCTCTCACCTTGCTGTAGCCATGCAATGCCCCCACCAGCAGCATGGGGAGGAGGAGCTGGGTTTTGGCAGAGGTCAGGAGGGAGGTTTCCCAGCAGCTGACTTGTTCCTTGCCAGAGTGGAAGGATCTTGCAGGCTGTGGGACAGTGCTGGCCATGACAACAAAGGAGGCTGTTGAACAGAGTTCAGGTGGTGGATATGAGCAGGGAGGAAGGAGGAGAGGCTCACTTGGCAGAACACATCACTTGTCTATTCAGCAGATGGTGCCAAGGTGTGGAGCCCTTGGGCTTCATACTTGACATCACTGGCCAACACTAGGAGCCCCAGCTGCTGCCAGGCAGAGCTCCTGTTGCTGGTGATGGAGCACTTAGAGTGGCTCTCCCTGGCTCATGGCACATTAGGTACAGCTGTGGGCTGACCAGGTGCTCAGCAGGGCATGGCCAGCTCTGCTCAATGCCCTTCAGCAGTGCTGCAAGGCTGTTCATGGAGCCTGCAGAATGCAGCCTGGTGGCAAACAATGACCAAAGGTGTTGCACAGTTTTGTCCTTGTGCTAAGCTGATGTAGGAGCTCCCTGCCCCTCTCCATGCTTTCCCAAGCCCTGCATGAGCCTCGTCCTGTCCACAGCCGCTGTCCCTTCCATCTTTCTCTTGGCAGCTAAGTTGTTAATAAGCTTCCCCTTGCTATGATTCCATCTAAATTACTATTTTAAAACAACTACAGATGTGCTAAATTGGCTCAGCATAATAGGATGAGATGGAGAATAAAGGTTCCCCCAGTGGGCTGTCGCCAGCGCAGGTAATTTATTACCTGGGTGGCTAATTATATGCTTCTCAGCTTTCTAGGGTGAAAACATCTTGATATTTCCTAGTTAAGGAGCCCTGACACAAGTGAAATGACCAGACATGTGAATAGGAAGCACAGTGATTAAGTACCTGAGGGATGAAGAATGCAAAGGAAAAGGCATTCTGCAGCCAGAAAAAATGAACTGTGTGATTTCCCTCCGCACCTGGGGAGCAGGGAGGGCTGCACCTCCCCAACTCCGGCCAACTCTGGCACTTTGTGCATGAAAACTGCAGCTAACTGAATTCCAAGCTGGGAAAAACCTTCTGTAAATGAGAGGAGAAATTGTTTCATGAGCTCTGTGTATGAGCTTTGGGGCTGGGTTGGTGGGGAGGAGGAAGGCTGCACTCCTCCTTCCTGGTCTCTGCTGGTTGCACCCCTCCTCATCACACAGCCCTGCAGAGGGATGCTGCTCCTTCCCTATGAGCAGCCAGCGGCTCAACAGCGCAGTGGGTTACGATGTCTCCCATGTGCCCATCACAGCCCTGCAGAACCCAGCTACCTTCAGCACCTGCCCAAGAGACCCATTTCCCCTTTTTTTGTGCTGAAAAGTGTAGATATGAAATACATATCCAGGCTCCTCACATTCGTTCATTATTTGCTTGATGAAACTTACTGTTTGCATAATTAATGTGTTTGAGACAAGGTAACTTAGAAAGCACGTAGTCTGTTGAGCACTGTGAAATGGGACAATTTTCAAAGTGCTTAAAACCTATGGCATGTGGTAAACCCCATCTAGAGGGATGCCTTGCTGAGCGACTTGGGTCACCCCGTGGCTCTGATCATGTTGGAGAGGCCAAACAATCCCAAGATGCTGGTGGCAGAGTTGCAAAAAAGGCCACAGAAAGGGGAAATAAAATTACCTGAGTTATTTCTCAGCCCATTTGCCCATGCCTCTGCATCGCTCCCTGCTTGCAGACGATCTCTCTGGGGTCAGCATCCAGGAGATGTGTATGGTGTGGGCACACCCAAGCAGGGATACCTCCCAGCACTGCAGGGCTGTGGAGCAGCAGGAGCTGCATCACCTGGGCTGCTCCTGGCTCTCTGTGGGGTGTGAGCAGCACTACAGCATCTTCCATGTGATGCAGTGGGGAAGGAAGGCCAGGACTGGGTGATGCTGAGCAGCACCTGAGTCACTGCTTGCAAGTTTGTGCCACCGTGTCACCCTGGGGTTGAGGCTGAGCTTTTTGCAACAATCCTCTGGTTTTGTCTGACCCCTGGGCTGAGCTGATTCACCGTTTGCTCTGAGCTACGTGGCAAGGAAAACGAGGTCTCTGGGAAAGCAAAGTTAGTGATAAAAGGGAGCAGCAGCAGGCAAGGTGTTTGCAATACAGAAAGAACCTCACTCTCTCAGATGAAAGGCAAAGCAATGCGTGCGTGTCTTTGGGCTCCGCAGCATCTCCCAGAGCTCTGGTTTTATGCTTCTTTATCCTTCAACTTCTTCCTTAATGAGAAATTAATTAGCGTTGTAGTTCCTGCCTGGGAACTTGTAAACATGCAGTAGTGGTGCTGTCCCCCCCGCCTTTACCATCCCATCCCACCCCCTCCCCGAGGTGCAGTCCAATCTCTCTGACACAAACACTCGAGAACAAAGCTGCCCGGCTAATTCAGGGAATTATCAGGAAGCCTGGAGCTGTGCTGAGATAATGAGACTGAAATAGCAGCCTGCTGGGTCTGCAGCAGCGCTGGGACCCCAGAGGAGGCCAAGGTGAGGTGGGGACATGGACATTCTTGCAGCCCCTGCTGCTTCCCTGGTTGTGCGGTGGGATGGCTGTGCTTGGGGTCTCTGAGCCCTCTGACCTGCCCTGAGTGGATGTTGCCGGCAGTGCTGCTGGATCCCTTGCTTGTAGAAGCAAAGAAAAGTGCTTTGCTCCCCATGGTGGAGATGTCCCCAAGGTGATGTTTCTCTGTGTTGGTCATCCTGTGCCATCACAGCTCCCAGTGCCCCCACGCTGCTATTCCCAGCAGAGCCTCCCCAGAGCCCTGCAAACAGCTGGTAAAGGGCAAAAGCAGTGAGAAGGCTCTGCCTGAAGGGCAGCAAGGAGAGAGCAGAAGGGATGGGAACAAGGCAGAGGGGAGGGCTCGGTGAAGCCCATCGCCCCACCAGCTGCACTGGACAAACTTTCTTCACTATGATATTATTTCCCACAATGGAAAAGTTGTGTCCCATCCTGTGCACACCAGCATGTGCCCTGTATTACCCAATGTGGATAACACGGCTGATGCTTTGTAAGGAGTGCTCTGTAGAAGCCCATTTCCCCGCTGCTGCTCTCCCTGGTGCAATGTTAACAGCAGGAGTTTCCCACCCGGAGAACAGGAGGTTTCCACAGTGAGGAGATATGAGGGAAGGGAAATCTTGGGATGTGAATGTCAACCCTTCCCTGTGATGCTCAGATGATGGGGCTGGGAGAACTACTGTTTTGTTCATTTCCTCATGGAGGAAATGTACCATTCAGAAGATGACTTGTAGTTTCCTCAGCAGTGAGTCATTGCCTTGTACATGAGCTAAACACTAGAGCATAACCATAAATAAATAAAACTGGTGGCATAAACTGGAAATTAAATATATCCTCTCCTTGTTTGAAATGCACCGTGATTCATGCTGTTGCTTCCTAGTTAGAATTGTATGTTAAACCAGGTTGTGAAGCGTTATTGGGCTCTTTGCAGCGCTTTGGCACGCTGTGGGTTTATCCTGTGGCACTGCTCAAGGAGCACTGTTTGCCTGTGTGCTTCATGTCAATTACAGTCACCCCCCGTGTGCCTTCTCCTTTGCTGTGTGTAGAAAAGCGGTGAGCTGCTTTGGGAGCCTGAGCTGAGCAAATGATCAAATCTCTTATCACTGATATTTTTTTTTACCAGGCCAATGTCAGCTGGATGAGCTCCCAGCCTGCTTCCTGGGACAGCTTGGGAGAACAGACAGCAGAGTGCAGTGTCACCGCTGCATGGACTGCACGGAGATGCCCCGAGTGCTGCCCAATGCACGCAGCTGTCACCCTGCCTTGCTGCAGGCATCAGCCCAGGTGCGTAAATCCCATATGCACATGGAGAGAGGGTCAGTCTTGTGCCACTGGGCTCTGTACACTCTCTGTTGGCGCCAAAGGGCATTTGGTTTGGACAAACAATGGCTTGCCCACCCTCCTCACTGTTCTGAGAGTCAGGGCCTGGCTGGTTTGGCATTCCAGATGGATGAGGATGATGCTTGCTGATTGTTCAGCACGGTGCTGCCTGCAGCAGCTGGGTGTTGTACAGCCAGGGGCTGCTCAGCCACATCCCTGCTGCGTGCTCACCCTGCAGCAATGGGAACTCTGTGGCTCCTAATCCTCCCCTGGCCACCAGTGGCTCCTGAGTGTCTGGCCGGACTGCAGAGCTGCTGGTTAACACAGCTCGGGGAAGCCTGCTGGGCGAGGAGGTCAGCACAGGCATCTGGGGTCACTATAGGGTTACCCTGCTCTTCATTTAGGTGAAAAAATCTAAGTGTTTTGCTCCTCCCCTGAGGTTCAGAGAGGGAGGGGTAAGGTATAGAGGTTCGGCAATGCAGGTCTGCAAACAGCCACGGCCTTTCACAGCATGGCATGTTCCACAGCACTGCAGGCTGAGGGCAGCTGGGAGGGAGGAGGCAGCATTTCTATCCTAGCCCACGGCCCTCTAAAACCAATGCATTTGCTCCTCCTCCTGCTGGTTCCTATGCCATACTCCACACCACGACACTCTGGATTCCTCTATTCCCTAAATCTGACCCTACTCAAGCCAGACCCACTCTGTCATTTCCACTATGCCAAGAAACCTCCGAGGCCTCAGTGCATCGTGGTCCAAACCCCATCCCGAAGCTAAATACTCGCAGTTGCCTGTTTTGGCAGAGCTCAGCTGTGAGACCTGCTCCCTGTGAACGCCAGGCAGGAGCACGTAAAACAGGAACGTTAACTATTTTTCCAGCTGTCTGCAGCTCATGAACTGTAAAACACACTAATGTTACACCTCTGCACCTTGCCAAGGAGATGCCAGTGACACTGGGTGTTTTCTTTTTCCTTCTTAAATATGGCTTCCAAAAGTGGTGGGAAATATCTGACACCAGGGGTACTTCTGTAGGACTGTGGCTGTTGCTGCTGGTGGCGTCTGGGCTCCCATTCCCCACCATGCACCCAAGGGTGGGACAGAACAGGTGGCACCTGGTGTCTTCTGGGGCCACGAGCCTCCAGAAGTGTCCCAGGTCCCACACACAGCTTCTGGGCACAGGAACAGAGGGCTCAGCAGAAGCTGCGCCCGGTGGAGCAAGAGGGAGCAGCCCGGAATGAAGCCAGTTTGTGTCTGTCTTTGAACCCGATCCCTCCCCAAGCCTGTTTTGGCTCTGTTTGTTTGGAATAGACCCGAATCTAAAGGGAAAAGCAGACAAACCAGACTAAACATCAAATATTAAATAGCAACTGCTAATATGACAGCCATTAAACACAAGCGCTCTCTGCCTCCGCAGCAGCTGGGAGCTGGGCTGCACACCCACCTCTGGAGCCCGGCGCTACCGAAATCGAAGTCAGCCTGCACGTGTATATATCAAATTGCTGGAATGAAGAAGAAATCCAGTTTCCTGCTGCCAATCTTTCCGGCATCCGAGCGTCTGCTCCGAGCCAGGGGAGGAGGCGATGTGCTCTCCCCTCCTGGGCTGTGGGGAGGGACGCAGGCGGCTGCTTGGTTCTGGCTGTGCGCAGTGCTCGGCAGGGGTTGGCAAGGAGGTCACCCCTCATCCTGCTGGAAAATTAAAGAAATCTTATTTTGTTTTGGGATGGATCCAAGCGGCTTTGAAGTCCTGGGAGAGATCTGCTGGCCAGGCCAATCCTTCTCTCCTCTCTCCCAGAATTTCAAAGCCGCGGCATTGGGATGCATCCAAGGAGAGGAGTTCTGCGCCGCTGTGGGGAAGGGGAGCCCACACCACACTCCTGGGCCTAGGGCAGGAATTGCCCAGTGATGCAAGGCTAGGAGGACCTGGACAGAGTGATGGCTGAGGGTCCCTCAGTGGTCTGTCTGTGCTGGGAACAGCAGAGCAATGAGGCACTGCATCCCAGGACACCGCGTTGCGTCCCTGAACCAAATCCCCCATCACGCCATCAGTAGGCACTTGCAGCCACAGCCTGGCCCTGGGTCCTGCTCCTTAACTCCCGTGCTCCTCCTCTTTCCTTGAGCAACTACTTTATCACGTTTTGAGCATACCTTCCACTTGACTTAACACTAAGATATGTACAGTCGACATTTCAGTAATGCCTTACAAATGAGCTAGGGTTTACTGGGAGATATTTGCTGCCCCGGGGCTCCATCACCTCTACCCCCCCAGCCCTGGAGTTCAGTCTTTGGGTGGGGAGCCCTCCTGGCGCCCCCACAGCTGCTGCAATGCCCAGAAGCTCTCTGTTTTCCTGTCCTCTCCCTCAGAAGGATGTTTTGGAGCCAATGCAGAGGAAGCAGGGTGCAGTACCCAGCAGCTCTTCTGCTGGCACCCAGGGCTTTCAGGTGCTGCCTGCGGCGAGCAGACCCAGCAGTGCTCTGTATTTGCAGCTTATAAATGGAGAGACAGGAAGGCAGATGGGCTGTGTATTTGTTGAAGTGCTTTCATGAGGAAAGCTCTGGCCGCTCTGAATGCTGAGTTGTGCTTCCGCCATCCCAGCAGTGCAGCCTTCTGGATGGAGAGGTTGAGAGTCCTCCTGGAGGCATTCCCATCCCAGACGTTCCCCCAGACACACTTGACTGTGGATTTCTTTATTCCAAGCTTTTATGTTTCCTGCAGCCCTCTTGAGCTCCTGAGCACTGGCCACTTAATGGCTACAGAGCCTGATCCGTGTTTCTGTGTCACTGAGCACTGGGAGAGCTCTGAGGGCGCGTTGCTATGCTGTGAGAAATGAAGCAATGCAAAAACGAGGCTGTGTGTTACGGTGTTCTGGTGCACAGGGCCCAGCATCGACCACTGAGCATGAGCTGCTGCGGCTGGAAGGCGCTGCCACCAGCTCACCTGCTCCGCTTGATCCCCCGCATCAGGCTGGCAAACCATCCTTGTCAGAGGTGTACTTAGCCTTATCCTTGAATGTCTCTGGGAAAAGCAATTCAACAACCTCCCTGAGCAGCGTGTTCAGTGTCTGAACTCTAGTTAGAGTTATAAAGGTTTCCCTAATGTTTAACTTTAATTTTCTCTACTGCAACATAACACCGTTATTACTGGTTCGAGCTCCTCGATGGCTCTTTTTCCCCTAAGCCCCCATTTAGGAGAGATGGGGAAGGAGTTAGATGAGCTGACTTACAGCTTGGTTACAACACAGTTTCAGCCAATTCCATTTAATACTAGTTAAGGTAGGCAGAGTTTATGGGATCATATCAGGTTTTAAGCAGACTTAGGCAGCGCTCAGGTGTCCTCTTGTGACATGAGCTGGTTTTGGAGCCAGAGCTGCAGGGAAGGCAAAGCACAGCTCTCCACTCACCCCTCTTTTCCCACTCCCAGCTCTCAGGTGGGTGGCAGCCCCAGCATAGCTCCATGGGGTGGATAGGGGATGGCCATGGGGCAGGTGGCCCTGCGGTGTCCCCATGGAAGGCATCGCTGTGTCAGATGAGCTGCCGCCGTCTGGGCAGTGAGCATCAGTGCAAAGTGGGGAGAGGAGCTCGGAATGCAGAGAGGAAATGAGTACAGGGAAACTCAAAACTCTCCCCAGATGAAAAACAGAGGGGAGAAGGCTTTTATGGCACGTGAAGTTGTAAAAATATGGTCCTGATTTTATTTCTGATTTTTAGCTTAGCAAATCACACCGAGCTCTAGTTGTGCTGTCACAGCCATGGGGATCCCTGCAGCAGTGCTCACCAGGTGGGGCACCAGGAGCGTCACGGGGGGGGGGCTGAAGCATTCCTGAACCCAGAGCCTCCTCAGCCCACCTCACCATGCCCATCCCCATGTCCCTCAGTGCCACAACCCCACAGTTCTGGAACACCACTGGGGACGATGATCCCACTGCTCCCTTGGTGGCTGTACCACTGCATCACCACTCTTTTGGAGAATACTTTGTTCCCAACATCCAACCTGACCATCCTCAGGCACAACTTGAGGCCACCACCTCTCATCCTATCATAGTAATCTGGGAACAGAGACCCACCATGCCTCACTCTGACTTCTTTTCAGGCAGTTGTAGAGAATGATGAGGTCTCCCCTGAACCTCCAGACTGACCCATCCCATTCCCTCAGCTGCACCCCACAAGACTGGTGCTGCAGACCCCTCACAGCTCGGTTGCCCCTCACTGGATGTGCAGCCACCAATTGCTCATATGGTGCATTCAACAACCGCAGGCTGCAGGGTTATTCCTCATACAGAAATTGTTTGTGCTGTGACTTCAGGTAATTCTTTTTTAAAGTTTTTCTTCTCTGAATGTTTGCAGTGAGCAACTTGGACCTGTTTAGGGCACATTGATGAGGGATTTCCCCATGTATTTGGCTTTGCTGGACATATAAGTAGCACAGGTTGCTGGGTGGGGTTGGTGCTGCGTGTGCCTGCGCTTATTGACTCGAAGTGCATTTCCTATGGATGTTCAGTAATATTTACTTAAACTGAGCTGCTTCTGCTGGGGCTGCTGGCAGAGAGCACACTTACTGGGAATTCCATGGCTAACAGAGACAAAACAGGGTGCTGGGCAGGGTTGGAACTGATCATCTGAGGGCTCGGGTCCATGCAATGTTTGTTTTACGGTATTTATCTAATTTAGTTTACAATATGGGGATTTTTATTTAGCTATTTTTAACCCCCATCCCCCCAGTCCTACCCCCCAAACCTTTGAAAGCTTGTGGCTCTATCTGGGATCTGGGATTCCAGTTACAAACTTTTACTGCTCTGCTTCAGCCACGACTTCTCTATAAACGTGTGGTTAGGCTATTTTTACTTCAGCAAAAGAGTCGGTTTTCCCCCTGATTTTTTTTTTTTTTTCCCTGATCAATTGCAAATGGATGAAGGAAATTTGCTCAGACTTTCCCCGCAGACATTCCCCTTTGGGCAGAGATTAAACACAGGGAATTTTAGCCTGCAATGCAAACGCTTTGGACATTTATGAGGGTGGGAAAGCAGGGGCTGATTCTGAGCGCTGCTCTGCAGCTGGATAGCGGTGCTGCTGGCAGTGATGGGCATGGGGTTCTTGCTGGGCGCTCTGCATGGGGGCACTGCTTGGCAGGGTGAGCACTGCTCCTGGAGCACAGGGGTTGCGTGCAGCCTTATCACGGGGTGGGAGCGTGCTGCCGGCTGGGTTCCAACTGAGAAATCCCCACTGAGTCCAATGGTGGATTTCCACTGTGACAAATCTACGTCTCCTGTCGAGAACTCAATTTTCGTAGGAGATAATCAAATGTGACCTGTGTAACAGAGCGCTATTTTTACAGGATGTTTTTCTTTCCTTTCTTTTTTTTTTCTTTCTGTTTTGTTTCCTCCTCTCTCCCCAGTTCCATTTGGTGTTGGCGGCAGTTCCCAGCCCATGCATTTTGACACGGATTCTCCAACCGCTTGTAAACGCTTCCAAGCAAGGAGGAAGGTGGTGGGAAGCACAGCGCCTTGCTGCAGGCAGGAGCACAGCTGGGGAGCAGGGCAGGGAGCTGAGCCTGCCTGTCCTCACCTCCTTATCACCACCAAAATGGTAGGGATGGCTGCTGCAGGCCTGGAGGTGGGTGAGCATGGAAGGAAGGGATGCAGAAGGACCAGCGTGGTGCTGTGCCACATGGGAGCAGCAGAAGACAACAGGGTAAGGCAGCACAGGCAGTGCCAATACCACCCCCCTGCTCTCTGAAACCCCCACTGATCAGCCCCCTATTTACATGAATATGAAATCCACTTGCAGCTTCCTAAATAAAACAAGAACTCTTTTCTGTAGCAGAGCATATTACAGCCGTTTGTCACCGCATCATCCAGTAGGTATTAATTCCCAAATCAGTTTATGACATGTTTTATCATAAGTTACTGGAGAAGGTAGCTGCATTGAGCAATCATTTGATAAACTGCACCATAATTTAACATGCTCCTCCGTCATATTAGTGGGGAGCAAGATTTATTTCCTTCGTGTGACTTTAATTATGGATAATGCAAAGCAGGGATTGAGGCGGCCGTGCTGCTGAGGTTAGCAGTGCCCTCTGTGGAGCAGAGTTTGGGTGATGTGTGGCTTCTGTAGGACCAGGGGGTGACAAAGGTGGCTCTGGGTCATCAGTGGCAGCTCATCATGGCTCATCACGGCTTGGCACAGCTTAGCATAGCTCAGTATGGCTCATCGTGTCTTGGCATGGCTTGGCACGGCTCAACATTACTCAACATGGCTCAGCAAGGCTCAAATAACTCAACGTGACTCAGCATGGATCAGGTGGCTTCCTTGTTCCCACATGGGTGAGGAATCCAAGCCATTGAACCATCCCAGGGCTCTGTTTGCTGCTGTCCCACCCAGGAAGGCTCCAGGTGCAGAAGGATGCTGCACTCCTCCCTCTGCCCTTCAGCCCATCCCTGCTGTTGGGCTAAATTCTGGATTACTGAAGAGTACAGGGCACGAGGGGGTGCAGAGCACAGAGGGAAGAGATGCTGACACACACTGAGCTGATGTCATTTCTTTTAGTCAGGAGCTGGAGAAACACAATCCAGTTCTCTCCCCCCACAACAGAACAAAGGAGAAAGTCCCCAAGGGGAGATTAAAAATAAAAACCCACAAAACGAGAGGAGAGGAACAAAAAGAAAGAAGAAAGGAAAGGACAAAGCCCTCCTCCCCTGAAGTATCCCCTCTCTGTGTCTGACAGCTTCTCCCTTCTGCAGCTCCCAGCCCCGCTCAACCTTACAGTGCCATAAAACAGAGTTTGTGGCGTGTTCAATCGATTATTCCTCCTAATGCACTGTTTTTGGAGACAGGTAATTTATTTCAGATTCTACATGTCTGCATGCAAAAAAAAAAAAGAAAAAAAAAACTCCCTTTTTTCTCTTTCTTCCCCTTTTTATTGACAGGCATTTTTTGCCCTGTGCCCCCATTCCCTCCTGCCCCCCTCTGAACCCCCTCAGACGCAGTGTTTCCCAGTGGAAGCTGCAGCCATTCTCACAGTGAAACCCAAGGCAGGTAATGACTTTCTCACCCCATCCATACTGCAGCAGGAACTGCTGCCTCTCCAGCTGCATCCCTTTATTTCGGACAAGGGGGAGGGGGAGGTGCCAGCTCTCTCCTCTTCCCTCTCCTCAAAGGTCTCTTTAAAAAGGGAGAAAAAAAAAAAAGAGATGTAAAGGGAGCAAGTGTGTGCAGAAATGGCGTTTCCATTAGGTGATGGGTTTGGGGCAGTAGGCATACCATGCCTCAAAGGGTTTCCATGCTACGTAAGCTCTGGTCTCCCTGGATCTGAGGAAATTGCCCATCCTGTGCAGCTTTACTGTGAAAAGCCCCAGATCGATCGGTCTGTAATTCCTTTGGTTATAATTTGCCTCTCCAGACTGGTGGAGGAGCTGAGCCTCTGTGGGGGCATCTCGAGGGTGGGACATGGCCACTGTGGGAACTCCTTGAGACTGAGCCCCTGGCTTTGCTATTGTTTCCAATTAGGGGAGTGGGAGAGATTTTGATCACATAATGAAAAAAGCATTGTGAGGGGAAACAATAAATATCAGGGAACAGGGGAGGAAGAGGGAGGGAGATACTGACGAAAAACGTAAACTTTGCCATCCACCAGCCCTGTATTGCTGGGGCTCAGTGAAACCCTAACCCTGCTCTGCTGAAGCAATCACCCCTGTCTGAAACAGGCGAATTCCAGGAGCTGGGGCTGCAGCTCTCTGGGGCTGAGGCTGCCAGGGTAGCTGTGCAGGGTCCAAATCTCTGCCCCAAATCCCTTTGCATGGTCACAGTCCTCCCTTTTCCCCTTCCCGCAGCAATGTGCCACTTCTGAGACCTCTCAGCACCCATTACAATGGTTTGTTCAATGAGGAGGGATGCATGCAGACCAGCAGCCGCTTCATCCTCGCTACTCTGGCCCATCCCTCAGCCCCATGCCCACAGATTGGGCCATCCTCAGCTCAGAACTGACTCTTCCCATGTCCGTGGGCTGCTCATGGCCTGCTGCTAGCAGCAGGAGGTTTCCTCTCTGCCTTTCAGAGGCTGGAAAAGAACAGGGAAATCTTTCCCACTCAAGCAGCAGGTGCATGTGCGGTCAGCTCACGTCCCGTGGGCTCCCGGCTGTAATTTCAAGCACGAGCATGTTGCTGACTGGGGAATTGGGGAACAGCGAGGGCAGGAGGAATGTTTTGCTCAGGAAGCTATAAGTACACTTTAGGAGGTTTGGGACTGAGGACAGGGGCAGCCCTGTGCTCCCTTTGGCTCATGCTACTCCCACCACTGCCTGTCTTCATGGCAGCTCCTCAGGATCAAAGCCTGCCTGAGCCCTGTGCATCTGCCTGCTGCTCTGGGATGGGACCCTGGGCCAGGTGGATGCTGCCAGCCTTCAGACACTGCCTACAGATCTCCCACCTCTGAAAGGAACTCAATAAAGCGGGACTGGTGGAGCAATTAGGATGCAAGTCCCTCATCACACCTTCTCACTAGGGGTCCCAAGGTGAGCACAGGGACAAACCTGGTGAGTGCGGTGTGGGGCTCAGCACATAAATGGCAGCCACTCAGCTGCACTGTGCCATCCCTGTGCCTGTGCACCACATCCTCACCACCACAGGGACCTGGATTTGGCAGTGATGAGTGTTTTGTAGCCATCATATGCTGTGGGTGAGGCAGAGCTAAGGGCCTTCCTATCCTCTTGGCCGCATCTCCTCCAACAGCCCCTGAACGCATCAAACTCCATCCCGTCTGTGCTCTTGCAGCCAATCATCCACTTGCATGCTGGGGGCTGTGCCAGCAGTGCATGGATCTGCTCAGCACCTCAGCAGCAGCTCAGCTTTGGGGTGCAGGTGAGTCAGCAATCTGCTCTGCGCAGTGGTATTTCTATGTTAAGCTGCTGAAGTTTTGGTAAATATACAGCCATGCACCAGGAGCCTGCAAGACAAACCATCTCGTTGGGAATTTGGAGGAGAACAACAAAAATGATTAAGCGGCTGGAGGGATTGACTTATGAAGAGAGATTAAAAGAGCTAAATCTGTCTAGCTAGGCTACCCGACATCCGTGGCGAGATCTGATAACTATCTACAAGGATATGAGGGGCGTAAATCACAGCTTGGGGGACTGGTGGGGGGCAGCCCTGGGAGATTACTGGCAGCAACAGCCGTAAGTGGAGCACAGGAAAAAGCATCATCTAGGAGAGATCTGGTGAGGGCTGCCGGGCTGGAGCAAAGTACAGGGACAGAACCCATATCCAGCCCTGAGGCAGCACCAGCAGTGAGTTGAGGAATCCCTCCAGCTCCTGGGAACACAGGCTGGGATGCTGGCAATGGAGGGGCTTAAGTCTCTGTCAGTTAAATGCAGCCCTGGAGGAGAGTGCCATGTTACGGACAGCCAGGGATGTGTGCCCATTTTGGTAGGGATGGCACAGTGAATGCTCCCTGTGTGCTGTGATCTGCAGCAAAGCAAAAGAAAATACCAGCTGTGGAAACTGGATTTTCCACAGGCAGGTGCTAGGTACGAGATGTGAGGTCTGATGGAGGCTTGTTAAAACACTCGCTGGGATTTTTCACGGTGCAGCCAACACCAAAAGCTGATTCATTCCCATCGATCTCATAGAGCAGTGCCACTCACATGAGCACCTCAGAGCCAATGGGACAACCTGAGCGTGTCCCACTGAGAGAGAGCAGCGTAGGTCAGCTCCTCAGGTGGTTCAGGGCTGCTGCAGGGGGATCACATCTCCGGCTGATGATCTCCAACTGCCTTCAGGAGATGATGGCAGAGCTGCCTTCACCCAGGGAGCATCCCCAGGCTGGAGAAGCAGAGGGTAAAGCTCAAGTGATTTTGTGAGGTTCAGTGACAACCTGGCTTGGCACTGCCTTGTGGCTTTGCTGCTGCTCTGGAGCCACTGGAGCTGCTGGGGATGAGGGTTCCTGGTGGACTCTGTACGCTCCACAAACAGCAGTGCCATGGCTCTGTCCAAAATGAATTCCCATAGAGCTGAACAGGGATGCTGAGGAAGCATCCAGAGATGCAGCAGCTGACAAATAAAGGGAATATTTCTGATGGTTTCAGGTAATGCTCAGCTCCCACACACTGCTACATCTGATTAGGTTTTAGGAACATTTAATCTGCACTCTTTCTCTAGCAAGGTTTCAGCTCCATTCCTGCAGTTGTCCCTCCTGTCTGCTGCATGGCTGAGCTGCATCCCCCTGTCCCTGTCCTCCCCGTGCCCCGGCACCACACCCAACCTCCCTGTGTATGCTGAGCTCCAGCAGCTTGTGCTGGGAGCTGCTGGCTGGGACCAGCCGGAGGCAGGGAGCAGACAAGGGCTCAGTGCTGCCCATGGCCATGTGCCTGTTGTTATGCCTTTGCCATCTTCCAGCCAAGGCACCCGCCCAGCACTAGCTGAAATGGGTGGAAACTCCCTTCAATCAGCAGTGCATGCTGCAGCAGCATAGGGCTAACAGAGTAATTCACACTGAATAATTCACTCGAGACTTTTCTACTCCAGGCAGTTCATAATTCCTCATGTGGAGCAGTGTTTGCGTTTGCAGAAATGAGAGCTGTGCAGCTTCCCCCTGCCCACGTCCCCAGGAGTTTCTCTATTTGCTGCCTGGATGAATTACTCAGTGCCGGGGTGCGCTCCGAACCCGACAGCTGGGTGGCTGAGGGGGCACTCGTGTTTACTGTTGTTTATTTTCTCAAATATTTGTGTATCACAGAAGCAAAAATGAACCAGAGGAAAGCTGCCCAGCGGTGCTCAGGAAGATGAATTTCCCATCCCTGCAGCGGTCTTCAGCCCCACCTGCAGCATCCCGTCTGCAGGGACCAGTGCCAAGCCCTGTGCTCCCCTCCCCTCCATGTCCTGGGCTCTGGACCCCCAGAGCAGTGCAGCTCTTCACATGGTGACCTGCCCATAGGAGCTCCCAAGCCTCTCATCTCTCTTCCCACAAGCCCAGGCTTTCCAAATGACAAATTGTTTTTGCCTTTAATTCCAGCTTGCCTGGCATCCTCAACGGCAGCAGCCCTCCGCAGAAAGCAGCAGGTTCTTTACAGCCAGCGGGAGGTGGCTTTTCCTCTTCTCTCCTCTCTCTCCCCCTTGCCTTAATTGCAGCCCAACATGGGCTTTCGAGGTGTATTAAACATACAAATTATTCTGCAAAGCCTCATGAAGCACCAGTTACCAAGGCCTCTAATGGGAAATGACAGCACAACCAGAGCAGCCGTTAAGGCACAGCACTGTCTGCAGCAGCTCTGGCAGCGCAGGCTCTCTGCGGGCATGGGGTCCCTGCATGGGCACCCCCAAGGATGGGGGGCTCTCAGCTTCCCCACCTGTACCTGCAATATTGCATTCGGGGCTGGAATGATGCTGATGGATTGGAGAGAGTTCAGAGGAGAGCCGGGAATGTAATCAAGGAGCTGGAGGGCATGATTTATATGGCAAGTTTAAAAGGGCTGCATAATAGCAACAATAATAAGCGCTCACAGCGCGCAGTGGTTTTCATCTTTGCACTCAAACGAAGCTAACTTATACTACGCCCAACTGCATTAACAACTTAACTGCATCTAGCTCAGCCTGTCGATTGCAGGAGGGATATGAGAACCATCTACAGGGCACGTCAGAGCCCAAGTGTCACAGAGCAGGGGAGTGGGCTAGGTTGGCCCAGGGGGCTGCAGAGAGCAGCATAAAAGCACGGACATGAGAAAAAGGAAATGCAGGGTGAACATCAGGAAAAACTGGCCTGCAGCAGGGAAGGGGGGCTGAATGAGGACCTGACGGTATCCTGCAGTGGTGATGACACAGCAGTGACATGGGGATGGGTCTTCCCATGGTGCTGGAGTGCCCCATCGCAGGGCACAGCACATACCCAACCTGTGCCACCACATCCCTCCCCCTGCAGCAGCGGGAGCCAGGGCAGTGATTTATTGCTCCACTCCCAGTGCTCTCCCATGAGGAAGCCGAAGCTCAGTGGTCTAAATATAGGGCAGTGGAACAAAGGCAAAGGTGCTGGGAGGGGTAAATGGCCACAGGGAGAATTTGTCCTGTGCCACCACGTGGGCAGCTGCTCTGTCGGTGACAGTGGAAGCGGGCAGGGAAAGTCCCTACCAACGATAATCCAACAAAGCAGAGGGAAATTAAAAAAAGCACCTCGTTTTGCAAGCTCATTCATTTCGAGCCGCTCAGAGGACTGCAGGGGAAAGATAAATGTGGATCCAGGCAGAGGGGAGCAGGGCATGGCTTGAGTCTGCAGGAAGATTTAGGGCCTTGAAGTCCAAAAGCAGGGCTTGATCGTCGCATGAGGAAAGAAAAATCTCTGGGAGTGGATATCATGTTAAACAATGTGTTGTAATAAGTGTTTTATGCTTTAGAGGAGGAGAGAGAACAGTGAAATCCCCCGTAAGAGCTAATTACTGCAAATTCCTTTTCAATAAAACAAGACCAAAAAAAATCCCCTCTTAATGGAAAAATCCATTTAACGCTCAGATGAGGTAACTGCAGTTCATGTCCTCACCGCGTTGTTAGTGGAAGTCAGATGGGTTCTCCGGGCTCTGTGGCTGGGGAGCAGGTGTGGGGCTGAGGTGTGGCAGTGTGGGGCAGGGACACCCCCAGGGCTTTGTGGTGCACCCAGGAGACAATGATGGAGCCGGGGGGACCCTTGGGGTTTGCCTGCAGTGGGACACAGGCAGGACTGGGGGCACCCCTGTGTGGCAGCACCCTGAGATCCTCTGACACTGCACTGCAGGTCCAACCCAATTAAAATGAAATGAAGAATTGAATTAAGAGTGGATTTACCTCCTTGTCTGATAGTCTGTATTTCCCTGTGACTTGAATTGAGGCCGGTCTGATGGATTTCTTGCACATGGGAGCAATGTATTGAATTACATGTATGTCCAGTATTTAGGAGAGATACATTTCTTTTCCACATGTTCATGCAGCTGCATGACCCCAGGAAACCCAGCAGTGGGGTCTGTCTTTGGAGACAAATAGGGATTGTTTCGTGTGTGTGTGTAAATACCTCCCTCCCCCTCTGCTCCCCAGACTGTGTGTGTGTGTATGTGTGTGTGTGTGTGCGTGTGTGCATGCACGTGCACCGGGCACTGCTCCCCACTGAACATATCCTCATGCCTCCCAAGCCAACCAGCACAAGAACAGCAATTCATTCACCACAAGCCCATGGGATGGAAATATTTCTCGCCCTCTCCCCTGCCCCAGGGATATCCCGGTGCTGGGGCTGCTTTGCTGCCCTATGCATGGAAGGAGGAGCAGAGCACACCGTGCTCCTGGGCAGCAGTGCCTGCATCCCCCTCGCTCAGCGAACCCACGGAGAGGGATCCGCCCCAGTGGGAAGGAGGAAGAAACCCGTCCTGTAGGAATCAACGTGGGAGTGGCTGCGGCTCTTCCAGCTGCTGGCATTCAAAGGGATCTGTCCTTTTCATCCCCCGTGCCATCAGTCAGCAGCCGCAGGCCGGCCAGAAAGGAAGGAGGCTTTGTTGATAAGATCTGGAGCTTTTGAGAAAATAAAAGCAGAGAGTGGAATGGATTTCTTTCTTCTTCTTCCGACTTCTCTTTTAAAAGAATAATGTCGGGTAAAGAAAAATGTTTGTAGGGTAGGAACCTGTTTGATGTGGAGCATCACTCCCCAAACATGTTGCTCCCAGAGCAGCACACCCAGCTGCCTACTGCAGCCCAGGTCTGCCACCAGCCTGGGACATCTCTGCGAGCACACAGCCCCAGAACCAGCTGCATGCAAAGCCCAGAGCTGCCATGTGAGCCTCATGGGATCCCAGTGCTGGTGGGTGATGTGAGGTCAGAGATCACATGCACCCTTGGGTCCTTCTCCTGGCTTCTGCAGGTGCTGAGCTCTAAAGCTCCTCGCCCTGTGGGGGTTTGATGCTGCCCCCAGGCCCCGCTGTCCCTTGGGGTTTGGTGCTGTCCCTGTGACCCTCAGCCTGTGGCGGCAGCAGGAGCTGAGAAGCCAAGAGGACAGCCTGAAGCCATGGATTAACAATGGGGTTTGGCTGCTCCGGGAGGGAGGAGCCTGGCCAGTCCCTTATCGCTGGCACTGGACTCGCAGTGCTTGTCTATAAATAGGAGTTTTAAAGCAAGGCAATTAATCATGGTGCATGCTGCTGTCTGGATGGGCTTACATTGGTTTAACAGCGTGGAGAGAAGTCCAGCATCTACTGTGAGATTTACAGGTCCAGCCTACGCAGGCAGACAGAAGTTTAAGGCTCTTTTCAAGTGTCACTTTGAGGATGGAATTGGGGTTATTCCGGTTTAAGGAGCTACTGTGCATCTGCTGAGCTGCACCAGCAGACTGTGCACGAGCTGAGCCATGGCAGCACTCAAAGGCCCCAACATGAGACTTGTCCTACGTGTCTGATCCTGCACTTGCCGCAGGCTCAGAGCCCACTCAGGACTCGTCATCACCAAGCTGGTCAGCAGCAAGATGGCAAGCAGTGGTTTGCAGAGATGTGCCCTGCACTCTTGCAAACTGCAGAACTGTGCTGGGGATCCAAACCCAAGACCTCCACAGTCACAGTGCTGTGTCCAAGCCCTGCAGTCCACCAGTGCACTCTTTTCTGAGCAAGGATAGGGTGGTCCCTGAGCCCAGTGAAGGAGTCGCAGAGCTCTCTCAGTCTGTATGGCCATCTTTGCCCTTGCAATGGCAGAAGCCAGTCCTGCAACATCCCTTATTGCAACCATGCAGACTGAGCATTCCGCTCGCTGTCTGCAGCCTGTGCATGCTGGGGAAGGTGCAAGCATGCCGAGGGGCATCTGGGGAGCTGGGAGAGCTGCCTCGTCCCCAGAGCCCGGGGCTGTGCTGGGGGACGGCGTGCTGGGCCCGGCCCGGTGGGAAGCCACTTTCAGCTGATGGCACAGGGAGGGCCATATTGGTTTCAGTCTGTTCTGCAAAACACTAACCAGCATGTGCAATCTGTGAGCCCCCTGCTTGACGAGAAATGCTAATTGTGTGAGAAGGACCTGCCAACAGCCTGCAGTATTCAGCGTGAAGGAGGTTTATTAGTATTATTACTATTGTTCTGGCAGCTGCAGAGCAGCCAGCCTGCTCAGGGACGGCTGAGAGAGCGTGCGGGGCGCGACAGAGCTGCTCTGCGTGCCAGGAGGCTGCAGGGACAGTGATGGGAGGGGATGGGCACGCAGCATCCCCAGCAGCAATCCTGCTCTCCCTGCTTTGTGCAGCAGGCGAGGGCTGGGCATGGCTTTGCTGCCTGAGAGAAAAGCAAGAAGGCTGAGGCTGTCAGGTCTGCATAAAATATGAAGTGCGGCACAGGACGTTGGTGCCAAGAACAGGGTGAGAGAAGGCGGCTGGGGCTGTGGGACAGCTGGTGCCTGGCCTGGGCTGGCTGCAGCATCTCCAGGATGTGCAGCCCCAAAGCAAAGGGCTGAGGGTTCACCCAGAACGTGGTGAGTATTGCAGTGGTGGGGAAGGGTAAGGAGCTGGGGAAACAGAGGGAGGTTTGCAGTGCCCCAGGCCAAGGCTGGGCAGTGCCCAGGAGAAGGGAAGCACTCAGTGCTTGGTCACAGCACTAAGCTGAAAAAAAGCTGAAGAGGGAGAATGGTGACTCTGGCTCGGCTGGAAAGCAAAGCAAAAGCTCCACATGGTGCAGAAATTTGTCTGCTTTTCTGCCTGGCCTTTGGTTTTTTTTACAGGGGAAATCAGGACTGTGTTTTGCAGTCAACCCAAACTCTCACCCGTGGGCCTGGGCAAAGCAGGAACACTGACAGATGCAGTGGTTTTCTTTCCCTAATTTGCAGAAAATCACCCAGATAAAGTTTGATAACTTCACAAAGAGAACAAGAAGGAGGAAGAGAGAGAGAGAGACGTCCCAGGCAGCTAACTCCTCACACTCCCCCTCCTGTTTCAGGCAATAAATGAAGTGCTCTTCATTCCCCGCTCGTCTGCCACCCTCCACTGAGTCTGTCATGGACTCATCTGTGTATAAATTAGCTTTTCACAGTAATGCCGTGTAAAATTATTTCTGTCATCCTTTTATCTGACCAGTTTATCTCGTCAGCTTGTCAGTCTTAATTCTGCAGCCTTGATCTCCTCTCCCAGCATACGGCAGCCACCTGAGCTGCCCGGGCTGCACCCAACCTGCCCTGCATCCCAGGGTATCCTCCTTCCCGGGGCTGCAAGCATCTGCCCGCCCGGTGCTGGGTGGCAGCACGCATGGAGCTGGCATAGCACAGCAGCGTGCCACAAAGGCTGCAGCTTTCAGGCCATTTTTCATTGTTCAGAATTAGGCAGTGACATTTATCGGGATTGGCACTCAGTAGGTGACCCGGTGCCTGGAGCCTGAGATGGGCTGTGCATGGTCACACCGGAGATGTGGTCTTTTCCCTTGACAGTAACGCTTTTGCGTTCCTGTTTCTGCTGTGCAGGCTTATGGAAAAAGCCTTTAAAATCTATTGTCTGGGACTCTTTGTGCTCAGTTGCATGAGCACTGCTGGAAAGGGAACCCGAAAGGGATGCAGCTGGAATATATTAATTAGAGATTTCAGATGAATGCTCACCCAAGCCCTTCTCCCATACTGTGCTTTGCAGCCCCACAGAGAAGCCGTGCCCATGGGGCTGGCCCAATGAGGCCTGCCCACTGAGGGACCCCTGAGCCCTATAGGGCAGCTGTGCACACAGACCCTACCCACCTCCTCCAGTAGTACCCCTAATCCCCGCTGCCTACCAGGGGCACTGTCTCCCCTTCTTCACCTTATCCCCAGCATGCTTCCCATTCCCTTTTACCTGGTTTTCTGGAGGGATTGATGCGTTTATTTGCAGGCAGAGGGATAGACCTCTCATCTCCAGAGGCACCTGTGTGCCCCGCGGTGTCCTTTTGGTGGCCTGATGCCCTGGTCCCAGCCCAAGCCCCAGTGAGCTCCCTGGATACGCCCCATACCACACCGGTGTCCCTCCCATCCCCACACCCACCTCAGGTGAGCAGCAGGACATTGTCTCACATCCCTGGACTGGACACAGAAGGGACCAGCACTGAGGAGAGGGACAGACCCCAAATGCCACCACTTTGTCCACATGTGCTGAGAAACAGATATTGCCCTGTGTAGATGTCCTGGTGCTGTCTCTGCCATGGCGTTGGATGTCTGCACTGGAGGGCCCAGGATCTCATGGCCACAATTCCACATCATTGCTGAGCAAGCAGCCCCCTGTGGCAGAGCAGCCATCCGAAGGAGTGGGGTCACCCTCAGCCCTGCACCTCCTTCTCCTTTCCATGGTGCACAGCGCTGGGACTTGTAGCAGTTGCTTGTGACTTCTGCTTCCCCACATTGTTATCTGTTCTCTTTTTCTCAAAGAAATATTGTGGGTTGTAATGCTGTCTGCTACATCTTGTGAATATTTCTGGACTCTGAAGTTTCCCGGCTCCAGATGTTCTGGCCAGACCAGAGGAAAAGAAACAAAAAACCTCAGCATTAATAAAAACCTTTTGAAAATAAGAAGTCGTATTGCGCAGTAGTGACATCATATCCGTGAAATATGACCTAATGATGTCACAGCTGTGAAATGAAGGATGATTGTCTCTTTTTGGCAAACGCTGGCTGCTTGGTCCAGACCTGTTAAATAAATGCACATGTACAATAAATACATATATTAAACCCAGAAGCTGTGAACGCTGCCCTGTGGTCACCTGGGTCAAGAAACCTGCCTGGAGTGCTGCTCTGGGGTCTGTGATAGCCAGGATGGTGCCTGCCCTGACAGAGAGCGCAGGGCTGGAGCATCCTCTGGAGCCATCCCTGCTGCAGCCCCAGCACCTCTGAACACTCCATTGCTCTCCTTCCAGTGCCACAAAGGCTTAGGATGGGAATTCTCCCCTCCTCTGTAAACAAGCAATGGGATGGGTGACAGTGAGTATCACCACTTTCCATTCCCAATGTCTGTTGGGTGGCTTCACAAAGCTGTTCGTACTGGTATAGAGGTAGGTGGCTCCATGCAGCCAGTAGGACCATCCCAATGGACCAGACGGGGTCCTACTCGGTGCAGATGGCCAATGCAGCCTCCTGGCCTCCATAACCTGAGTGAGGGTGAGTGTGGCTACATGGGATGCTTTTCCTGGAGATGAAACACAAGAAACTGGAGATGAGCCACCTGCACTGGAGATGAATGATGACGCCAATTGAGGTGACTCACCATGAATGACGAGCCAATGGAGGTGACCCACCTCTACCAGAGATGAGCCACCATGAGCCGTAGAGGTGACCCACTTGCCCTGCAGATGACCACAGCTTCAAGTGCCACAAATTCTCATCAAGAGCACAGGTTTTACCATGTTTCCCAGTCAGACCGTTACACCACAGCTGCTGATAGCTTCCACCAGCAGTGGCCAACTCCTGCAGCCCTATTGGGTCCAACCATTCCCACCCCATAACTCCCTTGGCTGCCCGTGCCAGGCGTCATTGGAAAATCTCCCCCTTCCCGACCCGTGACAAACAACTTGCCCCTTACAGACTGCAGATTCAGTTACCCTCCTCATTACCTTAACAAGATTGGCTGCAAACATTACTGCCTTGGCCATCTTCTCTTACACAATATATTTAAGCCATTTGAAGCAACAGTCTATAAAATATCTGCACCGAATTGCCCAGCTTTCGTAATCTTGGAACTACCTGGCACTGTGGTGATGCAGTATCTATTACATGTGCGCTTTTCTCATCCTCACATATATTTTACATGTGTGTGCAATCCCCTTTATGAAGAAACATGTTGCTATGCCATGGAAAAGGTCTATTTTTTCCATATGGGCTGTGCTGACAGTGTCAAGCCTCCAGTTTAAGCTCACAGCATGCTTTTTTAATTTGTCCTTTCCTCTTTCCCTTTTAGTCCTATTGTTTGCAGAGAAGTTTGTACTACTAAGAATGTGCAAAGCAGGAGGGTGCTGTCTGCCAAGGTGTCGGTAATTGATAGCCTGAGCAATGGGAAGCTAGCTGGGAATTTTATGATGATTTTTGATGGCTCTGGAAAATGCTACACGATCAAACCAGAAATGTTTATTTATTTATTCCCTGCGATGGGACGGGTTTGGATGGGTTTGGATTACAAACCTTACAGGAGAAATCCGCCTTTGGATTTTCCATAAGGGTATTTTTTTGATACTTTGAGAATGAAAATTCCCCGATGGGAAGAACTGCCGTGGGGCTGCGCCTCCAGAAATGCCCAGCACAGCAAAAGAAAAAAAAAGGGTAGCAGGAGGAAAGGCACAGATGAAGAATTGGGACCACTGATGGTGTTTTCCTTTCCTTAGCTCAGTGAAAATGCTATTGTTACTTCTTTGCCCGACGTGGATTTTTTGTCTTTTTAATCTGAATTTTCAGCAGGCGGAAAGCTGTTCCTTTGACAGCTTTAATCAGAAATAAAAGATCTGATCATGCAGGGAGGCAGAATCTCAATTTCAAAAACACGGACAAGAGATGGATGCGAGCGCTCGTGTGCCGGGATGCCTTGTACATTCAAACGGCGGTCAGAGGCTGCACCGCCTGCGGAAATCAAATGGGGACACAGCACTGAGGAACCTTCCAGACAACGAGAAGGAGCCTTTAAAAGGTTCAATCTCTGACTGTACAAAGGCGGAGAAAAGAGACAAGCAGGAAAGAAGAGCATCATGGGCCCGAAAGCCGCTCGGTCATGCAGCACGGGGCAGTGTGGCATCCCGCTGTGGGCAGGCGAAGGGCCTGGCTCCAGGCAGACACTTGGCAGCACCAGGGCTGGAAGCCCAGCTGCACTCACTGCCTGCGAGGCGGTGGCCGGCAGCCAGCCGTAGACATGTGGCACGGGGATGGGAACAGCAGCAGGACCCCGAGCAGCGCCGGCCGCAGCCGCAGCAGTCGTGGGGCCGTCGTCTGCGGCCACGGTGCTGTGGGCTAGAAACCTGCGGGGATCGGCTGTTTTTCCCCTTGGCAGCTGTGTATTATAACATGAGAGTGAGAGAGACTCAGAAGTATCCCGCAGGCTCCCTGTCTTGGGCTGGTTCTGCATGCTGCATCCAGTCGAAGGCTGAAAAAGGCAGAGGGAGAGCCTGCCTGAACCTGGCTGCAGGACACCCCATACAGCCACAGCTGCAAGCACCACAAGTGATGCAGAGCTCGTGCCCGGGCCACCAGCTGTTCTTCCCTCAGTGAACAGGACTGGAAACTCTGCATCACCTGGAGCTCAGCATCTCCCAAGCACAGTCAGGGGCCGCCCCATCCTGCACCGCCACTGACCGGGAATTTCTTGTTTGTCCACGGAAAAAATGGTATTTGCTTGAATGTTGTCCTGGGATTTGGTTTTCCAGTGTTGACTCATTCATTGGAAGGGAAGTGGGTAGTCTGAAACTGAAGGATACTCCACAGTCTGTCCATCTGCCAGTCTGTTGGGCAGCCCGGTGCAGAGCAGAGGAGGGGCTGTTGGGTGAGCACAGGCTTTCCCATGGGTGCCCACCCCTGTCCATGCCCACGTGCTTGTGCACTGCCATGGCACACCACCATGGGCACAGCAGAGACGTGGACTTCTGCAGGGTATAACTCCTCAGTGTTTGAATGCTGCTGTTAATCAGCATTGTGCAGGTGATAATTGCACCGGTGAAGTCAGAGTGGAGTGACCTCAGCACTGCCGAACTCTTGGCAAAGAGAGAATCTGGGGGCACCTGGAGCACAGCTCAGTACTGTGGCCCTTTCCCAGCCGTGATTAATCCCCAGGAAATGTCCTGTGGTCAGGCCATTACCACTTAAATCTGCGGATGAAAATGAATCAGAGCAGCATATGACTGTGGGAAAATTGTCACCAAACATGGACGGTTTCGCTTTGTTTCACCACAAAATTATTAATGAAGCATTGCGAGGAAGAGGGATCTCTGGCTGCACCCTCACATTAACTCCTCTACAGACCCCAGCATCTCATAGTAGAGGTGCTCACAGGAGAGCAGTGCCCCGCTTCAGCTCCTGGCTTTGTGGAAATTCTATAAATGAAGACAGAGAGGCTGAGCTGGGAGTTTTCCCAATGATGGCTGCCCTGTCTGGGTGTCTGCCTTGGCTGCACTCCTGCAGCCCTCTCCCAGCCCGCTGTGAGCTGTGCACAAAGCCTGGGCTGGATTCTCCATCCTCCTCCTGCGTCCTCCTCCACATCCCTCCTGGGCCTCTCCCATCCCTCTATGGTATGGGTTTTCTCCTGGTCCCTGTGGGTCTGCCAGGAGTGGGGGCTGCCCAGGGTGGCTGTTCTCCCCTCCCTGCAGCAGCACCACCGCCATCGCTGCTACCTGGTGTGTGCTTTATGGAGTGGCTGCCTGTGGAGCATCCTTCCCAGGGAGGACCAGGCAGTGAAGCAGGGTGTGTAATGAGATTCTTGGCAGCATTGTCTGCCTCTTGCAAACGCCTTCTGGAGTGGTTTGCCAGACAGATCCACAAGTGCAACCTCTCTCTGCTGCTCTGAAATGAAAGAGGGCTTTGTGGAGCCACCACAACCAAAGCCCTCTTGTGTAGCAGCTCGATGGCAGTGCCACCTCCACTAAAGGGGCTAGGGACAGGTGGCAGCTATGGGTGGATGGAGCTGGATGGAGCTGGAGGAGACGCTGCAGTGCTGCAGGGAGTGCAGGCACAGAGGGGGGCTCATGGAGTAACTCAGCTCTTATGCATGTATGGATATAACATGTATTTGAGGCAGAAAGAGCCTGGAGTTTGTGTGCAGAGCCTCACCTCTGAAATTTAATCTCAAAGCAAATGTATATATGTACATATTTTGCAGTGCACTCATTTAATAATAATAATAGAAAAAAAAAAGAGCCCTTAAAAAGGAGCAAATTCCTTGGCTGATAGAATCCACAGGGAAACCAACAGAACCCAGCAGCTCTGCAGCAAGATCTGCGCAGCACAGAGAGCACTGAGGTGGGGGGGGGGGGGGGGGGGGAAGGGGGGGGGGGGCAAAGGGGGGCAAGGAGAGGGGCGGTGGGAGTGAGGGTTCACAGAACCCAAGTGCCCAAAAAATGCTCTTGGGTGCCACTGGGCTCCCTGAAAGGCCACTGGTTGTGTTGTCCTGGTGAAGCTCTGATGGGTGCTTGCTGCTCCTGCACGTGGCTCTCTGGAGCCATCCATTCCCAATTGTGAGGGCAGATGTGTGATTTGCCTATGGGTTCAATTGTGAGTGCAGGGAATGGGCAGCAGCACTGCAAACCCACACGTCCTGCGGCACAGCCCAGGCAGGGGGCAGATGGGAGAGGGACCGTGAGAGGAGGAATTCAACAGAAATGAGGTGGTTTTAATTTTTGGAGGAAATGGGCCCAATTCTGCGGGTGAGAAGGGGGCCGGAATGCTTCAGTAACCCTATCTGGTGCCAGGCCAACTGAGCCCCAGCTCCGTGAGCAACACGTGGAAAAAGCAGTGAGCTGCATGGTACAGAGGCAGAGGAAAAGGGGGCTGGGTTTCCCAGAGCCCCGCTCAGAAGCGGCTGTGGTACCTCACTGCTGTATTCACAGCACATCTCACTGCACTGCACTCTGCAAATCGATTTCAATAAACCTGATTTTAACCACTGACCCACCGCTGGCTTTATTCTTCCTCAACAACTCTATTCTCTTGTGCTTTCTTTATGTAAATACATGGGCACACGTTTGTATTTATAAGTGCACGTGGTACACGCTGTTGTGGTTATGGTGCTTCACACTGCCAGCTTAAATGCTGTGCAAAGAGCAGTACTGCATGGGCTGTGCTGCCAGCACTTGGATAGCAGCACATCTCCCAGCACCCATCCCCATCAGAAGGCAGAGCTGGGGGGGTCTGTGTGTGTTGGTCCCCCTGCAGCGCTGTGCCAACCCTGCAGAGCCCTGGCAGCTCCTCTGTGTGCAGGAAGAGGAAACCCAGCCACGCTCCTAAGAAACTCCCAGTTGCATTGGAAAAAGCTATGCAACTCTTCAGATGGATGCTTATCTCAAACCAGAGGAGTAAATGCGTACTGCACCCCAGGTGGAAGGAGGATTCTCTGGCTCAACACAAGGGCAGGGCTGAGGTGCAGCAGTGATGGGCAGAAGCCCCTGCCCAGCATGCACGGCCACGGTGCTGCTGTCACCTGCAGCAAAGCTCACAGCAAACCTCAGCATGCACCAAGGTGGGCTGCAGCCATTGGGGCTTGGCAAGATAAAGCTCACAAAGCAGATTAGGTGAAATGGAGCTTTTTAAAAACAAGCTTAATTGTTGTACAGGGTTTGAAGCCAATAAAGCAGCGATGTGCTTAAGCTTTCCTGTTATCAGGAGCCACAATTAGGGCTTTGCTGCAAACCCCCAGCCCAGCTCTGAACAAGCCCCAGTCACCTCCCACACAAATTTAACATTTCCTCTCTCCATCAGTTTCTATCTCAAGAACAGAATTGGCCAGAGCTGCAATGAAGGGAGGAAATCCTGAGACCTTAGGCTATGTTTGTACATGGAAATCGATCTCCTCCTGGGCTGGGACCACAATTCATCCAGGCTATGAAGGAGTAAAACCAGTGTTTTGTACTTAATTACCACGGGAAAATCCTGGTCAGGTTTGGCTTTTTGCATTTTCTTTTGCACTGTCATCCAAGGCTCTGTAAAACCAGAGCCCTTTTCTGTCCTCTGCAAACTGGGAGGAAGATGGGAACGGAGCAGGGCCTGTTGCATGGGGTGGGTTCTGTAGAGTTCAGCACCCAGCCTCACCCAGGCACTTATAGAACCCCGTGGCTCTGTAATGTAGTGTCCACATTGCCTTCCTTCTGCCCTGCTTTTTCTGTGCAAAAAACACATGACGCGCTGCAGGACTTTCTGCTTGTTTGTTTACTTTTGCATTCTTTCGGTTTGACTAAGTTATCTGCATGCTGGAATACATGCTCACGTTTGCAACAATGCCCAGAAGACATTCTGCTCCACACCTGTGGGCAGAGCTGAGGTTTCTGCTCATCTCTCATTCTGGGAATGTAGCGGAGCTCCATCTCCTGCCCTAACCAGCACTGTGCTGCGGGTCCACATCTACAGTGCACCTCTGGAGGTTTGGGTCTAATAAATAGCTTTGAAATTAAGTAGATTAACAAAGCTGCCTTGTAACACGGAGCAGTCAAGTGGTGCCAGTGGTTCACCTTCAAATGAGCAGTACAACCTGCCAGCCCTTCTCCTGCACCCTGTTGACAAAAGCCCTGAACTTTTGAGGCTGCAAATAAGTTAAAACACTTCAGTGCTGACATCTCCCTCCCCAGCGAGCTGCTGTATGGGGCTGGGCTGCCCCCCATAGCTGACCTGTGCTCCTCATTGCAGCCTGAGCCCTGCTTTTCACAGCTTAATCTGACAGAATCATTTAATTACTTCTCTGCAATCTATACAGATGAGCAGCACACCAAGCATGCACCACAACCCTGGGTTCTACCTTTCCCACTCCTGCACCTCTCCATGAGCTGCTCCAGACCTTGAGGCCACGGGCACTCAGCTGGGAGCTCTAGGGCTCTATGCAGCTCTCGGACCAACCTGTCAGCATTCAGGTGCATTTTGCCACACTCTGCAAACCAGCGAGGGCACCCTGCAAGAGCAGAGCCTCCTGTTCCTTCTGCTGGGAGGATAGCAACATGCAATATTTCCACCTGCAGTGCCTCTCCCTGGGTCCAGCATCCACTGCACACAGCCCTAAGGCCTCTCCCTGCCTCCATCCTGCTGCACCTCCCTGCTGCAGGTAGGGCTGGAGCTCTATTTCTATGGTACAGATGACAACCCAGGGGATTTGGGCAGCTCTAAGCATCCCCCGTTGGCTCCTCTATGGCCAGAGGCAATGACAGCACGCCGGTCTCTGCTCTGCTTATTTGGTCATTTTGGGGACGTGGGGTGAGGGTCTGATTTTCAGCAGTCTGTGACAGCGTAATTAGGTAAATATAAATGAAAGAATAACACACTCTTGAAGTTCGGGGACTTGCACATATTTTCTCTGTTATTCCATCCTGCTGGAAAAACAAAAGCTACTCAGCATGCACATTTATTAGCAATTAGTATCCGGGGCACTTGGGGCTCCTGGGACAAGCTCTGTTCTAAGGCTTCCCACAGCCTCCCCCGACCCAGCCCCGCTCCCCCCAGCCCCAGCTGCCTGTCTGGGCAGAATGTGAGCGGGGTGAGACCTGCTGGGCTGGTGCAGGACTGCCATGATCTGCCCACACAGAGCCTCCAGGCCGTCCTGGTGCTCACTGGACACTGATTCTGTCTGTTAGTCAACAAATGAAGCAATTTCCCTGGTTAAAAGGAAAAGCAAGCAGAAAAGAATGTACAATGTGAACCCACCAGGATAGGGCTAAAACCCTCATTATGTTTATGCATTTTATGGTTACACACTTTGTTTTTGCCTTCTAGGATGGGAGTTGAGAGTTTTGGTTTCACCTCACAAAATAGAGTGATTCCATATAGGTAAACCCTATGCACAGTGTCCTGAGAAACCCTTGTCTGGCAGAGGAAGCATTAGAACTCCAGTCTCATGTCCTGGCAAGGAATTAGGGCAAAAGAAGTGGTTTTCAGTAACTTTAGTTTAAATCTGCTATCTAAGAGTCACAAATGGAGGCGGTGGCAGTGAGAGATCAGAGGCACACTCAGGGTTTTCTGAATGGCTTTGGAGGGCCAGGGTGATGGTAAAACTGAGCACTGGGAGGGAAATACTTTTACAGATGGTGAAATGAAAACAGAAGAAATTAAAGCTGAGATTAACTTGTCACCATGTGTGAGAGCTGTAAGCACTGCGGTACCCCGGGGCAGGCAGACCCCAGGGGCTGCTGCCATCAGCAGCAAAGGGCTGCACCATGGCTCAGGTCCAACCGCAGGTGAGGTGGCCCTGACACACCACAGCCCCCACCTCAGGTCCCCTTTCCTCTGCTGGAGACACCGCATCTGCTCCCCTCGCCTTCCCAGCCCTTGTCACTATGCAGCTCTGTATGCTGGTGTATGGGAACCATTAGGTCACAGCGTGAAGCAGTGATTGTGCACCTGGTGAAGGGGCATAGCCAGCCCTAGGAGCACAGGTGGAAGCAATACGTCTGTGGATACACCCAGAGTCCACCCCTCCCTAATCTTATATAAGGGTTGGCAGCTGCAAGGGAAGCATCTCTACATAGAGGTTGTCTCTTCTGGAGTGTGAGCCCTGATCCTTGGGAGGGAGTAAGTGACTTTTCCTTTATTACTGGATTGGGACTGCTACCTTTCTTGGGTGATCTGAAGCTGATTTGAAGCATTTCTGTCTGCTGCCTTCTATCTTTACAGCTGGTAATTCCTTCTTGCAGGATGAGTTCTCCCTGTTGTGATTTGTGCCACTCTGGAAAAGCCCAATTGCAGGCAACATTTCAGCTGGGCATTCATTTCTTTTTTTTTGCACTAAAAGCTCTTTGATGGTGTGGCCCAGGGGGAACTCACTGCTCAGAGGAGGCCATGCCTGGGTTTGTTCTCCAGAAAAAGAGGAGTGGGGCTCAGTGCTGCTGCCCCCAGGGCAGAACCCACCTGCATCCTCCAGTGCCCATGGCTCTTGGCTCTGAGTGAGAGCATGGACTCAAAGGGCTGGACCTGTGCTGGGGAGCTCACAGCCGGGCTGGGTTCATACTGCAGCTCCGTACCATCACCTTCCACACAGCACTCAGGACAGTGTGAGGACGGGACTGAGTGCTGCCACTGCATCTGAGCCCTTTGATCATGACTGCCGGCTTTCAATCTGAAATTCTAGCTTCCAACCAAGTAAATAATTGTACTTGTCACAGTTATTTACTGCCTCCAATAATTCTTTGCTGGCCTTTTTGGTTTGGACATAAGTGACTTTTTAATATATATTTCTCACGCTGGTGGCACATAATAAAGTAATCGTGTAATTACTCCAGCCATAAATTTGTCACCTCAGTAAGTAATTTTTATGACTTAGAACAAGAAAAGTGTGCCTCCTTTGCTGCAGTGATGTGGT